>NC_058131.1:4081829-4386169 GCF_016433145.1 Gracilinanus agilis | reverse complement strand
TGGGTTTGTACCCCAAAGAGATAATAGATAAACAGACTTGTACGAAAATATTCATAGCTGCGCTTTTTGTGATGGCAACAAATTGGAAAAGGAGGGGATGTCCTTCAATTGGGGAATGGCTGAACAAACTGTGGTATATGCGGGTGATGGAATACTATTGTGCTAAAAGGAATAATTGGAGGAGTTCCATGTGAACTGGAGAGACCTCCAGGAATTGATGCAAAGCGAAAGAAGCAGAGCCAGAAGAACATTGTACACAGAGACTGATATACTGTGGTAAAATTGAATGTAATGGACCTCTGTACCAGCAGCAATACAATGACCCAGGACAATTCTGAGGGATTTATGGTAAAGATGCTGCCCACATTCAGAGGAAGGACTGCAGGAGAGGAAACATATAAGAAAAACAACTGCTTGAACGCATGGGTCGGGGTGGACATGATTGAGGGTGTGGACTCGAAGCAACTACCAACAATTTGGAAATAGGTCTTGATCAAGGACACATGACAAAACTAGTGGAAATGTGCGTCGGCCATGGGTGGGGGGAGTGCGGGGGGTGAAGGGGAAAGTAGGAGCATGAATCATGTAACCATGTTAAAAATGATTATTAATAAATGTTTAAAAAAATTACTTCAGAATTCCTCAAAAATGGGGATGATATACTTCTTCCTACCTTGTAATGGTTATTATTCTGTAGTATGAATGTTATCCTACTTGATTTCTCCCAAAAATTTCTCCCAAAATCATTCTCCATGAAATTGTTGGTTTGATGCCTTTCCTGGAGCACACTGGAGGTTTAATCAATAAGCAGCAGACAAAATGTGGCCATCTGTTTGCTGTTCCTTGAAGAACACAGTTAAGATGTGAGGGTGTGACTTGGTCTAGGCTGACCAGTTGCTCCCATATTTTCATGGACAATAACCTCCATTTGGAGATGATCCAATCCCATCTCTGCTACACATTTTTCCATGTTCTTAGACAGGATAGAATTCCACCTTGCCCTGCTGAGCCGGGGTCTAAGAAGAGTCTCCCACAATTCCTTTTGATATGGCCTAACAATCCCTGGGGAAGGAGAAGTGTTCATTCCTGTCCAGCTTTCCTCCCTTCCCTTCCCTTTCCTCACTCCATTAATTCAGTGTCTATTTTGACATTTAATTTTCAGTCCTCATATGGTCTCCCCTCAATCGAATTGTCTTGTCTTGTTTTTGTTTTTGTATCCCCAGAATGCAGTACAGTGCCTGGCACATGGTAATTGCTTCCTCGCTTGCTTGCTTGCTTGATTAATTGTTTGATTATACCATGGCAAAATGGAAAAACCAAAGAATGTTTGAATTCATGGTCATCCGCATCTGTGTGACAGACCAAGAGACACACAAGTCCACAGTGAGGCAGACCCTGCTCTCAGTGGGGCAGCCTGCCAAGGAAAAGCACATCTTGGGTTCTGAATGTCGTTATTTCGGTTGTCATGGGCACAGGCTACTGGACAACTGCTAAGCTACCAGATCTCAGGAAAGGATGAGGCTGAAACACAGCCTGAATGGCCGTGGAAGGAAACCTTCAGTTGGGGAAAGTAACAAGGAAGGAGGAATCCTCCTCTGAACTTCTCTGTATCAAGAAGAGCAGATTCAGAGACTCTGGACATGATATGCCATTCTCCACAGCACCTTGTCTTTCACTGTGTTCAACTGAAAACATTGTTCATTAAGGCAGGAGATGGGAACACTACTAATCTGGCATATAATCTGGATCTCATAGAATCATATCAAGTACTTTCAGTGACTTCACATAGATTAGCAAACAAAGTTCATCTTTTTGCTGACATTCAAGGCCTTTCACAATCTGTCCCCAATTGTCTTTTCTAACCAGAGCTTGTATTGCCCTCCTGCTTGTTAGAATTTATGTTCTAGTGACATATAAACCCAGAGCATTACTCTGAAATATTCCATGATTTCCCATATCTCTGTCTATGCCATTTTCTATGCCAACAAAGTCCTTCCACACCTCTATCCCCATCTTCATCTGTGACATGAATTTAACTCTTTGCCTCCAGGCTCTTTCCTCTCCAATCCATCCTTCATGCACAGTCATATCATTTTCCCAATATAGAAATCTGACTGTGTTAATCTCCTGCTCCAAAAGCTCCAGAGGGCCACTGTTGTCTCTAGGATTCAAAAAGAACAATTCCCTCCACTGGTGCCCCCATTCAAGGACAGGCATGCTAGATCCCACTCAGGACACAGAGAGTAACCAGTGTGCTCAGAGAAGGGAAGCCCATGGCAGAGGAAGATCAACTGGAAAAAGTGAAGATGGTGACCACGAGAGAGAGAAGGCATGGTGCAAAGAGCAAGGAGAAGCACGAGACTTTCTTTCAAATACAAAGACTATTCTGTGGAAAGAGGAGGAGATTGCTTCTGGTTTGTACTTTATTTTATTTTTTTAACCCTTAACTTCTGTGTATTGGCTCCTAGGTGGAAGAGTGGTAAGGGTGGGCAATGGGGGTCAAGTGACTTGCCCAGGGTCACACAGCTGGGACGTGTCTGAGGCTGGATTTGAACCCAGGACCTCCCGTCTCTAGGCCTAACTCTCAATCCACTGAGCTACCCAGCTGCCCCCTGGTTTGTACTTTAGGGAAAGCCTAGGATAAATAAAGGGCAGCTGGGTGGTGCAGTGGTCTGGAGTCAGGAAGAACTGAGTTCAAATCTGATCCCAGATATTTACTAGCTGTGTGATCCCAGGCCAGTCGCTTAATCCTGTTTGCTTCCATTTCCTCATCCGCAAAATGAGATGGAGAAGGCAATGGCCAACCACTCTGGTGTCTTTGCCAAGAAAACCCCTAATGGGGTCACCAAGAGCTGGGCATGACTAAACAACAAAAGGATAAATAAGCAGAAGTTTCGGAGAAGCAGATTGAGTGCGATAGGGGAAAACGTCCAACTCAGGGAATGGTCAGAAGTTGGCAAGCTCAGCCAACAGGGACAGAGCTGAGAACAGAGAAGCCAGTGAAACATGCCCTTCCAGAGAGGCCAGCAGCTGTCACCAAGCCCAGGTAATTTAATCTATAGTTAAGAACTGCAGCCACCATTGAAACAAAGCCTAACCTGGCAGGTCTAGGTATAAAATGAAGGTCGCTTATTTAACAAACTTGGATGCTGTTTCTCTTGGCAACCAACTGCAAAAACAACCCAAAGCTGTCAGTGGGGAAGGAGATAGAACGAAAACCCACAGCAGTCTGGGGATATTTAATGCAGGGACAAACAGCTCTGAATACCTCAATAGTCCCTGCAGGCATCATTGTATCACAAAGTACACACAGCTCTA
The DNA here is from genome assembly GCF_016433145.1 of Gracilinanus agilis. Lineage (NCBI taxonomy): Eukaryota > Metazoa > Chordata > Mammalia > Didelphimorphia > Didelphidae > Gracilinanus > Gracilinanus agilis. Next base: position 4,382,851 of record NC_058131.1, on the reverse strand, counting down.
ATTTAATCCAATTGAAGAAAATTGGTTTTCTGGTTTCCAAGTTCACAGTAGATTAGGAGAAGGAGATTATTATTAATAATAACTCAGTTTATGTAACACTTTACAAATCATTTGCCTTACAATACAACTGTTTTGTCAAGGAAGAAGTGCAGATAATATAATCTCTTTTATCAAATAATGAAACTGAGACCAGAGAACTAATGACTTGCCCAAGATCACACACAAAATCATCTTTCTCAGCTACATTTCTTCACCCCCACCTTGGGGACATCTTCTTCTAGTAGCCTAGAAATGGCTTTCCATCCAGTGGTCTCATAGAGAATTGCACTCTTTATGGATTTGTCATATCGAGACCAGGACTAGAATGAGGGCTGCAAGTGTAACCCACCCACTCTCCACTCTAGGACACTGAAGCTATAGAGGGGTAGAGCTACTAAGAGCCACACGGATTCGAGATCTGTTCAGCTGGGAAGCAAGATCTTGATATGGAGGCGAGAGACAGAAAATCCATCAGAAGGGGACTTCGGTGCTCAGCCTCACAAACTTACCTCCATGCCTCTTTAGACACTGGAAGTAAACAATCTAACTGGAAGTAAACAATCTATTTAGCCTATCAAAAGATCTGCTAGAGACAGTAATGCTCCTGAGTCACAGAGGAAGGCTGGCATTATGTTCTGTTTTAGGAGATGGGGAAACATTTCCACATCTTGGAAGCCAGATTCTTTTTCAGGCCTCCCTCATACTAGGGTCAGTGGGGTTTCAAGACAAACCCAGATTGATCTAAGTAAGACACTGAGTCTGCCTGGTTCTTGATTGAAGCTTGGTAGTGGGCTTGCTTCACAAAAGGAGCCCTGTGTAGCCTTCCTTTTCCCTGTTGGATTTCTGTTCCCCACTCATGATGCTCATGGTCATCCCTCCTTTCTCCCCTTCTCCAAGAATCACTAATTTCCAGGTCCAGATCTTCCACCTCTGTTGTTGAATACAATCATAATCATACCATTGGTATGTATTAGGAGAAAGTGGGGCATGCTCAGTCCAAGTTCCAGCAAGACATTTTTTCTGTTGTCCTGGCAACTATCAGACTGTACCACATTTAGGATTGGAAGACAATACAGCTCAAAGGGACCTAGGGGGTCAGCTAACCCACCCCTACATTGGATTATGAATTCTTTGAAGGCAGATACTCTTCTCCGCTTTATTTGTCTACCTATCTCTTGCTACTGTGCCTAGAACATAATAAATAATCAATAAATGTTTGCTGACTTTAAACAAGAGGAAACCAATGCCCAGAATGGTTAAGTGACTTGCCCAATGTCACACAGTAAAAATCAAAGGCAGGATCGGGTATCAGTGCCTCAGTTTATCTTCTGATTATCCTGATCCAGCCCCTGATGATTTTCTCTTTTTTATAATCCCTTACTTTCTGTCTAAGAAAGCCTCTAAGAAAGGCCAGCAAATGGGGTTAAGTGATTTGCCCAAGGTCACACCGCTAGGAAGTGTCAGAGGCTAGATTTGAATTCAGGTCCTCCTGACTCCAGGCCTGGCTTTCTATTCACTGTGCCACCTATGATGATTTTCTCTTGCTTTGGTTCTCTGATGACCATTTCTTCCTTTGGTATCCACATCAAAGACATCTAATATCCTGTGATGGTCCCAAGGATGAACTATCCCCTGTTCTCCCTTCATCTCATCTCTCCACACCCTTGAGAAAACATGCTTGGAAAACTATATTCTCAAACAAAAAAAATGCCATCTCCAAATACCACTGACGAGCTACCTACTTCTTAGCCCTGGAAATTAGTGAGCCCATGGACAGCACGGATCACTGAATGGACTTAGAAAATGGTCTCTAAATGGTTGCCTTTTGTGACAAATCAGCAGCCACATCAGAGGGAAAACAAGAATTGCAATCTATGCAGAAAATGGGAACTAGAGACAACAATCCTGGAGGAACCTACCTCAGGGGGCTCTTGACACTCAAATGAGATAATGTATATAAAGTGCTTCACAAACATCAGACGTGGAGGAGGCCCAAATGGAGAGCATTGTGCTAACAATGACGACTCACATTTTTCTAACATTTTCAATTTGTACAAAGTGTTTTCTGCATAATGATGTGGTAGGTAGAGGCAGTTTAAACAGCATCATCCCTGCTTCAGAGGGAGAATGCCAGGGCACAAAGAATGATATCATGGCTCAGTTAGTCAGTGTATGAACTGAGACCTGAACCCAGGGATTCTAGCTCAAGTTTCAGAGTTCTTTTTAGCACATTCTGATGCTTCTGCAAGAAGGAAGAAGGGAAGATTAAACCTTGTTCCTCTCCTTTCTTTAATAACAGCAGATGCTACTTAGAAAATGATTTAAAGGCTTTCATTCACACTTATGTAATGAGGACTCCTGTTATCTCCATTCTGCAGATAAGGAACCTGAGATGAAGAAAGATGGGATCATGGCCAAGGAAATTCCCTCTCTCTAGGTCTCATGAAAGCACAGAATCTCAGAAATTCAAAGTTCAAAGGAACTTCAATGGCTGTCCTGTCCAACGAAAGGAGACCCCATTATCATTTAACTAACAAGTGGTTGACCAATCTCTCCTTGAAGAACTCTCCAAAAGGGGAACCTTTTGTTCCTTGAGATGTCCTACCCCTTAAGACGGCCTACTTCACTCATGGACAGTTCTGTCAGGAACTTTTTCCTGATTTCTACCCGAATTTTCCTCCTCTAAACTTCTCACCATTGTATAAATGGAGATTTTGAACCTTGGGCTTCATCCCCCATAAGTCCCCTAGTTTTCTCAAAATTCCCTTTAATATCCCCTACACCTCCACATTTGTGTGGTCATGTCATTATTTTATATTTGGCTGTAACTCCTCCCTCTTTCTCTTTTGCTCCTGGGAACAGGCTGGGTGAGTTTAGCACCTTTTCCCTCTAGTTTTTAATGTTATTTTATTATTAATAAAATGTTTATAAATATAATATTTAATATTTTGCATATTGATTTTAATCTCCACACCATCCCTTCTGGTTCTGCCTTCTGAGGTCAAACAAGCCAATCTAATGCTCCCTCCGCATGACACTCCTTTGAGTACTTGAAAATAATCATCAGGTTTCCTTGACTCCTCTCTTCCCCAAGCTAACATCCCCAGCTCCTTCGAGTGAGCCTTGTAGAGCATGGTTGTTCACCATTCGGCTTGCCTTCCTCCAGATTCTCTCCAGCTCATCATGTCTATTCGAAACAGTGGCGCCCAGGACTGAACACGACAGTCTCAGAGAGATCCCACTGTTACTCCTGTATTCCTTAAAACTCTGCCCCTCTTAATGCAGTCCAAAATCACATTAGTCTAACCGGCAGTCCTGTCATTTCATGGTCATCACAGAGTCAATCAGTTCCCTCTTCATCGAAGGGGTTAGTATAGAAAGTCTATGAGATTCCTTCAATCTCTAAATCATGTAAGTTCAGGAATGCTTCCTCTATAAAAGAACTGCAAAGTCTGCCCAGTGGAACATTCTGGGTGTCCTCACACATCTCAGCAAAGTGGCAGAAAGTCACAAACATATGAAATATTCATCATAGCCACAACATCTGCATCCCAGAAGCAGCACTGATTTGGCCTTGCTCCACAGAGAAAGATTGCATCTCAACTTTATTCCCTGTGAAAAAGTAACATATCTGAGGGCCTGCTGCATTCCAAACCTGAGTTTCATCTCCCAGAATTGACTTATCCACAGAGGTTTCAGAGCAAAAGGATCTTTGAAATTCAGATGAAATTAAGCAGGGCACTGCGATGTGCCCATGTCCATCCTCAAGCCTGCTCTCTTCCTCAGCAGCTTAAGGCCAAGATCAGTGGATGAATAAAGTCATCTTTGGTTCTTAGAACCCAAAGAGAGTGGGGAGAGAACAAGTTGAATCTCTCTTCAATATTCTAGCTCATAAAATACTTGAAGGGACCTAGCCTACTGCTTCCTGAGTCTTCTCTTCTCAAAGGCTAAGCATCCCCAGTGCCTTCGAATGTCCCTGATGGGGTGGGGTCCCTAAAACCCTCAGAATTCTGGCCTCCCTCTTCAGCACCATGTTGAGTCATCCCAAATTACACACCTCCAAGTAAATAATGATGTGGCACAAGGTCTGACCAGGAGAAGGCAGAGTAAGAACGTCTCACCGCCCCTCTTTTGTTCTAGGGGAGCTCCACATCACACTGGCACTTTTAGCTCTTAGGTGACACCATGGACCTATGTTGAGCAATAAGTAAAAGTTGCCATTTGTTGGCTATCAAGAAAACATTACCCAAAATGAGACTTGTTTCAAAGCAGAAGGGGTTGCCTGGAGAGGTATCAGATTCCCCCTCAACAGAGGTCTTATCTTTAGGGAGAGACTGGATGGCTACTCGTTTGAGGTTATAGGAGTTGGCTGAGGTCCCTTCTAACTGGGTGATTCTCTGATTCCAGGATTCCACAGTCCCTTCCAGCTCTGACCTTCTATGATTCTGTGAGCAAGTCAAACAAAGTATTAGTTAAGCAATAAGATTGCTCCAAGAATCAAGCCTCCTTGGAAAAGTCAAACTAAACAAAGCTAAAGGGGTAGAAATAATTGCTTCAATATCAGAACAGCAACAGAAAGAGGAAAGCTAGGCTGGGGGAAATACATTTGGCTCAAACAGCAGAAACAGCTACAGATCTTTGCTTCTGTTTTTCAGCAGTTTATTGTTTTTTCTCTTTATCCTTCAGGGCTCTCAAGGTGAAGTTGCTGAACTAGGTACCCTCCTATTCACTTCCACCCCACCTAGCTTTTGACTCCACTGCCTCCTAATGTATGATGAGGCCAGTTTTTGCACAGTCTCTCACCATCCTCCTTGGGAAATGCTGACATTCAAGTTTATAACAAATGGGTAGTACCTTTGGCTTCCATCTTTCATTGGAACACAAAATCTGCAAGGTTCTTTGACCTTGGGAAGAGCTTGAATATGGACCCAACCATAGACCACGACTGTGGGAAGCCAATAAGAGAGTAGATAAAAACCCGAGACTCCTCTTTTGACCCATTTTGTGATCCTTGTGAGTATTGTGGCCTTATTGAAGAGCTTTAGGTTCCTAGCGGGCCAGCATTTAAAAGGTTAACACTCTCCCCCTTTGGACAGGAATGCAGCTGCCTGGTATATCCAAGGCCAAAACCTTAGCAGGGGCAATTCAACCCTGAGAAAAATACTCCCAACTTGGCTTTCTGATAAGAAGCCAGTCAAAATTCAGCTTTGGCCTTGGTCTGTTCTGAAGCCAATGAGACTTTTTGTGTTTTGATATGGCATAATTTGTAACTTCTGCACATCTGCAAAGTTTTGTTTTTTTTTTTTGGGGGGGGGGTTCTTTTGTGTGAAATCACTCTTGAAATATATATAATAAACTCCAGGCTCCTAGAAACAGAGCTGGAAGCATGAGCTAGAAGATGTTCAGTGTCTGTTATTTCCTTATCAACTAAACTGTCCTTATCAGATTCTCAGAGATGATAAAGAGATCTGGAGACAAGACCTAGCCTCTACTAAAGTATAGACTAGTTTACCACTGAGGCAATAGCCATTTGATCATAGATCATTTGGCCATGCCCATTAGAATTCAATAGGTTAACACTCATATTAAGTGCCTACTACGTGGCAGACTCTAAATAGGGAAGAAAATACAAAAGATAGTTCCTGCCTTCAAGGACCTTACATTCTAACAGGGCAATATAAAACATATGGGGAAGTAGAGGCAAAGAGAGGGAGCTTCTAATTGGAAGTCACAAGGATATGACTAAAGCGGTTGAGAATGGGAAAGGGGAATGGACATGTCATCAGAGAAAATGGCAGTATACACAAGGTGAGTGGTCCCTGGGGTCGGCGACAATGGATGAATGCTAGAAGCATGGTCCAAGACTTTGTTGTAGATTAAAATGCATTTCCCTTACTCGTCTACCAGTTGATAGGGTTCATTTCAAGACTCAATTCAGTTCAGAAAACTGGCAGTGTGTGAGGCATTACAAAGACAAAAATAAAGTCCTTAAGGTTCTTCCACTTCTCCTGAGAAAAAGTAAAAGAATTTAAAAAGAAACTGATTAATCTGTGATCTCTCCAAAGTGGGTATTTCCCTTAGTAGGCAGACAGTAAATGAACTGTACCAAAGGTACCACCCAACATACTGATCTCATGATGTGGCATTACATTGAAAAGATCAAGCATGTAGACTATCAGGTTCTTATTCCTTAGTTCTCCATCCTTGAGCAGCCCATCTTATTTTTCAGCTATAAATGTGTCTGATGACATACTTTGGGCCACCTCTGCACAATTGCCCATTCTTAAGTATCTCTGGACAGTAATAAGCACTAATCCTTTGCCCTTTGGGCAATCCTTGACTCTAATTGTTCCAGGACTGTAAAATTCTGTGCTGCTCAGACAATCATGACACCAGAAGAGAATCATTGTTCAGAAGATGAATCTTTGCTTCAGGCTGACCTTTTGCGTCCTTAAAAACCCTCTGTACAGTTTCCCAAAGGCATTCCAGCCCCTCTCTTCTTGCCTGGGCTTTCAGAGGATGGCATTTTGGCATTCTCAAATATTAAAACTCTGGGATTTCTTTCTCAGTATCATACCAAGTGGCTCCCAGTTCCCTGACTGCAAGTCTGACTAGAATTCCTCTTAGTCCTATTTAAGCAAAAGCAATGATCTAAAGTGGGAGGGGCATCAGGGCCCCTCTAGACCAGCCTATAGCCATAGTTAGAACAGCTTCTACAATATTGTCATCAGATATCACCCAAACTGTGCTTGACCTCCAGAATTGGGAAGCTCAGGCTCTTCCAAGAAAATCCATTCTATTTGGGGAAACCTCTATAGTGGGGAAGTTTTAGCACCCATTGAGTGAAAAAGAGAAGCAAGTCAGAAAGAAGAGGGCCGTACAATAGTGTTGATGGAAGGATTCTGGCCTGGTTCAATGGACCAGGGCACAGGACAGTCCTTGGTAAATAACAGGTAGGTACAGACATATTTGTTGAACTGATGTGGGGCTGGTACTGAACTGTCTAAATCGCTGGACACAGAGAGCAGTCATAACACTTCCACATCAACTTAAAAGGGGTGAGGTAAGACTCTGATGCAACACCCCCAGGATCTACACTTACCTTGGACCTGTTTAATAGTCATTACTTTGCACAAAAGCAGAGACAACATCCTTGTACAATTGGCTGATGACAGAATGCTGGTAAAGAGAGCTCACAAAGGACTGTCATGGTAAGGAGGCATTCGAGTTGTTCTACTTGGCCCCAGAGCTGAGAGTAAGGAGCAATGGAGGGAAGGTGTAAAAAGTCAAATTTGGGTTTGTTTTAAAAAATGAAAAGAAAAAAATGCTCTCATTAATCAGCGTGATCCCAAGGGGAGAAGAGCTTCCTGGGCTATGGTGGGCTCCTGCTCACAGAAATGACTGGATGACCACCAGTCAGGCCTGTGGGAAAGACTGCGATTGTCCAGATATATTTTGAATTAGTTGGCTTCTTTGTTTCTTCCAACTAAAGGATTTTGTGGGATTCTCATCTCATACCACCATTATCCAAGGCTTTCCATAAATCCTCCCTAAGGGCTTAGCCTGGGTGGTTCCCTCTCAAATCTCTGATTATCTTTGGAACGCCACTGAAATCCTTTCTCCCTCACTACTCTTGATATCACTTTTTGAAAGCTATCATTGAAGACCTCCCCTTTAGAATGTAAGAGGGAGATTTTAGGTATTTATAGATATATATTTAAAGTGTGGCCGCCAGGAATCAACAATTCAGATGGATTCCATAATTAAAATAGACCCAAGTCAGGATCAGGTTTAAGGTAGTTTATTTACAATTAGGAAGGTAAAAGGTAGGGAAATAGAGAGAGGGAGAGGCTAGTCCAGGCCTGCAGAGGCCTGGAGGGAGAGAAAAAAGGCTAAATAAATGAGGCTACTAGCCACAAGGGCTTAACAATCAGATAGGCTGGAGCCTACTTAAGGTAGAGTCTTGGAAAATGCCAAGGTAGGCCCAAGAAGTCAGCCTAACTTACCCACGTGAGCATTCAGAGTAGAAGCTGCCTGAGGTCTCCTCTGAGATCCTTCAGCACCAAGTCAAAGCGGGGACCCCCCATAGCAGGAAGTAACCAATATACTTAAAGAGATCGTGTCTCTCCTCACTTCCTGGGGGTCCTCCTCTAATTCAAGTGGACACATGGCAGCCTCTGCACTGATTTGGGCTGCCCAAAGGGCCGTCCCTTGTTCTTGATTTGTTACTTATTGTCACATGTGGGTAACTCATCCCCCTCCCCACTAAAGGGAGGTGGGGATGACATCATCGCTGGTAGGTACAGTTTTGACTATGAATGGGCCAGAGCTAATTCTATTTACACAGACTTTTATGCTATTTTGTGCAGGAGACTAAGTCTCAGGTTGAGGCCCTCAGTGAGTACTCAGAATCTCATTTTACCTTGCCCCTGACTCCCCCTCACATGCAGCCCAAGAAAGAACTAAACACTGAGAGCCCTATCTGCAATAGTGGGACTATCTGCAACAGACTTGCTGAGATCTCTCTGGAGAAGGGAAAGAAATACAAATTATAGTTGTCAGAGCCTTGAATTGGGGACTAGAATTTTTACTTTGAATCTTGACTCTGTGATTTAGTATTTGTGGGACATGGAGAAAATCAGGTTGCTGTCCCAAGTCTCGGCTTCTTTTCCCTGTGTAATTGGGAGTTGGGATAGATAATTTCCAGTTCCCTTTAGCTGCCAATCTTCCAATATAATTAGCATAGGTCTAAGCTTCTCAAAAATGATATATCAACTAGACCAGTAGGGTACAGTGGAAAGAAGACTGAACTTGGAGCCAGTCCTATATGACCAACTACGCATTGGACATTTCCCCTTGGATATCCCACTGGCAAAAAGAACTCATCCACTTTCTCTTTAAAGCTTTCATCTTCCTAATTTCCTATGTCTATTGTCTCCCTTATTAGATTATCTCCTTGAGGGCAAAAACTGTGTTTTACCTTTCTGTAACCCCACACGACACAGTGTCTGGCATATAGTAGGTACTTGATAAATATTTATTAACTATTGGCTTTCACCTGGAAAATTGTAATAACTTCCAAATTAGTTATCCATATTTCTAGTCTCTCCTCTGTCCAAATCATCCTCCATTAAGCCACCAAATTATAGAATCACATAATTTTAGTCAGCCACCATCTAGTCCTACCCAATCACTTCCCCACCCCCAAAAAAATTCCAAATGCAACATACTTAATAACTAGTGACTGAGTCTTTGTTTAAAGAGCTTCAAAAAAGGTCAGTCTCCCTTGGCAACATGAAAGATGATTTTGGAGGGTTTTGTCATTCAGTCCATTTCACTATCTAATCATTCTGTCATCTAGCTCCTGTCTCCCTTTTTTCCACAAACAAGATAACACTCTATCAAGCACTTTGGTAAAATCTAATTATGCTAGATATTGTGAAAGAGAATCCTTTACTCTATTGTCTATCCTGAGTTAACACTAACTATATTGTGAAGACAGGATTACCTCTCCTTTGTCTACCTTTTGACTGAATCAACACAAGCTTGAACTAGGTGGAGGAGCTGGTAAACCACTTAGTGAATTCATACCCTACTTAGTGCTAGGTGAGAAGTCAGAAAGATACTTGGAGAGCTCCACCTTTTTTTCTAAGTCAAATAGAAACTTGTGAATTCTTTTAAAAGTTCACACCTTCAGAAACAGAACCCTTTCAATGAGTATTCACCCGTCCAGAAGGTGCAAACTGGTTCCCACAAATACTGACCCCTGGGCAGTGCTAGACTATTTGGAAACTGTGATTGGCTCCTTTGAAGAGGGGAGGAGACAAGAAGCCACTATAAAAGGTCCCTGAATTTCTGAGTCAAGGAGAGTGGACTCCAAGAAGAGAGGTGACTCCAAGAAGGAAGTTGGTTTCAAGAAGAAAGCCAGCCCCAGAAGTCACCTTGCGCTCAAGTCATTATCTTGACCTGCCTTTCAGAGGGAACTTGGATGAGTGAATAGCTGGCTTTCCCTTCCTGTCTTCTGGAGAGAGTTTAATTCCTGTTGAAGGTCAACAAGTCCTGACTGAGTTGAACCCTAAAGCAATATTTAGATAGGTTAATGTCTTCTCTACCCTTTTGTATTTCTCTACTTTCACACTTTCCACCTCTTTTGTAAATAAAAGCTATTAAAGTCCTTTAGACTTTGAGCAATAATACTTTAAATTGGCAACCACAACCATTATTTATGATCTTCATATATTTAGCCAAACCATTAATTTTAACCCTTACATTTTCCCATATCCATTGGCATTCCTCTGATCTTCTAGTTTGAGAATCTTATTTGTTTATTCTGAACTATCCCTTGATTTAAAAAAAAGATATGCTAGTTCTCTATGATCAATGCATCCTTTTATAAACTTTCCTTTACCTCCTATTTAATGATATATAGGGGTGTTGGGAGTATTCAGGGAGAACTTGCGCCTCTGGTGTGAGGACTTGCCAAGCCCTTTTTAGTATTGCTCATTCATGTTTTGTGTTTATCTTTCACCCTACTCTTATCTGTGGCTCCAAGAAGCTGTAACATGTTCTATCATCTGGGCTTGTGGATTAAATGAGGTTGAAAGTAACTGATGGACCACAAACCCATTGGAGTGTTAGGAAGACATCTACCAAAAGCATGTGAAAACATTCCCTGGTGAGATGAGTGGATGAGAACAATTTATTCCAATGATCATGAAGGAGCTGAATCAGACTGTGGAGCACCTAGTGTTTGATCAGACATAAAAGAGGAAAAAGTTGTTCACTGCCTCCTGGGTCACTGCCAATTGTTCTAACTTTTGTCTTGACACTGGACTTCAATGACTCTGGAAGAGAGAGTGAGGCTGATGACTCTGTGCAACTCTGGTTCATAGGAATCCAATTCACATGCAAGTCAAGACATCCCCCCATGATGTCATTGGACATTTTAGAAAATAAAGGGCAAACAGCAATCACAATGATCTATAATTTTGCCAGGAACTGAAATCACTGACCTATATTCTTGCCCCTCTTTTGACAATTAGATCATTTGCTCTTCTCCAGTCATTCAGTAGGTCTCCACAGTTTTTTGAGTACCAAGGGCAGTGGTTTGGCACTTCCTTCAGAAGAAAAAAATATTCTCTGAGCTAGGTGACTTGAACTCATACAGGAAGCTATGAGATTTATTATTAATAATCTTACTTATCAATTCCTTACTAGTTACTTTTTAATATTCCAAACCAAAGGTTCTTTTCTATGATAGAGAAAAGAAAAAAAAAGCAGAAGTGAACTCTCTATTGTTTTCCTCTTCTCAGTTATCTTTCTGTCACCCTGATCAGGGTTCCTATTCCCTCTTTCCTCCAGTATGACTTAAAAAAAAAAAAACAAATCTTATCTTTCTTTGTCAACCTCTACACATTCTCAGCTTCATTTCCATCTAATGTGCAAAGGACTTTTCCCATTGGAAAGTCTTGCTGGGTATGGAAAAGAGGAGAGGGAAGCCAGGATGATTATGGGTCCTAGATTAATCACAAATCAGTTAGTTATTTCTCTGGAAATGCCCAGTGATGGTCATTTGTAGCCCCCAATATCAGCTTTCAATGCAAAAAGAAAGGTTGATAAGTCTCCTAATGGGCTCCTGCCTATGGCTCAGAACAGAGGTTGGAGGGGGCTTAAGCTGATCCAGTGAATTTTTCAGGTGATGCAAAACTACTAAGGACAAGACATTTCTGCTTCTTTGTCTTCCTGGCATCCTCTTTCTAGGTGAATACAAGTCAGGACTGAGATTTTGGTTCTGTGTCATTGCTGATTCCTCGCAATCATAACTGATTAATCCTACAATGTCCTGTTTTCAGATTATCATATATGCACTCTCAGACAATTGGGGTCAATGGGATAATTGAATAATGAGATCCCTTCAGATGGGCTGCACCTCCTAAGTACCAGAGTGTCTGAATTCAGTCAACAAGTTCTGTGTTAGGCCTGGAGGTACAAAAATGAATACTGTTCAGATCCCACTCTTGAGGTGCAGTTAAGATGGAGCCCATGAAAAGGAGAATAGCTGTAGATGAGGAAGCTTCTCCTGAGGCTTAGGTGAAGGAATTTAGAAGACACAGAGATTGTCTATTTATATTTGTAACTGTTGTTTCCCTTGCTCTTGGAGTGAAAGGACTGTTTCATTTTTATCTTAAAATCCTCAGAACCTTGCTTAGTCCCTGGTACATAGTAAGTGATCATTAATTACTTACTGTACTTTCCAAACAATTAAAACTAGATCTAAACAATTGGAAAGCCATTGATTGCTCATGGGTAGGACAAGCTTACATAATAAAAATGAACATTGTACCCAAATTAATTTACGTATTTAGGGCTATACCTATCAAACTACCAAAAAACTTTTTTTTTCTGAATTAGAAAAAACTATAACACAGTTCATTTGGAAGAACAAAAGATCAAGAATATCAAGGGAAATGATGAAAAAAAACATGAAGGAAGGTGGCCTAGCAGTACCAGATATTAAACTATACTATAAAGCAGTGGTCATCAAAACAATATGGTACTGGCTAAGAGACAGAGGGGAGGATCAGTGGAATAGACTTGGGATAAGTGACATCAGCAATACAGTGTATGATAAACCCAAAGAGCCCAACTTTTGGGACAAAAATCCACTATTTGACAAAAACTGCTGGGAAAATTGGAAAACAATATGGAGAGATTAGGTTTAGATCAACATCTCACACCCTACATCAAGATAAATTCAGAATGGGTGAATGACTTGAATATAAAGAAGGAAACTATAAATAAATTAAGTGAACACAGAATAGTATACTTGTCAGATCTCTGGGAAAGGAAAGATTTCAAAACCAAGCAAGATTTAGAAAAAAAATTATAAAATGTAAAATAAATCATTTTGATTATATTAAATTAAAAAGGTTTTGTACAAACAAAAACAATGCAACCAAAAGCAAGAAGGGAAACAATAAACTGAGAAAAAATCTTTATAACAAAAAACTCTGACAAAGGTCTAATTACTCAAATATACAAGGAGCTAAATCAATTGTATAAAAAAATCAAGCCATTCCCCAATTGATAAATGGGCAAGGGACATGAATAGGCAATTTTCAGATAAAGAAATCAAAAGTATCAATAAGCACATGAGAAAGTTTTCTAAATCAATAATAATTAGAGAAATGCAATCAAAACAACTCTGAGGTACTACCTCACACCTAGCAGATTGGCTAAAAGGTCATTGGGGGAGAGTAATGAATGTTGGAGGGGATGTGTCAAAATTGGGACATTAATGCATAGCTGGTGGAGTTGTGAATTGATCCAACCATTCTGGATGGCAATTTGGAACTATGTCCAAAGAGCTCTAAAAGACTGCCTGCCCTTTGATCCAACCATACCATTGCTGGGTTTGTACCCCAAAGAGATCATAGCCGTTCAATTGGGGAATGGCTGAACAAATTGTGGTATCTTCTGGTGATGGAATACTATTGTGCTCAAAGGAATAATAAACTGGAGGAATTCCATGTGAACTGGAAAGACCTCCAGGAATGGATGCAGAGTGAAAGGAGAAGAACCAGAACATTGTACACAGAGACTGATACACTGTGGTAAAATCGAATGTAATGGACTTCTGTACCAGCAGCAATACAATGACCCAGGACAATTCTGAGGGATTTATGGTAAAGAACACTACCCACATTCAGAGGAAGAACTACAGAAGTGGAAACACAGAAGAAAAACAACTGCTTGAACATATGGGTTGATGCAGACGTGATTGGGAATGTAGACTCTAAACTACCACACCAATGCAACTATCAATAATATGGAAATAGGTTTTGATAGATGACACATATCAAAACCAGTGGAAATATGCATTGGTTATGGGGAGGGGGGCTGTTGAGGGAGGTGAAGGGGAAAATAAGAACATGAATCATGTAACCATGGAAAATTTTTCTAAAAAATAAAATAATTTAAAAACAAAAAATATTAATTACTTGTTGTCTGATTGATCAGTATTCAGAATGGAGAAGATGAGAACTCAGGGTCAAGTAGTGTTAGCTGTCTTTATGCATTTGCAGGGGTTATGGGGAAGAAGAATTAAACTAACTCCCTAGTATGATGGTTGGATGTGGGGTAGAGTTGTAGAGTAAGATATAGATGTGATGTTGGGAGGAAGAAAAAAAACTTCCTTAAATTGCAATGATCCAAAAGTAGAATGGACTGCTTTGGAAGCAAGGGGAGTCCTGACCACTCTATTGGAGATATTAAATGATGAGATATTTGGAAGGGATGTCTGTCTGTACAGTGATCAAGTGGTGGAGAGGTCCAACCTTATCTTAATCTCAAAGGCCAAGGCTGTAGAACCTTAGAATAAGTGAATGGATGGAGGAAATTCATTTAATAATCTCTCATGATGGGCCAAGCACCATGCTAAGCCTTGGAGAGACAGAGAGCAAAATTAGATAGCCCTACTTCCATGAAGCACACTCTCAAAGAGGAGGAGACAACACATAAAAGAAAGTTCTGCTGCAGGGCATGAGGAGTGTTCCAGAATTCCTAAGGGTAATGCTCTCAAAGAACACATGGAGAGCTCCAGGGGTCCTTTGATTCAGTCAATAAGTCAGATGGCAATAACTGGGGGATTTGGAGGTCACAGAGGTAAGATATATGGCATAACAAAATGACCTTTGGAAGCAAGAGCAGAGCACTTAGTAATTTCTGTTGAGTCTCCACTTCCCCAATGAAGGCACCAGCTACTCTCCTCTCTCACACCCTGAGTCTACAATGAGCAGACTCTGAACTTCTGTTTTTGCTGAGTCTTGCCCACCATGCTGAAATGGCATGGTTAAGTGTGTTGAAAAGATGGGGTCCTCAGGTCTAGGTAAGAACCTCTTGTGGCATCATTCCATGTCTGTGGAGGTCTAGGGTTCCTGCATAGCTTTCTCTATGCCTGTCTATGAGTTTTGTGCATTATAAATCCTTTGGAGAACTCCTATGTCCCATCATCATTGGTAGTTGAAGTTTTTAATATAAATTTGTGATACAGAGAGAGCAGTTTAGATCATGATCTGGGAAAACTAAAATAGAGGGTTTCTAAGGTCTTTGGTCCTAGAATTCAAACCTTCAAATGGTAAAGGATAGGTGTCCAGGAATAAGCCAAATGCCCTGAATCTTTCAGAATATGGGATT
Organism: Gracilinanus agilis; assembly: GCF_016433145.1. Taxonomy (NCBI): domain Eukaryota; kingdom Metazoa; phylum Chordata; class Mammalia; order Didelphimorphia; family Didelphidae; genus Gracilinanus; species Gracilinanus agilis. The sequence goes on along the minus strand of NC_058131.1, from coordinate 4,367,617 downwards.
GGGAGGGTTAAAAACAAACCCTCAATAACCAGCAAAAGAAAGCAAGGGACTAGAAAGTGGTGAGGTATAAATCTTTCACCTATCCAAAATACTGCTAGTACAGTCTTCATTCCAGGCAGGCAGCAGACTCATGAAAACATCAAGGAAGAGGTGAATCTGATCCCCTGCAGCAGCAGACACAGACAATTCAGAGGGAAACCCTGCAGCCTTCGTGAACAGGGAATGGAATGTTGGGCACAGAAGGGAGACCATTGGAAGTATCAGTGATGATCAAGGAGATCAATTTGGCTAAAGTATTGAGTGTATATGGGAGTGTGACATAAATATGTATGGAAAGAGAAAGTCCTTTAAAGACCATCATTACTTGACTCCTTCCTGGTTTTCTAAACTTCTTACATCTTACACCTTTGCTCCTCAGTCTACTCTCTACTCCATACTAGGAGCAGCTGGTGCATAGATAAAGTACTAAGTCTAGCATCAGGAAAATTTGAGTCCAAATACAGTTTCCAACACTAACCAGGTCTGTGACTTGGGGAAAATAATTTGTTTGCCTTAGTTTCCTCAATGGAAAAACTGGAATAAAAAATAGCACCTTCCTCATAGGATTGTTGGGAAGATCATTTGAGAGTCCTTAGCACAATGCCTGACAAATGGTAGGCACTGTATAAATTTTAATTATTCCTATCTCATCATCATTGTTTATTAACCTTGGGGATCTAGTGACACTGGTCTCCTTGTTCTTCCTTGAAAAGGACATGTGATCACCCTACTTCCTGCCTTGTCACTGGCTGACCCACTTACCTGGAATTCTCTCCCTCTTCAGCTTCATCTCCTGGCTTCTCTGGCTCCCTTTAAATTCCAGCTAAATCCCCACCTTCTACAGAAAATCTTTCTTGGTCCACTTTAATGTGAGTATTTTCTTTCTGAGATCATGTGTGTATGTCCACATACACATGCACGTAACACATTTATATTTACATAGTCTTTTAGTTCTTGTTTTTGAATTTTGTCATCCCTCCTCATTACACTGTGTCCTCCTTGAGCGTGAGACCAATTTTTTCCCTTTCTTCATAGTCCCAGTGCTTGGTACAAAAATAGTAAGAGTTTAATAAATATTCGTTGACATGACTTGACTTCATGTAAAGTTGACATGATGTAATGTAAAGTCCCCTGGAGAGCCAGATGAAAGCTTGACCACAGGGGCCTTTAAATGCCAAGCAGAGTTGGATTTTGTCTGAGAGGCAATAAGATTTTGAAGCTTCTTGAGGAGGAAGGTGATCCTGTCAGATAAATCCTCAGTGAATTTTCATTTGGCCAGTGTTCAGAAGACAAGTTGGAGTGTGGCTAGAAATGAAGCAGAGAGACAATTTAAGAGATCTTTGTGGTTGTCTAGGAGAGAGTAGATGAGGATTCAAAATTTGCTGGAAACCACCAAGTAAAGAAAAGGGTATGGAAGGTAGATGTGTGTAGGAAGCAAAATCAACAGATGTGGAAATGTTTCAGATATGTGAAGTAGAGGAGAGTGATGAGTCAAGATTGAATCCAAAGCGGTGAAGCCTGGAAACAGGAGAGATCACATGTCCTCTTTAGAGAAATAAGGAAGTTCAGAGGAAGGGGATAAGGGGAGAGGCAACATCAACTGTGTTTTGGAAATATTGAGGATAAGATGTCTATGGGACAACAAAGTTCAAAATGTATATTGGTTGAAAATGTGGTACTGAAGCTTGAAAGAGAGATCAGGGCAAGATATATAGTCATCTGTGTATAGATGGTGGAAACTAATGAAAAAGGGGAGGAGAGGGGAGGAAAGGAGAGAAGAGATGGAGAGAGGAGGAGAAAGGATGGGAGGAGATGAGGACAAGGTAGGACTAAGGTTCTAACCTTAGCACTGAACCAGAGGGCACTGACCTGCCTAATTGCTCATAGGCACAGATGGGCTAGCAATATGAGTTTTCTGGGATCTGCCATATTTTAATGTCCTTCCTAGTTCTAGCCTCCAGGATGACCCCCAAGCATTTAAATTACATATTAAAAAAACTTATTAGAGAGTAGAACTCATTATTGGCTGCACTTCATCCAAGAGAAGAATTGTGAGGAGGCTTATCCTCCTTTTAAAAACATTTTAGGGATCAATTAAGTGTTTGCTAATTCAAAGAAAAATCCAAGTGGATTTAAAACCTCCATTCTTGGAGGGGCTCATTAGTACTGTGATCTTCAGTGATTCCTGGAAAAAGAAAACTCTCTCTCCAGGAGAGTGAGATGTAGAGGCTTCTGGCACACTCTTTTTTTAACCTTTGAATGAGCCCAGTGAACGCTGAGAAAGAAAAGGGTTTCAAAGGCAGCATGGTGGCTATTAAAGCATTTTGCCAACCTCCCATTCACTGGGAACCAATACTTGTGTGGGTGTGACAGAAAATGTGGGGAAGGGGAAAATATGATGGCATAACTAGATATTAGCTTCCAAAGTATGCATTTTTCCATTACCATGGATATAGGCGCATAGACTATCTGAACTGAGAGGAACCTTAGAACATAATAGCTAAAATAATAACAATTACAATAAAAAACAACTGGCACTTGTATAGCTCTTTAAAGTTTGCAAAGTGCTTTCTCTGTTTCATCTACTTGATTCTTCCAACAGCAATGTGAGGCAAGTGCTCTTATTACCAACATTTTACAGACGAAGAAAATGGGGCAGACAGAGGTTAAGTGACTTGTCCAGGCTCAAAGCATGGTCTGCCAGAACATGGAATGTCAAGATTGGAAAGAACTTGGAACATGGAACATTAGCATCAAAGAAACCTAAATATATCCAACCTAAAATGTCAGAACATGGTGAAACTTAAAGCATAGAGAATAGAATACCCAAGCTGGAAAGAACCTGAGCTGAGAGGGACCATAGAATATCAGACCCATGTGAAACATTTAGGCAATAAGCATTTACTATTCATTTACAAGTTACAGATAGAGTAGACAGAAGGTAATATCTTACAGAAGGTTCTTAGTGTGAGTAGAGTACATGAAAAGCCACCTGTAGAAGGTGGGATTTGAACTGTCTTTTTTTAACTTATTTGTTTGTGACATTAAAATAATCAACTCCTTCCGTCCCATCCCTCCTTCCTCCCCTATTAAAGGAAGCCAGGAAAGCAGAAAGGTAGAGGTGAGGAGAACATTCTAATTACAGGAGACAATCAGTGCAAAGACGCAGAGGTCGGAACCTAGAGAAGAAAATGTCAGAGCTGGAATTAAGTATATTTTAAAATTTTCATCTTCACTGGCAATGAGTCTACTGCTACTCAGAAGTCTATGAATCAAGTGATCTGTCAGACCCAGCATTCTATCCACTGAGCTACCCGGCTGCCTGATGAGAGCCCAGAATGAGAAAGCATGGATGGGTTGAGATCATCATTATTGTCCTTCAAGAATCATTGAAATCATGAATCTATCTGATCATGATGTTGGTGGTGGTGATGATGATGATGTTACATAGTTTTTTACTAACCAAGCTGCTGGTTGCTGCACTTATCAGGTTCTTTTTCTTTTGAAGTGTTGAGAAGTGAACATAGAATGGTCATTCAGGGCTTCTGTAGCTTGGCTTTTCTTCAGAGCCACGAACACCAGGGCCAGATCCAGGATTGTCAAATCTGGACGCAGCAGAAGAAAAGAAGAAGGGCTCTGACTTTGGTTCAACAAGCCCTCAAAACCTGAGCATTCACCCAGTACATCGCCCAGACTCCAGAGGCATTAGGCTTCTAGAGATTTCAATTGGTCTACACCCTTTTCAGGGGCAGAATGATGAAGAAAGTGCTATATGCCAAGTACAACGAAGAAGTATCACTGATGTGGCAAGTCAATGTAGTCAATATGGCCTCAGAAGTTTCTAGCTTCTTTTCCTCAGCTTTCTGAAGAGCATGACCAATTCAACTGGAAACTCAAAAATTGTATTCTCTATAGCCTTCAGGGCTCGTTAGTCTGGTGGAACAGAAATAGAGAGACCAGGAGGTACAATCATATGGGAACAGTCAAAGAACTGAAAATTATCCTTAGGTTTAACTGTATATTGCATGGCTGAAACTTGTGGGCTTGCCTTCCCTCTTTCTCTAAGAGGCCTTGGAGACAGACAAGTTAGGAAAGCTTTCATGGACAACTGGAAATGAGCTGAGTCATAAAATAGCCATCCACTGATTCCCCCAGAAACACATTCAACTAAGTCATCCACATTCAGGATCTGAGGATCCATGTTTCTTCTATTCACAGTAAATTAAATTCTCTTGCTTAAATAGAATATTATGTCCAGTTCCCCAGCACTGGTCAGATTATGTTGCATTTCAAGGAGGAATGTGAGTTGAGACAAAGAAGAATAGGCTGACAGCCAGTTACAATTTATTCTGCCACTAATTAGATATGTGGTCTTGAGCAAGAGTTTCAATCTCTGAGATTCTTTTACCTCATGAGAGAACAGAGCTAGACTGTCTCTAAGATCCTGCTCATCTCTATTTTTCATTAGTTGAGTTGGCTTAGCTTTGGCTCCATCAAATTCATGCCCTTTCCCTTCCCCCTTAATCCCAGGACCCTCAAGATAAATTTGACCTGAAATGTCATCATTATAAAGAATGACTCTAGTCTTGATACTTAACTCTCCATTGGCTCTCCTCTCTGACTAGAGGGCTGGAGGGCAGACAACTAAACTCCTCCCAAAGCCTTCTTTTATAGAGGGTTCACAAACTTCCAAGTAACTCCATTTTCCATTAGCTGCTTTGCTTGGCATGCCCCTAGGAACCCCTAGGTATTCCATGGCACCTCCTGCCCTCTGCTTAAAACTTCTTTGAGTATATTATCTTCCCCCATTAGATTATAAGATCCCTGAAGGCAAGGATTGCATTTTTTTTCTTATTTGTATCTCCAGCACTTAAAATAATGCTTCTCACATATTATGTATTTAATAAATGTTTATTAAATTAAACATATGAAATTCTATATTCCACTTTAAGCTCTCTCCCATTTTTTTTAATTTTTGTGCCTTATAATCTGAAACTACTTCTAGCTGTCAGATATTATTTTCTCTCTTCCAAGGTCTTCCCAGTTTTAGCATTCCTTGTCCTGCATTCTAAAGGCACTTCCAGCTTAAGCACGTCTTGCTCTACCTTATAAGGTCCTATCCCACTCTAACCCACTATGGATTTATAGTTCATAGAACCTCCTATTGCAAGTCACTGTGATCATCAGTTTCCTAATACCTACTAACTACTTTCACAGTGGGCTACCAACTTTGATTCTAAAATTTACTTTGCAAAGGGAAAAATATAAAGCATTAAAAATATGTTGAGATCTTTAAAGGCACTTATTCTTCTGTCTTCCACACCCCTTTCCATTCTGGGCTCAATATATTGAAATTATAGGACTTCTATATCTTCTCCACTGTGCACTGGAAAGTTTCTCTTTAACTCTGCATGTCTCAAAATATACATTTCTCCACATGACATGTTTAATAGTGGAAATAATTACATCATTTCTAGGTGAGTCATTCTATAACTTTGTCTTTGTTAAGATTACATATTTCTGGAGATTTTGCTAGGAAATTATTTCTAGCTGCCCACTTACATCCTTGGGAAAATTATAGCCCCTCATTGAATATGTTTCTTCTGCTCATTAAACTGAGTATATTTATGTATTCAGCCCATAACAAAAGTTCCCAGCCAGAGAATGCCTTCAAGGACATACATGGCCCTTCTTTAAGTCTCATCCAGCTCCTCTCACCATGGAGTGGCTGAATCTCACATAGACAGAATGCTCTTTTGTTCCACCAGACCTCCACCTTCTTTGGCAGAAGTGGAAGGTGGGTCAGAACTGGAAGCTTGCCAAAATAAAGAGCAAAATCAGGATCTCTGGAGGTTGCTCGTGGGGGAAAAGGGTGGGAAGCAAGTCCTGATCTCAGAAAATAAATGGGATGGCCCATTGAAGCAAGCCAGAGTTCACAGGGACAAGCAAAATCTGTATAAGTTCAAATCCCATGATGATTTTGTGATATGTGTGTCAATCTTCAAAGATGTGTAAGCAAAATGGAAAAACACAGAAGCCATAGGTCAGCTAGATAAGCAGGTACTTGTTCTTTCCCAGGTGTATTTAGGAGAAAGGAACTTACCGATAGTAGGGAAGACTGTGTGTTTGGGCTGAGGGAAAGAGATCTCTGCTTGAAAAATATAGCCTTGTAAGAAAATTGCAGAGGAGATAAGGAGAGCAAGTGGTTAATTGTGACAATTGAGTAAACCACACTGACTTCATCTTGTGACTTAGTTCTGGAGCTAGCTTAGTGCCTTTTCTATTCAATTATGGACCTAGTTCAAATTCTGTCTTGTCATTAAAAGCTCGTTCAATTGTGGAAATTAGGAGAAAACTGTATTGCATTTTTTGAACCTAACCCTGAGTGGCTGGGAAACTGGACCTCTGGATCTTCTGCGAAGAGACCTTTAACCATGGACCTACATTATGCTGACCAGAAATGCAATCTGATCCAAAGATTGATGCAAGGAGTTATTGTATAAATCTCAAACAATGATGTCTTATCTGAAAGCTAGCCCCGAATTGATCAGTCAGATATCATTTCCATGTTCCTTTGGAAAGTCCCTAATCTTTCATCCAATTAGAAATAAGATTGCCTAATGTTACATTATTTCCTTTTAATTAATTGGTCTTGTTTGATTGTTTTTACTGTATAAAACATCTGTCTCCCCCTGAATTCAGAGTCCAGCTCTAAACTGAGGAAGGGGTTTGGTCCCAATTTATTAGGCAGTTGGCATGCAATGATTAATAAGTTGATTCATTCTGAAGAGAGAGCCTTTGTTTCTTCAGTCATTTCATTTTTTGCTCGTTAAAGTCTGAAGACATAATTGATCATGGGTGGTTAGAAAGCCATGATCAAGGATGGATTTGGAATGAGAGGATTCATATTAAGAGGCCATGGATTAACCATTATCCTTCCATTCAAGTAGTTACTTACATTAAGCTGAAACTTAATTCCCATCTATTGTTCCCTCTAGAGCCTCACAGAATCCATTTAATCTATGCTTTATACACATAGTGATGCTTTATACACATGACAACATCTACTACACCTCATCTTCCCCAACGCACCCACAGTACTTTCTTCTCCAGGCTAGACAACCTTCGTTGCTTTAACAGATCCTCATAGGAATATGGCTAAGGGCCTTCATCATCTTGCTCATTGTTCTCTGCTCTCAGTAGCTTGTGAAAGAGCCTTCCTAGAACACTGTGCAAAGCATGGATAACTTATATCGAATGGCTTGCCAGTTAGGGTTGGGGGGAGAGGCAGGTGGGAAGGAGAGAATATGGAACTCAAAATGAAAAAAAAAAGTTAACAATTGCGTGTATTTGGAAAAAATAAAGTATTACTAATAAAGGAAAATGCTATGCAGAGGAGGAAAAATGAAATATTTAATCCAGGCAGAGGCCAGAGGTCTGGCACCTCCTGATGATACTATGCCTCTCTGTGTGTGGCCTCGCTTCATAGGTTTGGAAATAGAAAGGCACTTAGAGGTCATTGATTAGAAACCCTTATTTAAATATATGAGAAAAGTAAGACAAAGTTTAAGGGAATTACCCAGGGTTGTACATCCTGTAAGTGTCTGAGGCAGAATTTGAATTCAGGTCTTCTTGACTCCAACTCAAGCTCCCAAGGGAGGGTCTTTGCTGGATTAAGTAAAATTGTCTCACTAAGGCTAATGACCAAAGCTTATAAAGATTTCATGTGGCTAAGAAGAATCACTATGGTGTCTCTGAGACATAGCCACCAAAAGGAGCAAGATCCAAGGTCCTTCCCTTGGCTAAGGGAGGAGATATCTGTATGTATACATTTACACAAAGGTTTGTATGTATATGTGAATACATGCTACATTAAAACAATGTGGAAAGGTACTCCTGATTGGTCAGAAGCTATTTCCTCAAATTCTTTTCTGTAAGCGTGAGAGCCATAAATAATAAATCAATCAGTAAGAAAGACCGTGGAATCACAAAGGAACATTGGTATCAGATGTGAGTGTGAGTGCCATTCTCTGACATCCATAAGCAGTATGACCATGATAGTCTCTGCACCTCTGTTTCTTCATCTATAAATTGGGATAATAAATATTATTCTCTATAAAAGTCTTGCTCTGATTATTCATATACATACATACATATGTATGTGTATATATAAATATATATATGCTTCCCCTAAAAGGTAGATATGTTGGGGAAGATAAATGGTAGAAGAAGAAAGCCAGAGAAGTAAATAGTCCAAGTGGAAGCAGTAGAGAATGTGAAGTATCAGAGACAGACAGAAAAAATGCCCAGAGTTAAGAGATGGAGCATCTCTTTCATGTAAAAACCAGAAGGCCAATGTCACTGGATCAACACGTACTAGTCAAGAAGCAAGGTGTAAGCATGCTGGAAAGGTAGAAGGGAACTAGATTCTGAAGGGCTCTGAATGTCAAACAGTGCATTTTGTATTTGATCAGGAGGCTAAAGGGAGTTTATTGAGAAGGGTGGTGGCATGATCAGATCTGCACTTTAATAAAATCATTTGGAGGACTAAGTGGAGGACAGATTAGATGGGAAGATACTTGACTCAGGTGGACCTGCCAGTAGATTATTGCAATATTCTAGTTATAACAGTGGCAGTGGCAGAGAGAAGGGGGCATATTTGAGACAGATTGCAAAGGAGAAATCAATAAGCTTTAGCAACAGAACAAACGTGGGAAGGGGGGAGATAGTGAGTAGTTGAGGATGACTCCTATTTTGTAAGTTTGAGGGACTGGGAAGAAAGATGGTGTTGTCCCCTTCAGTTTGTTAAGTGTTAAAATATTGGAGGTAGGAGTTTGATAAAATTGTGGAGAGCAGTTTAGTAAACCAGTAACACATTTATTTCTGAGGAGAAGTTCGGATAGGAATAGGAGGAAGGAAACTGAGATTATAGTTCTTAATTCTTATATTGTGTCTAAAATCCAAAACCCTATGCTAAAAATTCTAAGAAACCCTTAATCTAACTGCCTTCTAGGGCAGGATCTTCTTGCCTGACAAAGCAGGTTTATCTCAACTACACTGTCTAACTAAGATTAAATTTGCTATCTATCTACCTAACCAATAAAATTAGCCTTTATCTCCTCCAGTCTCCTTAAACTGGTATCTGAAACCAAATTGTCAGAAGTCAACTTCCATATCTTCTGACACAGAACTCCTCAGAACTCCTACTCCCTAGGAAATCAGAGAGAAAGAGCTCCCTGCCAACTGAAACCTTTCCTTAAATAGTTGGCCTCTTAAAGAGACAGAGGGCCAATCTGTTACTGCCTCCTAAAGAGATAGATGGAAATTAAGAAAAATCCTTTTAACAAGTTATAGGCAAGGAAGAAGAGGGAGATGGCTTAGGGGGAAGGGAAAGGAGATGAGTTCCTATTTGGACAGTGTTTAATATGCATACTGGACATATCTAATTTGAGATGTCTGAAGGCAGTTGGAGATGAAATATTGGGGTGTGAGTAAAGTTAGGGGTAGGATAAATGTACTGAGAATCATCATCATAGAGCTTGTGATTAAAACTATGAGAGCTGATGAGGTCATCAAGAGGAAGAAAACAGAGAAAGAAGAGAAAAGAAACCAAGACAGAACCTTGAGGGACACTTCTGGTTAGACAATGTAATTTAAAAGAGGATCCAGCAAAGGAGACAGAGAAGGAACAGTCAGCAAGGTAGCAGAATCCAAAGAGGGTCCCCAAAACCTAGAGAGGAGAAAGTATCAAGGAGGAAAGAGTGATCAGCAGTGTCCAAAGCTGCAGAGAGGTCAAGGAGGATGAGGATTTAGAAAGGGATATTGAATTTGGCAACCCTTTCAGACATTATTAATGTCTTTGAAGAGAGTAATTTTGGTGAATAATAAGGTCAAAAGTCAGATTGCAAGGGAACAAAAAGAAAGCAAAAGGAGGAAAAGTGGAGGCACCTAATGACATTGGCCTTTTTGAGGAGTTTGCTACCAAGTGAAGAAAATAAGATGAGAATTAGTGGAGATGGAAGAATCAATTGAAGGATGTTTTTCAAAATCAGGAAGATATGGACATGTTTATAGGCAATGGGGAATGAACAGTAGATGAAGAAAAGATGAAAAATAAGTAAAAGAGTAGAAATGACAGAAAGAAATCTAGTAGAGAAGATGGAATGGAATAAGATCACTTGAGCAGATAAAAAGGAGTAACCTTGATAAGGAATAAGGCCACTTCATCTTGTAATGCAGAGTAAAGGAGAAGATAGTGACAGAAGGCATCTGAGTGATAAGAGATGAGGAAAGGGTAAAAAGAGAGAGTTTAGGGCAAGTGGTTTCAATTTGGGGGGAAGAATGAGGTAAGGTTCTTTAGAGAGTGAGAGGAAAAGGATAGACATGGGAGGTCTGAGGAAGGATGGAAATGTTTGGAAGAATCATTATGAAAAATCACTAAGGGAGCTATTGTAGAATTTCCTAGCAGCAATTTGAGATGTGAGGTTACATAACACAAATTTATAGGGGACCCAGTCTGAATGGTTGTGTCTCTTTCTTTGTCTTCATTCAGCAGCATGCCTGTAGGTGTAAAGGCAGTAAATGGTGGGAGTGAACCAAGTCTGAAATTTATATGGGCATAATCAGTGATTATGAGGAAGCTAGGGGTTCAAAAGAGGATGACAATGTGGAATTGAATTAATTCACTAAATGGTCAAAATGGAAAGAAGAAGAGTGACCAGGAGGAAAGCTTGGAAGAGAACTGAAGAAGGCAAGCAATTGGAGGTCAAGGTGAGCAGTGAGAGGAGGATTTTGCAAAGGAAAGAAGAGAGGGGAAGTGCAAAGTCACTCTAGTATGGGCAGGTAAGGGAATTTTGAAATTCGTGAACATAGAGTTGGTGCATTTGTAGGTGATGGTATGATCCAGAATATATAACTAAGAAAGAGTGATGAAGTGGCCCATGAGAGGTAAGTTCCACCCCAAACCTCCCAAGAATTATGAATGTTTCTCTTTATCTTAGCCATCTAGTTACCCACATCATAACCTCAATGGCATCCTCAACTATTCACTCTATCTCATCTCTTAGACTGAGTCATTTACCAAATCACGTCAATTATCCATCACAACATCTCCCACTAGATCTATTCCTCTACACTCACACAGTCACCACCTTGGTTTCTGGCCCTCATTAACTCTGACCTGGACTATTTCAATAGCTTCCTAATTGTTCTCCCTGACATAAGTTTCTCCTCCCTTTAATCCATCTTCTGGACAGCTGCCATTCTAAATTTTCTAAAATATAAGACTAGCTGTGTCATTTTCCCACTCAAAGTCCAAGAAAAAATGCAAATTCTTTAGTTTGGCATCTGTAGCTCTTTAAAACTTGCCTCCAATCTACTTTTCCAAATTTGTTCGTTGCTCACCTACATGAACATTTTGCTCTAGCCAAGCAAACCTTGTTACTCTTACTCTCACCAATTCTCCAAGTGGACTTTGAGTCTCCAACATGGTTATCATCCAGCTTCAGCTTCCATTTCAAGACCCTGAAGGAAGGAGCTCCACCACCTTCCTGGGCATCATAGTCCACTCTGGAATGAGAAGGTTCATCTCCTTTCTTCCTGATATTTCTTCAGATAAGGAGACAACCATCATGGGCATTCTAACTCTTCTCACCTTCTGGCTAACATGTTCACGCCCTTCTTCAGATCCTCATATGAAATGACCTCAAGGCCCTTCTCAGTGAACTCTTACACAAATACCTATCTTTATTTGAAAGAAGTCGGCATTTAAAGAATTTCCGACACAGGATGCCCAAGCTGCAAAGGATTTCAGTGGCCCTTTTGACCAACCCACATCTAAACAAGAATATTCACTATAACCACTTGAGCAGTGGCCATTCAGTTTTTTATTGCAGACCTCTAGGTAAGGGAAGCTCACTACCTCATGAGGAAGCCCACTGCACTTCTGAAAGACCATGATTATTAGGTTTCTTTACCTAAGCTTAATGTGCCTCCTTGAAATTCTCCCCTCCAACCCACCAACCATTGCTAATTTTGCCCTCTGTAACCAATAAGAATGAATGCAGTGGGCAAAGGACTGGATTTGACATCAGATTATCTGGATTAGAATTCTGTCTCTACCATTTATTCTCTGCATAGCTAGAATCCAAAAACTTTCCCCGCCGTGCCTCACATTGTTCACCTATAAAATGAGAGGTTCACCTATAAAAAAAAAATGACTTCTTCATGTCCTTCCAGTTGAACATTTATGACATGAAATCTGTCTGTTCTGCATTGTTACAGGATTTTATAGTTTCTAGAGGGCTTTCCACACATCATTTATTTTTATCCTTGAGCCAAAGTAGGAGCACTCCCATTGCAGAGAGATAACCTGAGCTTTGGGGGAAGGGAACATGATTGACTCAGAGTCATCTGGATAGTAAGCAGTAGAGTTTGGATTCAACTTCTGATCTTTCCGATTTTCCATCCTGTATGCACATGCCCCCATGGTCTCTTGGAACTGAATCCAAACTTCCCAGTCATGATAAATATTATAAACCTAATCAGGTATATTCAAATAGCACTTTAAGTTTTGCAACTAATCCATCCACAAATAAAGTCTTTATTAGGAGCTTACTGTGTGCTAGGCTATGCTAAGTGCTCAGGATACAAAATAAAAAAGAGGTAGTCCCTGCCCTCAAGAAGCTTCTATTTTAATGGAGAAAACAACAACACAAGAAGGTTTATCTACTGAGTGTGCCTGAGACAACCACCGCAAAGTATTTCACATGTATAATTTTATGATTATCCTCATTTTCAGATTTTTCAGGAAAGTGAGGATCAGAGAGTAGAAGCAACAGCTAATAAGTGACAGAGGCAAGACATAACCCCTGGTCTTCTTGTTTTCCCATCCATCTGACTATTCACTGTGTCACATCCCATAACCTTGTTTTTGACAATTCAATACCATTATTCTTTTTTTTTTGGAAGTTTTTATTTAATTAATTAATTTAGAATATTTTTACATGGTTACAAGATTCATGTTCTTTCCATCCCATAACCAATGCACAATTCCACTGGGTTTTACATGTGTCATTGATCAAGACCTATTTCCATATTATTGATATTTGCACGAGTGCTCATTTAGACAATACCATTTTTCTTGACAGGCATTGTACTGGGATGTGATGGAGCTCACCTATTTGTCTACTTTCCATGGTGCTGAGTGAGCCAAGCCTGCTTTGCTTTTGTAGAACCCATTTTCCTTTCTTTTTTTTTTAAATTTTAAACCCTTAACTTCTGTGTATTGACTTATAGGTGGAAGATTGGCAAGGCTAGGCCATGGGGGTCAAGTGACTTGCCCAGGGTCACACAGCTGGGAAGTGTCTGAGGCTGGATTTGAACCTAGGACCTCCTGTCTCTAGGCCTGGCTCTCAATCCACTGAGCTACCCAGCTGCCCCCCCCCCCATTTTCCTTTCTCGATGTATTGCTTCCTTCTGTTTTTCACTTTGTCTTTGAATCACCAGCCCACAGAACAGAGGAGAAACTTAATAAATGCTAGCTGGATTCAATTAGATTCTATGAACCATCCCCTTCCCTTTGCGTTCCCTTTCTCTGCCTCCCCAAGGTATGGAGATGACTTTGGGATCTAGAATATATTAGGTGAGCTGGAGAGGAGACCTTCAGCTCCAAAATGTCCTTTGAAGCTTGTAAGGCCTTTGAGACCAAACCTAGGGTTCGGGGGCCTTGTCCAGCAGTTCACTGGGCTAGCAGACAGGTTTGGCATCAAGAGGCTAGCCCCTGTGGCATGACCCTTGAAACAAAGCAACTATAAAGACTTCCAAATACCACCAGGGAGGAGGAATTGGTATATGACAGAGAGAGTGTCCATTCATCAGCAGTAATAGGGGCTATCTCTGCCAAAGACTTTAAAAAGGGTAGACCTGAAATGAAGGTAGAGTTAGAGGAAAAACAGGTTTCAATGGGTGCATGAAAAATTCAGTTGAGATCAAAGTTAACACATTTGGAAATCAGTTCTCAGCAAGGTTACATTTCTGGGTAAAATTGAGTTCTTTGAAGTCCGCTGTTCAGAAAAGGCTCTTTAAGTGCACCAGGATTTTGCATGAGACACTGGGTGGGAGAAGGGTGGTGAAAGGCAAAAAACCACCAAGTGACACAAGAGGCAAGTTTTGATGAGGGTGCAGAGGGAGGAGGGAGTGATATTTGTTTTCATTTTAAATGTTCTTGTTATGCTACTAACATTGACACTGTAAGTGTTTCCTCAGCTATCTCATTACGTAGCGAGTTATGAGGCACAAATATCTGAGCCCCTGGTGGCATATTTGATGCCTTTGTAAGCAAGGAGACAAATGAGCATGTACCATAATAGGAATAATAATAGTTTTAGAGTCCAATGACCTAAGTCCAAAATGCAACAGTCACTTTCTACCTGTAGGACCTTCATCAAGTCTGGGCTTGTTTCCTATTCTATACTCTGAATGGGTTGGTTTAGATCATCTCAATGGTCCCTTCTAGAATTTTTAAATTAAATTTTATTTTCATATTTGCATTCTCTCCCTCCTGTACCCTGCCAAATTCCTTCTAGATCTTCATCAAGGATCTAAACTATTGATATCCTGGATAAAGGCAGAAAATCTTTGAAAGAACAGGGACCTCAGAGCAAAGGCACAGCACCTGCTTTGTCTGTTGGCACAAAGTGATAACTCCACAAAAATCAGGTCTATGATCATAGAAATGCAAGGCCAAAGACTAAGAAGCGCTAAGCCTTGTCTTCTATCCTATAAGATCTTATATCTCTAATGTCCTTTGGGAAAGATTTAGACATGCTAAAGGTCAGATAGGGGGGCAACCAGGATAATGAGCAGATTGGACACCACGTCCTAGGAGGCTGGAGATGTCTGATCATGCTTCTCAGGTGTGGGAAGGATTGCTATATATGAAGTCCAAATCTAATTCTTGGCAACTTCCACCCACTGTTCCTGGTTCTGTCCACTGCCAACCAGATAAGTCCAACTCCCCTTCTACCAGACAGTCTTCAAATATTTGAAAACATCTTGCATGTCATCCCCAATTCTCTTTTCAAGTTCCATCAACTGATCCCCTTAACAGTGATGGGCAAACTACAGCCCTCAGGCCAGATGTGGCCCCCTGAAATGTTCTATCCAGCCACACGACATTATTCCTAATCTGACGAATACAACGAGTAGGATACAATACGATGAAACTTTGAAAGAGTTATCTTAGAAACAGACGGACAGATGAGCATTTCCTTTCCCTTGGCCCCTCTTTCAAAAGTTTGCCCAGCACTGCCCTAGAATGTACCCACAAAGCCTTTCGCCCTCCTCATCACCAGTCTCTTTGGTTCATCATCACTGATCCTTAAGGGTCATGCCTAGAGGGGAAAGTCACCAGAGATTTTCACCTCCCTTGCTCTGAGCATTAGCCATTTCTCAATGAAACCTGATATTTCATCAATTGCCTTGGTTGCCAGAGCGTCCTATTAACTCATATTGAGCTTGAATTCCACTAACGTCCCAACTCTTTCCCATAGGATTTGTCTACCCCGGACTTATCCCATTGATCTCCTGACTACAAGGGCCAATGTTTACATGACTTCAAATGTATAATGGGCATCATATTGCTTGTCTTCTTGATGTGTGGGGAACAGACTGTAGGGAAAGCATTTGGAATTGAAAAGTAGAAAATGAATGTTAAAATAAATAAGTAAATGAATAAATACATGAATAAATGAATCCAAGGATCACAATTTATGTCTATATCACACTTCTATGATTAGCATCATCCTTACTGTTCTAAACTATATGACCTTTATCTTTCCCAGTTTTTTGCCCTATATATTAGTTTTTCCCCTCCTTAACTTCCTCTTCTTTGCTCATTTAATAAGTACATGGTCTCTACCTTGATCCAAGTTATTAAGAAAAAGGCTGAACCAAAAGGTATGTAAGTTAAGTTTTGCAAGGTTGTGTGCTTGTGGGCACAGTTTGCAGTTGGACACTTGGAATCTTGGGAGATTCCTGATGCCATTCTGGGGGATGAGAACAATTGTCGGTTGGGCTGTGCCCTACATAAGGGAGGCACAGACTGGACCCAGAGACTCATTCTGGAGCCTGGGATCCAGGGTGGAAGGGTGGAGAACGTGGGTTTAGATAACTTAGGTAGGTTTTATCTATCTTGGCTGATCAATAGCAACATCTCATTGACAAACCCAACAATCTCTTGGGAAACAAAATATAGTTCAACCAAACGATTATCCTTCGTCTGGCTCAGGGCTTGTCAGCCCTGGGTCAGCAGTTGAGCATTTATTCATCAATTTATCTTCAATCAAGCTACCACCTAATTTGTCTATAGGCAAGCAGAGTCCACCAAAGCAGGCCAGATCGACCAGTGGCCTGCCTGGGCCAGGGGGCCTGGTTAGTTCAGCCATCAACATTCTGAAGCTGTTAGAGATAATACAACTAGGATCAAACTTCATTTAGGGATTCCTAATAGCCCTCTTCCCTTCTACCAGTTATCCTTGTTGTTTTAATTTATACCAGTAAAAGCTTTTTTTTCAAAAGTCGGTCCAGCTACTGACCTTTTGTTGGTTGACCTGGAAACAGATCAGCCTCAAGGAAGTTCTAGGGCAAGTTGAAGGTCCAGTTTTACTCCCTGAAGTTAACCTTAACTACCATCAGTAATATCAGATGCGTTACTATTTATCATTGATATTCTGATATTATTGATTTAGTTATCCTTAACTGAAACATCAGTTGGTGCCAGGAGGCTAGTCTTCCTGAAGAAACACACTGTGATTGGTTGAGGGGATTCTACAGGAAGTTTAGTTGTGTTATCTGATTTTCCTGTTTATACCTAAGGAAAGTTTAAAGCTCCTTTGTCATCTGGGGCTTTTTGCTTTACCTTTTCTTAACAATTACTTCTTTATAATCAAGTCCTTCAACGATCATAACAGGTGTGAAGAGAGAACCTTGTAATAGTCCACCAGAGACTTCCCTCAGATTGCTATCAATGATCCTGTTTGGATCCCGTCGATCAGACATTCAATCAACTTTCCTGTGGAAGAACTTATTAAAACCCTTCATCCTGGCCCCTGAGGGCTGAACTTGGTATAATAAATTGAAATTACAGTAAGGTAGATTTAAAGGCAATATAGACCATGAAAGGTCACTAATAATAGAATGGGTGGCCCCATTCCTGTATCAATGACAGCCTCCAAGTAAAGGTTTATCCCTGAGTTTGTTTTAATTTTTAAATTTCTTTTCAATATTCTTTTTTTTTAATTTTGAGTTCCAAATTCTCTCCTTCCCTCTCACCTCCTTCTGCACCCACTGAGAAGACAAAAAATATGATATCAATTATACATGTGAAACCATGCAAAATATATTTCCACATTAGGCATATTTCCCCCAAATCAAGAAAAGTAAAATAAGAAAAATAGACTTCTGTTTGAGTCAATAGTCATCAGTTCTCTCTCCAGAGGTGGAGAGCATCTTTTCATCCTGGGTCCCTTGGTATTCCCTTAGATCGCTGTATGGATTACAGGATCCAAGGCTTTCATAATTGATCATCATTACAATATTGCTGTTACTATGCCCAGTGATCTCCTGTGCCTTTTCATTTTACCTTATACCAATTCACATAGATTTTGGCATAATTTTTCTGAAAGCAACCCCCCTATTTCTTATGACACAATAGTACCCCAACACAATCAAATGCCCACAACTTGTTCAGACATTTCTCCAATTGACAAGCATCCCCTTAAATTCCATTTCTTTGCCACCACAAAAGAGCTGCTATGAATATTTTTGTATAAATGGGTTTGATTTTTGATTTTCCTTTGATCTCTTTGAGATCTAGACATAATAGTGATATTACTAGGTACAGATGGTTTTGTAGCCCTTTGGACATAGTTCCAAATTGTTCCCCAGAATGGTCGGGCCAGTTCCCCACTCCTCCAAAAGTTAGTGTACTTACTTCTCCCTCATCTCCTCCAACATTTGCCATTTCTGATAGGTGTGAGGTAGTCCTATAATTGCAGATATCTCCAAGTGGAATGGGTTACCTGGTGAGGCGAGGGTTTCCCTCCCTCATTAGAGATATCCAAGCAAAGGTTGGATAACCACTTAAGGAATATGTCGAACAGGGAAATGTGTAGCTCTGGATTGGATTAGAGAGCTTCAGAAGCCTACCCTCACTGACGTCCTGTGAATCTGAAGTCATCAGATGCTATGATTCATTATGAAAATCACTTCTCAAAGGAGAGCATCCATTGATAATGTATAGCAGTGGCTGAAAGGTCAAATCTGGCTTTTTTAATTGCCATCCAAGGAGCCCCATTCTCCAGTTAGCCTCTGCTATTTATTAGAATGGGACAGAAAGAATGAATGATTTGCAGAAGGTTTAGGAAATGCATATACTTTGCAAAGGGCAGCTGGCATGTGGATGGAACCAAATGGGTGGACATTCTGGAATGGTAGGAACACTTAAGAAGAGACACTGAGATTCCAAGGGGTCCATTGATCTCCGGACACCAGTGAGAGCAGAAGCTTACTTCCTGTGGCCATCTTGGGATTGAGCTGGAGGAAGAAGCTGAGTTCCTGGCTCACCTTGGAGGTTCACAATCTCAAGAAGCCTTCCCTGATCCTGATCCTGTGACCCGGTTCTCATCTTTATCATCTGTTCTGTGTGAGCTGCCAAGGACCCAATCTCTATCTTTTCTAACTGAGCCAGACCAATTGGGCTCCAGCCTTTGAGCCTTCTTGCCAACCCATCTGACTAGACTGCAGCTATCCTGTTTTATTTCAGTGGACCAGTCAGGGTAAGGTGTAGTTAGCTAGAATAACTTTAGGCAGACAGAGAGCGCAGATGGAGTAGCCCAGTTTATTGGGAACGAAGAGATCTTTGTGGGTCAGGTTGGGGGTAGGAGTTAGAACTGATAAGAACTAGGGACATCCATCTCCCTGGTCCACAACCCCATTCTGTGTTTGTTAAATAAATCAAGATCTTTTTGTTTATCCTACTGAGCATTCAGCTTGTGTTGTCATCAACCCACAGGACTGGGGCCTACCAACTTGACTTCATACTGTGGGCAGACCAACATCAGGTCTTCAGCACTGGTCCAACCCTCAACCCAATACCTAGTGACTCTGTAGGATCCCCCACTCACGTACTTCCTATCTCAGGGCCCTTGAATATTTGAAACGAGCTAAACCTCACCCTGTCTCTTAGGCCAAACTTCAAGGAGCTTGGGATTCCTAAAGATCGTGGAGTGGGAGAGTCGCAGAAGCAAGATGAACCACTTCCTCGCAATGAGCAGATTCCAGACCATGAAAGAGTCATTGGTACAAGTCAGCACAACCAGTTAGTGGCTCCTTTATATTCTGGCAAAAGAGTCTATTCTATTCCCTTACTGAGACACAAAAGGATTCTAACTCCACCTGGAGGGAAAGACAAGATCATTTTTTCCATGGATGTGATCCCAGAAGTTGAGTCAGGAATGCCCAGGTATACTGACCAGAAGTGACTATTATTGAAAAGGAGCTGGAAGAGGTAGTATACGTAAAGGATATATATGTAAGCAAACATTAAAGCATCAATCCATGTTATATCAGGACTCACTCTTTCTACATGCAGACAAGAAACTCAACAAAGGAAATATCAAAATCACCACGACATGGGGTGGATGCAATTGAGAAGACAGTGCATGCAAATCAAATGAGCTCTCCAAACCAGATGTTTATGCAAAAAAATGGGAAGCAAATAAAAGAGCCCATTATTGCTGATTGCCATCATTACTGACAAAAGTTTAACTAATTTTTAAAAAATCTTTGCTATGAGGAGAATATGAAAGCCCAGCAGCAGTTTCATCCGGCAAACACTTGATCTCATTGCCAAGGGCAGTGACAAGGCAGCCAAGGTCAACATCAGTTGAGAAGATGAACTCATCTGCAAAATGCTATGAGGGAGGCCAGTGGAAGGTTACAAGCAGTGCTGTCTCCGAAAACATCAAAAGAACAGCAGAAGGGAAGACAAGTCTGGAGAAAGCTTGGCATGTAACTCCACTAACTGGGACCTTCTCAAAGAATATACTGAGGAAATTGGAAGGACAACAAGAGAAAAATGGGCCATATCTGTCAGCATTTCTATAACAAACTCTTCCTTTCATCAATGACAGCAGAAACATGACATTTGGATTCCAAACCTTTGGTCCCCAGTATGGAGAAAGGAAATGTCATTAAGGAAGGCGAGACAAGCCAGACCAGACCAAGTGTTTACAAAATAAATGCTTCCCAAAGGTGGTACCATTTTGAAAGCATAAATAGTTGATTTTCAAGAGAAAATATGGCACATAATGATTGGGAGGGGAATTAAAGATAGCACTACTGCTCATAAAAAAAGCAGTCAAAAGCATATTGGTAACTACTGACCCATAAGCCTACTTCCTCATCTCTATAAAATGTTTATGAGAAGGAGAAACCTGGAATTATGTCAAGATTATTGAGTCACGTCTGGGCCTCACTCCCCTTCATCACTTCATAAAGCCAAGAAATGTACCAAATACATCAAACTAAAAGAAATTAACTCACAAGGAAACTCCCACAGGAAAACCCAAATGAAGATTGAAGAAATGAGTGAACAAAACCAAAGTTAAACAAGTTCCAAAGCCCTAGTTGTGAAAAAAATAGTAGGGAGGAAAAGAAGAGGAGGAAAAACACTTGAAAATACAAAAAGAACTTGGTGGGGGGAGGGAGGGATGCTTGGCAACTCTGTGACATCCTAGGATGCACCTAGCATTTCTTTTGGGTTTAACAGCCTATGAAGTAGTGCAGCAGGTATTCGCATGCTTATTTTATAAATGAGGAAACTGAGAGCTTGACACTTTGCACCTTTTCTATAATTTTCTAGCTCATGAGAGGTCAAGGTGAGATGGACAGCCCCACTTATTGACCCAAAGGTACAACTCTATCCTCTCCTATAGGTGCCTCCCAAAGAACGAGATAAACAAGAAAGAAGAACAGAGGATAGGAAGGCAAGGGCAGCCAGAGTCATGGCAAAGCCAGAGAGACAGATGTTCCACAGACATGTGGAACAGTGCTATGGTTTATAGGGAAATGATCAGAAGATGATTTAGAACAGTCTCTGCACTATGTTAATAAAGCAAGGGATCTCCTTTCAAAGGGAATGGGGGAGAAAGAAATGAAAGATGCAGCCATAAAAGAAGAAAGAAAAAGAAAAACACAGCATTGTGGGAAAATCATTGAGGTCTTTGAATGGAAGCAATTGACTATCCATCAGTCCCAAGCATTCATTAAATCCTGACTCTGTGGGGCAGCTAGGTAGCACAGTGGATAGAGAGCCAGGCCTGGAGTCAGAAAGACCTGGGTTCAAACCTGCCCTCAGACGCTTCCTAGATGTGTGACCCTGGGCAAGCCATTTAACTAACTCTGTTTGCCTAGCCCTTGCCCTTCTTTCTTCGAGCTGATAAGAAGGCAGAAGGTAAGAGTTTTTAAAAGATCCAGATTGTGTGCCAGACACTGTGCTCGTGAGGAAAATGCAAAGATAATTCTGCCCAGTACATGCTTACCTGTCCTGCAAGTGCCACATCCCCCCACACATGACTCACAGGGCATTGGGTTGTCCTGTTCCTGCTGCTCTTATCATGTGCCATTAAATGATAGTCTCTGGGTGTCGCTGGGTGTCCTCCTTTCCTACTGGACTAGAAGCATTGGGAGAGCCAGGCTTGGTGTCTTAGCCCAACTTTCACTCCCCTCTTTTCCCTCCCAAGGGAAAGTTGAGTGTGTGTTCTCTACAGTAGCTAGTTTAAAGGACTGATTAAATTGGATCAAATGTTGACTGTTCTCAAATGGCCTTTCTACTTTGGGGGTTCAAAGATTATCAGTGTGGCCAAGGGGACTCAAAACTCTACTCTTTTTTATTTTTTATTTTTTTAAACCCTTAACTTCAGTGTATTGTCTCATAGGTGGAAGAGTGGTAAGGGTAGGCAATGGGGGTCAAGTGACTTGCCCAGGTCACACACCTGGGAAGTGCCTGAGACCGAATTTGAACCCAGGACCTCCCATCTCTAGACCCAACTCTCAATCCACTGAGCTACCCAGCTGCCCCCCAAAACTCTATTCTTGAGGGCCTCTATCTAGGATTTCACCAATAAGGGAACCATCAGGGTGGAGAGATTCCTCCCTCCCTCCCTCTGTAAGTTAGAGTCAGCTCGTTGTACTGGGGAACGAAGGGTTAAGTGACTCACCCAAGACCACACAGATAGGAGGAACAAAGGCATGACTAAAGCCTGGGTCTTCTGGCACCAGCCTGGTGCTCTATCCATGATGCTACAGCTGCCTCTTGATTCAAATTCTACTTGTTTATAAACAATGTCATTCCCCAGAGTCTAGCTTTCCTGTGTTCTCACAGGGTTCCTTTGGCTTCCAACCTTTTCCAACTTCAGACAGCCCCTCCCCAGCAAGTGGGCCAGTGCTGAACTTTGGGACACGTGTCATCCTCCCAGCATGGACTTCTTTGAAGAACAACTTGATGGAAGTGGTGTCTTAGCCACTGGCGCACTGATTAAAACTGAAAAGTCCCAAGCTGCCCGGCTCAGAAACTGTAATGTTAGCAACACCCTGGGGACACCCAGAGGAAGCTGCATCCTTCTCTTCTCAAACCTTGCCCAGAGTTTCACCGTCTGGAACACGACTGCTCCCTTTAACGAATAAACACTACAGAGCTCCAAACCTTGTCCAATGCTGCTTTTTTCTTAAATGGAACAAGAAGGCCCTGGTCAAAGTTTGGAGACCTCATCTGAAGTCTAAGACAGCAGAAGTGGGAGCCAGGCTGGCTTCAAAGAGCAGAAGAAACAAACCTTGGAGAAGCGGACCAGGTCTCTTCTCTCTCTGATCTTAGATTTTTTAACTTTTTTTCCAGATTCATCAATAGAGGCAGGAAAGCACCTGACAACTGACACAGCTGACCCAAGTGACATGGCAGCTTCACTCTGTGGTGGAGAGACATAGTGTAAGAAGGAAATATGTTAGAGGGATAGACAAAGAGACATACAGAGGCAAAAATAAAAGAAGAATAAAATGAAGAGACTCCTGTAGAGACAGAGACAAAAACATCTTTGAAAGAAAAGAAAGCGATCTATTCACAGGGCCTGAGACAAAAAGACAGCAGGAAGAAAAATGAAAACCAGAAACAAAAACACAGAAAACTAATCATAGAGACACAGAGAAAGAGATAAAAAAATGGAAAAGAAAAAAGAAAGACAAATACTCAGAGACCAAAATGGAGGAAGCTGGGGAACTCAGAGAAAGAGAAGATGAGAAAGAGGGGGAAAGAGAAAGAAGGATCTGTGAAGGGGCAAGAGAGGATGAGAGAGAAGAGAGAGAAAAAAGAAAAGAGGGAAGAGATGGAGACAAATTAGGAGAGAGGACTACAAAAGAAAGAGGAAGTGAGAAGAAGAAAGTAGAGAGTATGAAGGAAGAAAGGGGGGAGAGAAAGATGAAAAAGAAGAGAAGAAGGAGAAAAGGAGGCAAAGGAGGCTTCCAAAGAGAGAGGAAATGGAAGTAAGATGGCCTTCTTGGGGGGAGGGCAAGCCCTCCAAAAATAAACTTGTGTGAGAAAACAGTCCCCTGACCTTGAAACAATAAGATGTGGATATGAAGAAGTCAACCCTGGAGAAGGGCAAGAATGGGCTATCTTTAGCTCAGTATGGATCTATCTTTCTATTCTGAGCTGGACTTAAGAAAACCACATTTCCCCTCATTGAATAATTCCTCTTGTTAATAATCTGCAAGACAAAGTGTTGTGAGAGCAGGCACGATGCCCCAGCAGCCAAAAGACCCACAGGCATTAAGGGGTACTGCTTGAATCTGATGGCTTTCAAAGAAGCTGTCTCTGAGTCTCTGTGCCCAGGTGAGCATCACTCATGACCTTAACTTATCATCTGGAATTAGAAACTCTTAAAATGTTTCCCTCAATGACCACCTCTACTCCTCAGCCCTATGTTTCTCATGATCTTCTAATATTTGGGGTCAGTGTTGCATATGGGAAGTTCTCTGGACTAAAAGACAAAAGAATTGAGTCCTGACAGAATCCTGGCTTTGTTGCTAACTTGGGATGTGTGTGGGAGAGGGGAGAAAGGTGTGGGAGGGGTAGTGTGGGAGGGGTAGTGGTCTTCTCCTTGACAAGCCACTTCTTCTCAATTCTGTTTCAGTCTATAGAAAAAGAAATGAGTGTTCTAAACAATAACTCGACTCTGGTATTCAATGTTCAACAATGTATGTCTCTCCTCAGCTCTGACATCCAGTACTGTATGTTCTATTCTCTAAATACTCTCCCAGTTCTGCTATTTCTGTTTTGTGTTCTGAAGAGACTCTCAGATATTTCACCCTGCATGCCATGTTCTAAGCTCCCTCCCAAGACTCACACTTTGAGTTCCATGATTCAAGGTCCTTTTAAGTTCTGCAATTCTAAGACTTATTGAATGGCTCCTCTGTACATGTGACAGGAGGACACTACAGAGACTAAGTCCCAGCCTCTACTGTTGTGAAGTTTCTAGTTGAGAAGCTAACAGAAGCCTTGAGAGAAAGATGTAAGCACATAAAAAGAGATAAGATCAGTACATGATAGCTATCAAGAGGGTGATTCAAGGGAGAGGGGAGGTGAGCTCAAGTAGGAGTTAAATCCCTGCCTCCTACAATAGAGCTATGGTTGATTTCAAGGACAACCTAGAACCCCACATTGCCCAATTGACACCAGTCTATCTTGGGGCCTCTCTTCAGACTCCCATTCCATTTTTGGTTTTCAAGAGCTATATTTTGGACTCAAGAGGAAGCTAGATAGTTTCTGGCTCTGACCAAATCTTTGAAGGTTAATGCAAGAACCCTGTCCAAACCTACTATGTGCCAGATACTGTGCTAAGAGATTTATGAATATGATTTCATCTGAAAGTTATTCCTTTCCATATTAACAACCAGAAATGTATGCTTTCAAAGTCAGTTTTCATGAATGACTGTGATCCACACTCCCCACCAAAAAAAAAATCCTACTTTATGGACAGCTTTCTATGAGACTATTGTAATTTTGTAGAATCCCAGAACCAGAGAACATTGGATTGTCAGGGGCCTCAGTGGTCATCTAGCCCAGCCAAAACTTGAATGAACCCACCATACAGCATACTATGTAAGTGATGCTCTAGTATTCACTTGATGGCCTCCAGTAAAGGAAGATACACTTAACTAGTATAGTGCTGACATGATTGATACCCTGTTTATTGCCTTGCCCATACTAAAAGGCTGTTGGGCTGATTAGGATCTTCCAGAGCTGGAGATTCATTATATCTTTTAAAACCTAGGTATGGAAGTGATGAAGAAAAAAATTATTTTTCAAGTTGAACTTCATGGTCTCTGTGGCCCCCTCTTTCTCTAAGATGCTGTCACTCTGAAGTTTTTATTTAGCCTTGATGTTATGTCTTGGTTAATTAGAAAGAATGGATGGAGAATAACCTGAAATAAGAGAGAAGTAGCTAAACTGCTTCTGTCTTTTAAACCAAGAATCCAACTGCTATGCATATATTCCAGTGAAGTCAAAGAAAGATCCATCAAATTACAAAATATTCATAGAAGCCCTTCTATGGTGACAAAGAATTGAGCACAATGAAGGTGTCCATCACTTCAGGAATATCAACAAATTGTGGCAATGAATGCAATGGATTATTTCTATGTCATAATAACTAAAGAATATGATGAATTCAAATAATAAATCCAATACCTCGTATGCCTCAGGCACTGTTTTAGGCCCCTGGGATATAAATACAAAGAAGGAATCTCTACTCTCAAAGAACTTATATTCTGTCAAAGGAAACAAGATGGCAGCTAAGTGGCATAATGGATAGAGCTGGGCTTAGAGTCAGGAAGACCTGAGCTCAAATCTGGCCTTAGTGATCACATCACGAGCTGAGTGACCCTACATAAGTAACTTAACCCCTCTCAGTATATAAAGTGGGGATAATAATTGTACTTACCTCCCAGAGTTTTTGTGAGGATCAAATGAGATAAACATTAAGCACAGTATGTGACACATAGTAGGAATTTACTAAATGCTTATTTATTTTATGTACCATTATAACTATATTAAGCATAAATATATATATACATATGCAAAGTTCTAAACTTTTATTCAACTTGTATACAATTCCTCATTGTAATGTGTTATGACCTGCTTATCAAAATCACACATCACTCTGTGATAGATTAAATCTACACAGCCCATCTTTAGATTTAATCACAAAAGGTGAAAACATCTCCATTTTGGGGTGGTCTGTAACCCATGTGCTCTAGAGTAACAAATCAGAATTTACTGACTGGACACGTAAACTGAGAGGAGGCCACAGGAAGTGACGCAAAAGAGGCCCCTTTAAAAAGAGACCTCAGTCAGCTGGGCTCAGTCTTCTGGTTTGTGAATGGGACCTGAAGGAGCTCTGCTGGTTCATGACTGAGGCATTCCACATGGTGAGTGTAAGACTGAATCTTCCTGAACTTCTCTTAAGGGACTTTCCTTTTAATAGAGACTTTGTGACTGAAGCTTTTGCTTCATTCGCCTCTGGGCCTTGAGTTAATTAAATCTACCTGGATTAACCTGGCCCTCTGAGTCTCTGGCTTTGGGATAAAGGTCAGATTTCCCTTGGTTGAGGGTTAATTAGATCTACCAGGATTAACTAGGGAATCAGAGAAAATTACCTACTATGTTAGATTCTTATTTCCTTATTTCTTCTTCCTCTTCTCATTTGTAAATAAATTTCCATAAAAGTCATTTTAACTTGAGGTTACTCTTTATTTGGGGATTGATAATTGTTCAATCCCCTGGTGACCTAACCTTTTAATATATTCAATCCCCAAACCCCCTTTTCCCCATTACAACTCTATTCAATCAACAATCAATAAGTAATAATAATAATCTAACCAGGATCTAGGGAAACCCAATGAAAACAAAAACAAAATATTTCTTGCCCTCAGGGAGCTGATATTCTACTAGAAAAGAGAATCTCTGAATTATGTACAAAATAAGGGGCACTCAACTTTAATTCTTCAAGAACTTTGGTATTTCTTAACAAATAGTCATAGCCTTACCCCAAACTCCCCAAAGGTGGGCTTTAATATCAGGCAGAAGCTTGGTGCCACCAAAAGCCATATATATTTGTCTAAAGGCAAACCATCCCCCATCTTCCGCCATAGTTTTATTCTTGACTTTCTGTCCATCCACAAATTTGAGATATAGATACTATGGATTGTTCATCCAAAACCCTATCATAATTGGATAATTGCCAATCCAATAATTTAGAATCTCATTCCTGGAGTCACTTCAGTGCTCTGACACTTGACACAATCAGTTCAATGCTGTCCATAATCAGAGTATATAGAGAGCATTCTCAACTAAAATAAGCCTTTCTTTTGTTTGGACTTATGCAAGACATCTTCCATGAAGGTTTCAAACACCTTTTCTGCTTCTTGCCTCATTTGATATTAATTACCAGACAGCCAATGACTAAAATTATAACTATTATTACATCTCTGAAGGAAACTTGTGACTTTTTCAAATGCATGGCAGTCACCTTGTTGGAGGAGAGTATTTGAAGTCATGTTTTGTTCCACAAAAAATCAATGGATTTTTTTCAAATACAAAATTAATAAGCATATTGGAATCTTTGTATTCTCTGCACCTTTCAGTCAACTGTGTAATGGCAAAGATATGCTGTACTCCAGAATATCATTTGTGAAAGCTTGGCTGTGTTTTATCAAGGATGCCCTCAATGTGTCTTGATATTAGTCTCATAAAGTATTCATAAAGGTAGGATGCTAAGCATATGGGTCAGCACTTGTATTTTCTCAATTATTTTTCTCTAAAAATTTTCCATGACATTTTGAAAATCAGTGGTTTCCTACCTTCTTCAAGATACACTGAGAATCAATCTGTCAATGCCCTCAAAATAAAGTAAGTTCCAACATGGACCTCCTCTTTTCATGATTGGTCTACTTCAATTGCTCTTCTTCATATTTTCTTTCATGACATTTTTCTTTCATTACACAACTCAGGAGTGTGGGATCAAATATTTAGAGCCAGGAAAGACCTTCACAATAAGAGTTCAACCTTTCATTTTCAGAGGAAGAAACAGAGGCCCAAAGAGTCCTTAACTCTCCATCTTCAATTGACAGATCTGTTTCCTTGTTCCACATCCACACCTGATGTTCCTGGCCCCCAAGGGATGACTCCACTCTGAGATCAACTCAATGATTGCCAAATCCTTTTCCCATAACCACCATATCCTGAGAAAGCCTGGTCATGGCACTCATTCTCTATTTGTAGCTTATCCTCTGGCTACCTCCACTTCCATACCAGCTATCCCATCCCTTTTCCAGCTTCCTCTTTATGTTTTGACTCCCCCCCCATCAAAATTTATGTTCCTTAAAAGTAGAAATCTTATATTTTTGTTCTTCAATCTATGGCACTTTAGTTCCTGGAACTGAACAAAACTGAACAAATATATTGTCTACTTATCTCTCTATCTATCTACCTATCTTATCATGATTTACCCAGGATCACACAGTAAGTAAATGGCTAAGATAATAATTGGACTGAGTTCTTCCTGACTCCAAGTCCAGAGTCTGTCCATTGCACCACTTATTAGAAACTTGGATTTCAGACTTTGAATGTGGTGGTTTCACACCTTCCTTATATTAATCCAAAGATGACCTACTTGATGTTTCAGGTCCAAGAAAACCCAGGTTCAAATCCCACCTCAGACACATCAGCTGTGGGACACTGGATAAACCCTGAAACTTCTCCAAGTCAGTGTCCTCATCTGTAAAGTTAAGAGTCTAATGACCCCTTCCTTGCAGAGTTATTATGAAAATCAAGAGATGATATATGTAAATCATTTTACAAAAAGTTCTCTAGAAATGTTATTCGTCCTCATTGTTGTCCACACACTTGAACAGAAATTAGTCTCCAAGGAAAAGACTCTTCTCCAGTCACAGCATCGCAAACCAAATTGGTGGGGGGGGGGGGTGAGGAACCGCAAAAAAAGCAAACCAACCAATCAAAAACCACCAGGCATCAAGTAGTCTATCACTTGCTGCTCTATGAAAGTGTAATCTTTTCTTACTATCATTCTCACCTCCTTCTTTTCCTCCCTCCCTTTATTCTCAAAGTAAAAAAACAACAACAACAAAAATAAAGCTGTCATGTTTCACAGAGCAATGTTGTTTTCTTAAGTCATCATGGCCAGTTCTGGATAAACAAAGGCCCTTCAATTAGTTCATACCTCAGATCTTTGGGTCACCCAAGATCTGATTTCCCAGATTCCCCAGGGGTAGCCCTATAGCTCAATCTAGCATATACTCAATCCATAAGACCTCTGATAAGTCAGCAGATTGCTATAGAGAAGTTTTACCTAGTTTTTAATAAAGTATTTACTTAGAAATCTCTCAAGAGATTCTTGCAGGAAAGATGGAAGGACATAAAGTGGATAATTAATTGTATTGGAAGAATTAGGAAATGGTTGTAAGTATGATCTCAGAGAAATCACTAATGGCTCCACATCAAGTTAGGAAGAAGTCTCCAGTGGGGTTTGCCAGGGAATGTGCCAGGACCTGGGCTGTTAACACATTCATTAATTACTTGGATAAAGACACTGATGGCTTCTTCATTACATTTGCATTTGACAAAAACTGGAAGGAATAGTTGACGTATTGGATGACAGTCAGGATTCAAAGAGATATTGACACTCCAGGACATTAGGTCACATCTAATAGGATGGAATTTAATAGGAAAGATGTAAAGCCTTACATCTTACATCTCCCTCTATATTCCAAATGCATTCTTTGTTCCAGGCTCTGAAAGATGCCCATTTACCTTGCCAAGTCAACTCCTTTAATTTTCTCCTGGATCATATTTTTTATTTGTTTTAATCAGCCAAGATCTGCCTTCTCATTCTTCCATTCCAACTTCACCTTCAATTGTGAAGATAAGAGGAAAAAATTATAAACATGTAAAGTCAATCACAAAAAATGTTGACTTTGCCCATGTCAATAAAAAAAAGTCTTATTCTGCATTCTGAATCTTTCACCTCTTTATCAGGATCTGGTTAGCAAATGCAGCAGCAGTCCCTCAGAGCAGGTTACTTTTTCACATCATCTGCTTCTGAAGTGTATGGCTGAGGGCACTGAGCTAGAGGCATTGCTATTCCCAGGACTTTGGAGTTTAGAATCCTGGGCTGTCTCCATCAGGATTTGATGGGAAGAAAATGGTAGTCAAAGATGGCAGCACTAGTCTGGTGAAAGCTGCCTCTTGTTTTTCCCTCAAGGTGCCTTGATCCTTCAGCTGGGTCAGTTGCCTGCCCTGTGAATGGTATCAGTCAGCAGTTGGGAATGGCTGCCATTTCTCCACAGGAGTTCCATTTCCAGATTATGTCTGTTAGAGCTGATCTGGAAGCGGGACAGTGATCTGTGGCATATGACATTCTTATTGCCACCCTCAGGGCTCCCATATCCATCTGCCTATTGGTGACAGTTGGTCAGTAGTTGTTGCTGGCGGTGCTTGAAGATGGACCATTTCTTCACAGTGGTTTCTCATCAAAAGATATAGAGTTTGGGGCACCTGGGTAGCTCAGTGGATGGAGAGCCAGGCCTAGAGACAGGAGGTCCTAGGTTCAAATCTGGTCTCAGACACTTCCCAGCTGTGTGACCCTGGGCAAGTCACTTGACCCCCATTGCCTACCCTTACCAATCTTCCACCTATGAGCCAATACACAGAAGTTAAGGGATTAAAATTTAAAAAAAAGATATAGAGTTTAGGAATAATGAGAAGACAGAGCCACTGTACTTTGCCCTCAACACATCTGGAATATTCAATTTAACTGAACCTATTGGACATATATTAAGCACCTAGAGACACTGTACTAGGAGCCACAGACAATTACCAAAAATGAAAGTCTTTGCCCTCATGAAGCTCACATACACCTGGGGAAATATTGCATTGCACAGGTAAGTAAGTACACAAGATTTACAAAGGAAAGTTAAAGTAATGGGAAGGAGAGGGAGAGAGGTATGAGCAGCTGGCGGCTTGGGGGGAAATTAGGAAAGGCATCATGGAAGAGGTGGCACAAGCAGACTCTAGCAACAGATTGGACTTGGAGAGGGAAAGATAGAGAGGAGCCCAGGTTTAATCTTCCACTGCAAACCTGAGGAACTGGTGAATGTTGTTACTCTCTACAATAAAAAGAAATGCAGGAGGTAGGAAAGGATTAGGAGTACAGAGAATTAATTATGTTTTGAACCTAGTGAGTTTAAGATCTGTACTGGATATTTAACTCAAAATGTCTGAAAGGCAATTTGAGATGAAAGATTGGAGATAAGCAGAGAGGTTAGAGCAGGAAAGGTAGATTTGGAAATCATCAGCATAAAAATCCTAATTATATCCATGCTGAAGAGATCACAAAATGAAGTACTACACAGGAAGAAAAGAAGAAAGCCCAGAACAGAATCCTAAAGCTGTTGCTAAGAGGGCAGGATTTGGAGGAGAAACCAGTAAAAGATGCTTCAAAGATACAGTCAGAAAGGAAGGAGAACCAAGAAAGAGTGCTGTCCTAAATAAACTAGAGAGAAGAGAATATTAAGGAAAAGAGATTGATCAATAATGCCCATTAACAACAAAGTTTGCAGAGATGTTGAGAAGAAATAGAACTAAAAAATGCCACTAGATAAAGCGATTAAGAGATCATGAGTAATTTTGAAGAGCAGTTGCAGTGGGATGATGAGGTTAGAAGCTAGTTTGTAATGAGTTAAGAGAGTAAGAGGAGAGAAAGTGGAGGCACCTATTATAAATGACTTTCCTAAGGAGTTTAGCTACAGATGTATGGAAGAGATATAGGACGACAGTGGACAGAGATGGAATGTCAAGTGAGAATTTTTTGAGAATGGGGTATCCAGGGGCATATTTGTACATAGTGGGAAAAGAACTAATAGAAAAAGAGAAGTTAAAAATAAATGATGTAGTGGACTAATAAAGGAGGTAATCATTTGGAGATGGTGTGGAATGGAATGGAAAAGAATGAGCTCACTTTAAAAAGCAGAGAAATTGGTAAGGAGCAAAATCATCTTATCAGATGAGACAAGGATGAAAAGAGATAGTGCCAAAAGGCATGTGAGTTGTAGGAAAAAAGGAAGAGGAGGGAAGAAGGAATTTTTTTCTGTAAAGTATGAGGCAATATTCTCATTTGAGAGGAGAAGGGAAGGGGAACCACAGAAGATTTGAGAAAGTTGAAAATATTTGCAAGGGCTGTTGGGGAGAAAAAGTTATTGAGTTGATAAAGGACATAAAGTAGGATTGCCTAGTAGCAGTGAGGACCCAGTAGGTTATGTGACATAAATTTGTAGTGGACTCAATAAAAATGGCTGCATGGTCTTCTCCAGTTTGTTCAGTGACTGATGGGTAGGAATGAAGTAGGTGGATAATGGGAGTGGTTCAAGGCTGAGGTTTGGCAAGAAGCAATCGGCAAAAAGATGAGGCTACAGACTCAACAAGACAGTGTGGAGTACAATTGGTTCACCATGAGATAAAGATAAGGAAACTAGGAAAGAGTGACTAGTGCCTGGAAGATGGCCAAGGAGAGAATTGAGAGGTCAAGCAATTTGAGATCCCAGTGGGGAAAAGAGTAGAGTTTGGTAAGGGAAGGCACAGAAAGGTAAAAAGTCAATAGATTATGGTCAGATAAGGAGATTTCAGAATTCTTGAACATGGAGGTGGCACATTTATGGTGATGGCAAGATCTTTTCCTATAGTTGAGGTGGAGTGGAAGAGTAGTTTAAGGAACTGAGTGGTTATGGTGTTTGAGGGAGAGTCAATATGTTGTCAATATTCTTAGAGGTTCTAAAATTCTCTGGATTCTCTGAATGGCTTCATTTTGCCTTTGTAGTCCAGTTTCTAGTCCTGATCCCAGATACACAATAGATACTTAATAAATACTTGTAGGAGAAATTAATGAATGGGTCCTGGAAGAGCAGATAAAGAAAATGAAAACAATGATGCTTTGTAGTCATTCCCTGATGGTTAGTTCCCACACTGATGATACTTAAAAAAAACTCATATCTTGAAGGGCTGAACTCTGAAAAGTATAGGGTGAACCAGGCTATTTGGGCCAAAGTAAGATTTCTAGATGTTCACCAAGAAGAGACACAGCCAGACACTGTATTAGGACATGATTTTCATGCATTGTATTGATATAGTTTAATGAAAACTCATTTGATGCATCCATTTAAATTGGCTCAGTTGAAGGCATCAAAGGCAAAGAGAAAGGCAGCCTCATGATGAATAGGGATTGAATGGGTTCCCCTGGGGTGTATTTTGAGGGATGAGAACAGGGCCAGCATTAGCTCGAGGCTAATTTCTCATTTCCATGAAAGATATAGAATAAGAGCACAAATAATAATTTCATCACATTCCCAAACGATAATAAATTGGGAGGTGGCTGAAATAGCCACATAGAGAAATGGGTAGCTTGCTTGCAGCTAATGAGGGCTCTAGAGGTCACTCTCTCTGGCTCTGGGGACAACTCACTCTTTCCTGAGCACATCAAAGATAGATTCATTTATAGATCTTTTAGTAGCAGGTCTGTACCAATTCAATTTTTTTAAGGCATTGTCACTCAGCTCATGCCCTTGGAGGCACAGGCAATCAAAGAGGATGATCATTGTCTCTCCTTAATTCAGCAATTCAACACTACAAGGGTCTATAATGTCCTTGAGGTTTCAATTTCATCAAAACAAACTCCATGAGAAGTAGGATGGTGACTTTCAAGCCAGAGCTGGAATCCCAGTGCCAACCCTTCAATTCAAATCAGTTCAACAAACATTCATTAAAGTTCTACTATGTTTGGCTATACTGTGCCAGCTTCTGAGGATATAAAGGGGGAAAAATAGGAAAAATAGCATAATTCCTGCCCTCAATGAGCTTAAATTCTACCTCAGGAGCACACAAGCCACCACACCCCCTTTCCTGGGCCTCAATGTCTTCCTTTATAAACTGGGGATAATTATTTCACTATATATATATATGTATATTATATACATATAATATTTTTATTATAAGGAGAGTGTTTTGTGTCCTTTGGATTGTGTAGAAGTGTGAGTTTATAATCATTATGATTCATTTAACCCCTTCATATCTTAGTAGATGCCTTTATGAATTGCTCAATTGTTTGATGAGCACAAGGGATGAACATTTGTCTATACTTAGCTAAGCTGGTCCTTGAATGATAAAGACACAGTCCCCTTGCCCATCTCTGATATTTTATGTCCTCTGTTCTTGGGGACCTCCGAGTTCTCACATCCAGGGCGGTTAGAATCCAACCGTCCAAACACAGTTAGACGAATGCATCTTATTATGTTATTATCTAATCCAAGTCACCCAATACTCTACCACAGAAAAGTATGAAACACATAATGAAAAGAATGACTAAAATCTAGATTAACCATGTCTGTATTATTCCTTTCCTCTGCCACCCTCTCCAAAGAAAGAGGATGTTAGTCTGGCCTGACATTCTTGACACAGTCAGTTCCTAACAAAGGTCTTTGGTAATCACTCTCTTTTTCTAGATATTATGCAATTGACTCCTTAATAATCTAATTGACAATTTTCTGAGAACTGAAGTCAAGCTCCCTCCATTTGATTCATGTACCCAGAAAGGATGCCAGAGAGTTTGACATCTGGGGCCAGAAGATGAAGATCAGGGGGTGCTGGGAGGGGTTTTACTCAAGGCTATTCACTGAAGGTAATGTTTGCAGAAGAGAAATTTTTTTAACATTTATTAATATTCATTTTTAACATGGTTACATGATTCATGCTCCTCCTTTCCCCTTCAACCCCCCCCACGCCCCCCCTACCCATGGCCAATGCGCAGAAGAGAAATTTTGATTTCAAAGTAAACATCTGGCCAAGAAGGTGGTGTCTAAGAATAGGATTAGGATTTCCAAACCAGGCTTTAAAATACAGGATGACAGACTTCACCACAAGGAAGGAGTACAAGACTGATAAGAATGCATGCACCAGGGGTCTTACAAACCTTTTATACAAACTTTCAAAGGGAAGGAAGGAGGAAGGTTAAATATGCATATTTCTCCACTAAGAGTAGCTATGCAGCGATTGAGCTACATATAAGGGTGAAAAAATAATAGCTGAAGCAGCAAGGAATTCACAGGTGACAACATGCAAAAAAGGAAGCCAACAATCAGACAAAAGGCCTCAAAGGTCTGCATGTGAATTCCCAACATCTATAAGAGATATCCAATCACTTGCCTTCTCAAGGAAGGGTTAGAGTGAAAAGAGAGAGAGAATTTGGAACACCAAATTTCCAAAAGGAATGCTAAGATTTTTTACATTTAATTGGGAAATACTTAATGAAATAAAAATCTACCCACATTCTCAAGCTCCTCATGGTATTTTCTATTCTGGAAAGTGCCTATCAGTTCTGCAATTCTATGGCCTCCCCTGGCTCCGGTCCTCTAGGTTCTACATCTTCAGGATCCTTTCTTCCACGACGAACTCTGATTCTATGAACAATTGCCACTTGACTGAGGGCGCTTCATCCCAAGGACAATTCTAACTGACTAATGCCAACCTGCTCTCAGGAACAGCCTCCCAGACAGTAGAAGGAGCCTCCAGAGGGAAGGGGTGAAATTTTCTAACAAGTTCAAAAGCAGACTGCAAAAGCAATAGAAAATTCCAACTGTCAGGAAGAGTTGTGCCCGGTTGTTTGGATTAGAGCACCAAATAATACATTTTCCTTCACTTCTTACTTCAGAGATGTTAAGAGTCTGAGCACTGCAGGTTAAATGGAGAGAGAACAAATGGTTCCACATAATGGAATTTTTTTTTCATTTGATGAGCAAAATGTATGATGGAGACAGAACAGCCCGTCTGGTAGGCAGCTGGGGGAGGCGGTCTCATGGCCACAGAAGCTCAGGACATAGGCCAGAAGAATACAAACACACTGAGAGCCCAGGGTGATCACCATTTGAGCTTTATAACGCCAATGAGTTGTCACCAAAAACTCTGGAAGGAATAAGATGGTACCAAATGTGACAGGATTCGTGTGAAGGTAGGGATGGAAGTGAAGGCAGGGGGTGAGAATGAGATGTCTCTAGTTATGAGTGAGGGTGGGATCATTAAACAGTTAGGATGGGGTGGGATGGGAGGAGGGGATGAAAGGAGAGGGAAGAGGAGAGGAGAGAAGAAGAGGGGAGAAGCGGGAAGGGCAGGAGAGTACCCTCACCTCCTCAATGCTCCCCTTAAAAGACACAGCTAGGACTGGTAATTGAGGTAAATATAAAGATCTATATTCAGGGTTTCTTAAGCTGGAATCTGTGGACTTTTAAACCATTGATAATTGTATATAAATCTAATTTGGTTCCTTTGTGATCCCTGAATTTAATCTTATGTATTTAAAAGCACTGTTCAGAGAAGGGGCCACAGGGGCCTCCCCTAATCAAAGGGGCACGAGGGGACTGAAACAGTTCCTGCTTGTTAACTAATTGCTCCTCTGAGATTCCACGGGGCAGTTGATGCCTTTTCACCTCTCACTGGGTGATTGGCATAAAAATAGTGTATTCTCCTATAGAAAATAATGCCTGTTGCCACCCTCCTGCTTTCTAGGACCTGCTCTCACTTTGTTGCTGACCCATCCTAAAATCCAGCCAGACAGGGCAGCCCAATGACCTCAGCCTTTGCCTCCTGACAGCTCAGAGACAGTTTTTCCCACGTGATGAAAAGAAGCCGCCCTGGCATGGCTGATCTGGGGCCCGCACTGGCCAGAGAAGCCAGATCTAACGGGAAGGGCACCTTCCAGGCTGACTCCTCATTCTTCCCGGGCTCTGGCCAAACCAGCCCTAATTTCTGTTCCCAGGACGCCACACTCCAGCTGCCACCTCTCTACCTGTGCATAAGCTGTCCCTCGCGCCAGGAATGTTCCCTCTCCTTGCCTCAACTTCTAGAGCTCTGGGCCATTCAATCATCCCGTAATAAAAGAACTCACTTCTCTGTGTGTTCCCTTCAAGGCTCATCTTCAGTTCTTCTCCAGGAGGACTCTCTGGATTCCTCCAGTTCTTGATGGTGCTGCCACCTAGCTCTTTCTTCATTCTGTATATAGTTTATATGGATCAGATGTGAACAAATCGCTCCTCTCTAGTAGACTGTCACTTCCCGGAGGACGGGCACCGTTTCGTTTCTGCCTTTGACCCTCCAGAACCCGCTACATACCCCGGCACATGGGCTAAATAAGGATGATGTCTCAGTCACAGGGTTCTACCTTCAGAGTTGCTCTCGGTGTCCCCACCCTTTGGAGGTGATCATAACTGTTGTCTCTTCAGATATTTAGCATTTGCAATGTGCTCCAAGTTCATTATGTGATGTGATTGCTCCAACAACTTCATCCTACAGGGTTCTTCCTGTTCTACATGTGGAGAAATTGAGCCTCCAGGAGCGATCATGACTTTCCCAGGATCCAGAGTCAAGGGCAAGATTTGAACCCAAGTCTTTTGGATAGTAATTATAATATTCTATCAACTATACCAAGGTAAAGTCTTGACATGGAGCAGCAGTTTCCAGACATCCATAGAAAACTGCTTCTGGACCAATTTTGCCAGACAATTTTCATCAGTCATTCTCTGAACTCTTGTTATCAAACTCAAGATGTGAAATTCTTCCAGCTGAACCTGACGTCTCCAATACTCAAGCAATGCCTCTGTGATCTCATAGCTGAAGAGATTCCCTCAATCCTAGCCTCTCCCTGCTGTCCTAAACTCCATGACTCCTCTCCATGGCCTCCATAAGTTTCCACATTGGGGTTACCCAACATGCTGGCGTCCTTCTTGAGTTCTGCTGACTTCAAGTCATTAAACTTCAATTCAGTTCAACAAAAATGCATTAAGCATTTTGCTCGTGTTTTGTAAACATGGAAGCCCTAAGAAAGGTAAACAGTTTTTAATTATGACAGGAGATGGGCTGACTAAAGCTGAGTAGACGAGGCTAGACTAGACCATGATGATGATGATGATGATGATGATGATGATGATAGCTGGCATCTATAGAGCACTTTAAGATTTGCAAACTTTAATTTTATCCTTACAACAACTCTGGAGGGTTTGTGCTCCTGATATATCATTTTCATGAATGGGGAAACTGTGGCAGGCAGAAGTTAAGTAACTTGCCCAAAGTCATACAACTATTAAGTGGTAGATATGTGATTTGAACTCAGACCTTCCTCATTCCAAGCCCAGTGCTTTATTTCCTGTGGCACCTAGCTAGAGAAACTAGGCCAAACTAGAAGAGGATAGAATAGAATAGAATGGAAATACAACGAGTCTCATACTTGTGACCAAGAATACAAACTTTAAAATGATACCTACCCTTCTCCCATAGAGCTTACAATCTAATAAGGAGATGTATGTTATGTACACGAATAAATGTTATCTCTGGGACACTCAAAATGCCAAAAAATGGGGTTTGAACCTCTGATAGATTTTGTACACAAGAGGCACACAGCAAGTGCTTAATAAATGTTGAATAAATGAAGGAATGAATGTCTCAAGCCAACTGACTCCTTCCTGACTTATTTATGACACTTACCTTCTTGTAATCCAGAGCAATGACCTTAAGACAATGAGCCAAGAGACAAGATTGAATTTTTCTTTGCCAGGGGCCGGTCCCATTGGTGAGCCACAAAAGCAGACACTGAAGGACCTGAAGTTTGCTGTCTTGTAATGATAATAAAAACATTAACTTCCATTTATCTAGGATGCTTTAAGTTTAGAAAGTGTTTTCTTTCCTACATCCCCATAAGAACTTGGCAGTTGGTATATTATAGATATAGATAAAGAGTCTGAAGGCCAAAGAGGAAATTTCATTTGGCCAAGGCCATGCAGCCTTGGCAGCACCAAAACTGGAATCCGCTCTCTTGTCTTGAAGTCCAGAGCTCTTGCCACTCTTCTAAGGCTTCATAATGTTGGCAATTTATTCCAATAAACATCCACTTCTTACTTGATGCCAAGTGCCATACATGCAGAGATAAAAGAAATTCCCACCCTAAAGAAACTCCCATTCTTACACTCCTGACTCTGAGGACCCCTTGCAAACAGGAGAAAATCCCCAGGCTATGATGGAGAAAGCATGTGATGACAAAAGGCTTGCAAGGATCCATTGACACTTTTAAGTGAGTTTCACTTGGTGAATCACACCAGGATTGTTGGGGGAAAAGTCATATACTGGTGTGTGAGACTCGATTTTGTTCAATGGACCACAGGAGGTGGGATGGCTGACATGGGTCCTTTGCTCTAAGGACCCCTCACGTGTCCGGCTCGCAGGTCAGTAAATACTGGGGTGGCCTTTGCCACTCTTCTCATCATGGCTTATATCTTGAAAATGGCATCACTTGGTTTAATTTGCTTTCTGGAGGGCAACATGAGCAGATCACTGGAGGACAAGACTGTGGATGTCTCTCATGGACTTCTCGGAGTCAACCCTCCACAGATCTTAGTAAACACACATGCGAGTTACCTAACAGTCCCTCCTCACTAGCCACAAGAGCACAGAGGACACACTGGCTGCTCAGCATAAGAGAAAGAACATAGAAGGAGAAGCCTGAGATCTGGGTTCCAGGCTCAGTTCTGCCACTTCTTAACTGCATGATCTAGACCAGTTATTCCCAAACTTTTTTGGCCTACTGCCCCCTTTCCAGAAAAAAAAATTACTTAGCGCCCCTGTCACATACTATCACTGCCCCCTTACAGTTATTCACCACCCCATGGATCACTGTAGCACCCACCAGGGGATGGTGGCACCCATTTTGGGAATCACTGGTCTAGACCCACACAAATTTACCTTTCAGTCTCCTCCTCTGGAAAATGAAAATAATAATTAATCTTATGTCCTTTTTTAACAAGGTGAAGGAACTGGTAGATGAGGGGAAAAGATGTAGAGATCATTCACCTGGTCTTGAACAAAATAGTCTCTCATGCTATTCCTCTGGATAAGATGAGTCTTCGACTAAGGTAGGTTTAATACTAATTGAACAACCATACTCAAGAAGTAGAGTTAATAGTTCAATGTCTGGCACAGTGGGAAAACATTGATGGATTTAGAATCAATAGTCCTGTTTTCAAATCCTAGGTTAGCTACTGAATAGCATGCTAACCCAACACAAGTCTCATTCTGCAGAGTCCTCTGTTTCCAAAACTGTCAGATAAGGGATTGGGACTAGATGACCTTAAGGGTCCCTTGCATCATTAAATTTACATTCCTATGAACATGGAAAGAGCACTCCAAGGATCTGGGACTTTGGGTCTCTGTTACTGAACATTTTTATCACCATTCTCTAAAACTTCTATATTGATGAACTCATCAGCTCCCAGGACTTCTCTGTGGATGACTTCTAGATTGCTTTGCCCAGACTTAACCAACCTCCTGAGCTCTAGTCCCACCTTAGCCAGCTGGACATCCTAGAGGTACCTCAGATACAACATAGCCAAAACAAAGTTCATTGTTAAACCTCTCCTTCCTCCTAACCTCTCTGGGTGTTGAGGGCATAGCACCATCCTTCCATTCATTCACATTTGCAATGGAGAATCTGTTTCCCTAATGAGAATCTTCTAAAGGACCTGTCAATGGTCTGAAAAGGATGCTAGTCTAAAAAGAGGACTTGGGATCACATGTTCTGTCTTCAGCAATTGAAAGGCTGTCTTCTGGAAGAAGGATTTGACTTGTTCTACTTGTCCCCAGAGGGCAGAATCCTCTGCTTTTGCAAAGGATGATTCTGCAAAGATGGATGGTTCTGCAAAGAGATTGATTTTGGCTCATGTAAGATGAAACCTCCTAACAAAGAGAGCGATCCCAAAGTGAATATCCCTGGTGACCTCCAAGTTGATGTGCCACAAAGCCTTGGCCCATTCGCCCTATACAAGTTTGACAGCTTAGCTCTCTATGTGTTGTTGTCTAAGATTTTGAGCCTTCATTCCAACACATATCATTAGACTTCTCACAAAATCCATTCCCCAACCTAAAAAAAAAGGTATATTTTCTGGCATTCGAAATGTGTATTTAGAGGAATCCTGAGTCCTTCAGTGGGTGACCCCCTTCTCTATTACATGTATCATCTCCCCAAGTTCTTGCTTTGCAATGGGGTCCCTTCGAGTTTTAAGATTTTTTTTAAACTTCCCTCAAGGCAGTTAGGCTATGGGAATAGGAAAGTAGCAACTACCAATGACAGTTCTGAAAGGTGTACTTGTCCCTCTCCTACCCTGACAATACCTGTTTTTGTGGTTCTTCAGTCATTTCAGTCATGTCTGACTCTGTGACCCCATTTGGGGCTTTCTTGGCAGAGATACTGGAATGGTTCACCGTCTTTCTGTCTTTTCCATCTCACTGACAGAATCAAGTATGTTCCAGTGCCTGGAATAGAGTAATCACTTACAAAATGGTTATTCATTATTGGCAAGAAGAAAACCATGAGAGCCAGGCAAGCCCTCTTTGAGGCAGAGCAATGGGACTTCCTGAGATGATTCCTCTTTGTGTCTCTGGAATGGGACTGAGTTCATTCCTGGAAAGAGCCTTGTATGCTGGGCTGGGCTGGAAGTTACCAAAGGTTTTAGACAAAAGACAACACCAAAGTGGTGCACCGGTGATGATTGTCCTGGGCCACAAGGGGAGTGATGGCTTGGTCCCTGACAACAGTTCCTGAAGCTGGAATGCAGTCCTTTGCCCCCTCATGTCTTGGTATCCCCAGTTCCCTTCAAGGGTCCACTCAGTAGAACCTTCTACAAGAGATTTTTTGGCTGAACCTAAAGCACTGAAGTCACTGTTTACATTTGAATGAACTTTGTTTTTATTTTGTATTCATTTATCTGTGCATGGCCATTTTTTCACAGACCTGCCCCCAAACAAACAAACAAACAAACAACTTGAAAGCTGGGGGAGGCTTATTTTTGCCATTCTAATTCCTAGCATCTGGCACATAGTAGGCATGTCAGAAATGCTTGCAAAATGGAATGAATGGAATATCAGAGAGAGAGAGAGAGAGAGAGAGAGAGAGAGAGAGAGAGAGNGTGCACCGGTGATGATTGTCCTGGGCCACAAGGGGAGTGATGGCTTGGTCCCTGACAACAGTTCCTGAAGCTGGAATGCAGTCCTTTGCCCCCTCATGTCTTGGTATCCCCAGTTCCCTTCAAGGGTCCACTCAGTAGAACCTTCTACAAGAGATTTTTTGGCTGAACCTAAAGCACTGAAGTCACTGTTTACATTTGAATGAACTTTGTTTTTATTTTGTATTCATTTATCTGTGCATGGCCATTTTTTCACAGACCTGCCCCCAAACAAACAAACAAACAAACAACTTGAAAGCTGGGGGAGGCTTATTTTTGCCATTCTAATTCCTAGCATCTGGCACATAGTAGGCATGTCAGAAATGCTTGCAAAATGGAATGAATGGAATATCAGAGAGAGAGAGAGAGAAAGAGAGAGAGAGAGAGAGAGAGAGAGAGAGAGAGAGAGAGAGAATGTTCTGTTCATCACACTGTGAGGGGACCTAGAGCTTTTGGGTAGAGAGACAAAAGAAGTGCTTCCCAAGGAGATCCTTCAGGGTCAGCTGGTCAATGGCTGCCCAGTCTTGGATTCCATCTCTTGGTCCAGAGTCATGGAATCTTGGCCAGTACAGTGATTCTTTGGATCTAGTGAGATGAGGAGAAGAGAGAGGTCCCTGGATGATAAAATATTCACCTGACTTGAAGCATTTTTACAATAGTTAAATGAATCAAGGTGGGGAATCCTAGAAGGTATTTCCTCTAAAGAAAAGAGCTCTCCAGAGTTCTGACCCAGAGGGTGTTCCCTGCCTTCCTCAATTCCCTTTTCCCTCAATGAGATGCAGGAGTAAATCCCTGCAGCAGGGAAGCTTGGGGAGGAGGCTGGCATTTCCTGGGCTGCATCAGGAAAGCTGCTGCTCATGAA
Source organism: Gracilinanus agilis (assembly GCF_016433145.1). Taxonomy (NCBI): domain Eukaryota; kingdom Metazoa; phylum Chordata; class Mammalia; order Didelphimorphia; family Didelphidae; genus Gracilinanus; species Gracilinanus agilis. The sequence continues at coordinate 4,324,503 of NC_058131.1, read as the reverse complement.
TAATGCAGGGCACCTCCATCAGGTGACTGAGCAGCCTGCCTGTACTGCAGTCCTGGAGCTGGAGCTGCATTGCTGATGTCTTAATATAGATCTGGGAAGCCGCATCCAGGCTGCTCCGCAGTCATTAGGCTTATGTAAACCCTTTCAAACAGCAGCCCTCTGGCCCTCCACTGCCACCCCAAAAAAGGGCTCTTTGAAATATGTTTGAGTCAGCTCTAATCAAAAGGTACAGAGGCTGGAGGTGAGCAGAGGTGAGCAGAGGCCACTCATTTCAGAATGGGCTGGGGATGGGAGCTGGGGCTTCCTGGACCATTCAGGCTTTACAGACAAGTCATTTAGGGATCCCCCATTCCATTCAAGTCATCAAGCACGTTATTAAGCGCCTACTATGTACAAGGTACTGGGCCTGGCTCAACGGATAGAAAGAGAGACAGGGCCCAGACTCTGCTCATAAGGAATTTCCAGTTGAATAGGAGGAAAAGTATTCCATTAAATGGGAAAAAACAGAGAGAGCCACTGGAGCCAAGGAGAAGGCCAAGAGAAATCTCAGGAGGTGGTTTGATATTCCAGAAGTCTTCATGGGAGAGACAGCACCTGAGTTGGGCCTAGAAAAAAGTGGGAAAGCAAAGAAAAAAGAAAGGGCTATGAGGGAACACTTAACACAGTGCCTGGTATATAGTAAGTGCTTATTAAATAATTGCTGATCTGTTGCTGGCTTGACTTGAGTGTGGAGGTCAAAGGAAAAAGACCAGCAGGAACAAAACCACAGAGATGAGAAAAGAACTCCATAGGATGTCAGAGTAGGAAGGACCATCAAGACCATTGAGACAAACCCACCATTTTAAATTTAATAATAACGATAATTAGCATTTACATAATATTTTAAGATTTACAAAGTACTTTATATATATATTAATGCATTTGATCCTATACAACCTATATGGTGGTGTATCATTTGAAATTATTGTAAGTGCTGGAAGACTGTCTCCCAGGGCTCCCTGCTACAACCTTCCCCTGACAACTCCCATTTCCTTTGTGGGAGGTGTTGGAGAAAGTACAAAAGAGGAAATTTGGCGCCTTTTTTGGAGTCTCTCTAGCTCTCTTGAGCCCGGAGGCTAAACCCTGCAGAGCTCTCTCTTGGCACATTTTTCCCCTTCTATCTACCTCCTAGTTTTCCCTAAACCTTCCCTTTTCTAATTTAAATAAAATCTAGCTATTCTAAACCCTAAGTTGCTCTCTGATCTTTTATTTGAGCCCCGTGGGGCTCTGGCCAATTTCCCCCTGCCCCGGCTGGGGATCGCTACCTTCCTTTCTCTGCCTCTACCTTCCTCTCTCCTTTCTCCCATCCATCCTTCCTTCTACCTTCTCATCATCCCCCATAACATGGAAACTATTCTTAACTCCATTTTATGTGTGAAAAAACTGAGCCTGAAAGAGGTTAAGGGACTCACCTAAGTTTACATAGCTGTTAAATGACTAAGGCAGGATTCAAATTCAGGTCTTTCTGATTCAAAATCCTACTATCTATCCACTGTGCCACCTAGTAGCTGATGAGGATGATTAGAAGGCTGAGGCTAATGGAAGTTAAATAACTTGGCCAAGGCCACACTGGTGTATAAATAAGAACAAAGACCTGTGAGCAGTTCAATCATGCTTAAACACGTGCTAGAGAGGCAAATCTCTTGGTCTAGTTTAAAATCTTAATAAACATCTAGGTTTGGGAGTGGAGAGAGCAGGCCAAAGCATCCTTAACTTCTTCCAGTGTCTTCTGTATCTACTAGCTCTTTGATCCTTCCCTTTGTTCCCTGTACAGCATAGAATGGTCTTCCTCTTCATCTCTGCCTCATAAGATCCTGAGCTTCCTTTAAAGGTCAGTTTGTTCAGGTACCCCTTTCTGAGACCTTTCATGCCCCCATTGTTAGCATGTTCCCCTTCCTGAAATCATTTCATACTTTCTTTCTATATTTTGTATTAAATCCTCTGTCTACCTGTTGTGTCCTTTATCCCCACCCAGAATGGAATGTAAACTCCCTGAGAAAACAAACTATCTTTTCTTTTCTTCTACCATGGACAGCACTTTAAAGCTAATAAATGCTTAATATATATTTACTGGCTTGCTGAATTAAATGTCTTCATTTATTCATTGACTGAACCAATAGACCCTGAGTACCTATTATGTGCAGGTGGGAGGTCCATACAAATAAACAATGGGCCCTTCCTTCAAGGAGCTTATGGTCTGGTTGGGGAAATAGGAAAAACAAAGATTCAGAGATGCCAGCTGGGTCTTCAAAAAGGCTTAGTATCTAAGCATAAAATATAATGTAAGCAAAAGCTCATGGGAAGGAATATATGGATGTATCCATGGGAACATAGAGTACAGTCTAGCTTAGAGTATGTGAAGGAGAAAACAGTAGAGAAAACTAGAAAGAAGAGTCCAGGATCCCTAACAAGCCTGTGATCTCCTAAGGCAGGGATTGGATCCTCTGTTCTTTGACCTCACAAAGCACTACATACATTCAAGCTGGGAGATACCTTAGAATGTGGAACAGCATGGCACAGCTAGGAGGAACCTAAAACACCCAAGACTTGGGAGGAAGCCAGAACAGAAACAGTGAAGACTCAGGTGAAAAGACTTTAAAACAGAAAGTATTAGAGCTGAGAGAGACTTTAGACCAAAAAATGTTAGAGATCACCTATTGTAACATGGAAAATGGCAGGGTGGAATTACTGCAAGATACAGGGTCAAACTTCACCCAGAGTTCTCCAGGTGGGGGGTCCTATCCAAGCCTCTCATCTGACAGAGGAAAAAGAGGCTGAGAGAGGAGACAGTTTCTCTTAGGTTATTGGTCCAATTGCTCTCTGATCAAGATATAGAAATATATAAGAACATGTACAATATATACCGGGGGTGTGTGTGTGTGTGTGTGTGTGTGTGTGTGTGTGTGTGTACGTGCGTGCACAGGGGAAAAGAGAGAGAGAGAGACAGAGAGAAAACATTTATTAAGCACTTATATAATGGGTTTTATGCTAAACTCTGAGGATATATATGTATACTATGCACACAGGTATTTATGAGGTACAAGCTGTACTGTAGGAAGAGGTCAAAATGATTGGGTTCCCAAACCTATTGGAGCAGTTAAAGTATCCAAATGTTAGTGCCTAATTCCATGTGTCTACAGGGAGCTCCATGAAAATGTCCTGTTAGAGTTGTCTTTGTGTTTCTCAGGGGTCCCTCTGAGTCAAGTCAGGCACAGAGTGGTCACAGTTCTAGAGTGAGATCCAGGGGCTTCCTTTGACACTTTGGTGATAGGGGACTAGTAAAGGGAGAACAGGCCAAAGAGAAAAGAAGAGCCTGGGGATGACATTGAATCCTCCCTGGCCCCATTCTTGTCTGGAGAATCTTCTCCATTTGCACCCACCCCCATCCTTTCCATCCACTGGAAATCAGATGCAGTAAAGATACCTACAACGAGGAAATTCAGAGCAGCGAGTTTCAGATACTTTGGTTGTCAAGGCAACAATAATCTTTTTAGACTTCCTTGGAGATTAGGCTTCTTAGGAGGGGAGCTGGTGTCATGGGTAACAGATTAGGAGGAAGCAGCCTCAGCCTCTCCTTCGAAGAGAGCTCACTCATGCCGTCATTAGGTGCATGGAGGACTACTGGTCAGAGATGGGTGAGGGGATCCTTCTTCAGCTTGGTGTGGGTTTGGATACCTCTGGAGTCCCTCCCCATTCTGAGATTCTGTGGTGTTGTCATTGTGTCTATCATTCTACTGGAATCCTCTCAAGTATGTCTTCCAAAGTAAAACCACAGCCTTGCAAACATCCCTAATTAATGCCCACCTTGATCCCAACCCTCTCCTCTCTCTACTCCATCACTAATCTGCCTCTCAGGCCTTTAGGAGGCTCCCAATAACCCAGATTGCCCCTGATAATGTAAATGAGAGAAAAATCAGTGTTGAGTTCACCAGAGAATGTTAGCATTTAAGAGATTGTCTTTCTAACCACATCACTTAGGAAATAGAAAAGTAAATTGAGAGTCAGGCCACCTGAGTCTGGTTCCCGCCACCAACATTCACTAGCTGTGTAAGCATGGGGAAATCACTTGACATCTCTGTGTCTGTTTCCTCATCCATAAAATGAGTACAATATCTATCATTCCTACTTCACAGGGTGTCTGCGAATCTCAAATGCCAGATTGTCTATAAGGACTTGACAAGCTTTCAAGCACTAAAAACAAATAGCAACTATTATGTATTTGTTGGTAGTAGTAGTAGTAGTGGTAGTAGTAGTAGTAGTAGTAGTAGTAGTAGTAGTAGTAGTAGTAGTAGTAGTAGTAGTAGTAGTAGTATCAGTACCATCCCCTCTTGTTATAAAGGAGAAAAGGAAGGCCTAGAGAGAGGAAGGGGTTTACCTAAGGCTTCCCACAAGGTAGGGCCAAAACTGGGCCCCAGGAGTCCAAGTTTCATGGCTCCTTAGATAAGTTTTCTTTCTGTTTCTCCTTATTTTTTTCCTCCATTTCAGTATCTAGGAAACTGGATTGGAGAACATGTGAAGTCTCTGAGTAGAGGAACACGGAATAAGCATCCTGAGAACTTGGGTATCATCAAGTCAAAGTATCTCATTTTACAGAGAAGAATCTTAAAGTGTCTCCTCCTCCTCCTCCAATGATCATTTCCTGGTTCACCAGCCTGAGTCTCTGCAGTAAGTGACTTTTGGGCCAGAACTGAAGCTCAGAGACCCCCAGAACTAGCACTTTCAGGTTTCAGCCACTGGCATCCAGAAGGACTTTTAGCCAAGCTGGCTATTAATGCCCAAGAAAACTTCCTCAACCAGAGCCAGGATCTCTATGGCATTATAAAGATGGTTTTGATGTAAGCCTGTGTCTATCTTTGGGTCTACTATTAGAACCTCACTGCTGACAGTGTGGGAGGTGGAGAAGAGCTGCTGAATGAGTTTATGGTCAGTGAGCATCAGTTTCTGGTTTGGGGAATTTTTGTTACCTTCTTTTGGATTCTGAGCATCCTAAACATGGAAATAGATGAAGTTTCTTTATCATCCATGCATGATTTCTGCTTTGGAGAGGTCATGGGGATGGGAGAAAATATCTAGCCCACCATCTTGTTGCTCACATCAGCTCTAAAGCTTTTCAACTTCAAGCTATGACTATTTATAAAAGATTAGAAATTGAAAGTGGCACTGTGCCATTTTATGAACAATGTGGAAGCTCACATATCACAAAATTATCCATTGCCCCATCTTCTGAAAGAGCAAAGAAGGAAACAAGAGTGGAATTCTCTCTCTCTTTAAAGTCTATCTCCTGGCCAGGGACCAATCCCTCACCATCTGCTGTCACCAAGATAGCCAAGGGATTGCTGGTCATTCCAAATCTCCAAGTCCTTTGTGCTGGCTGGAGGTCTCAGTATTTTGTTCATACTTGTTCATACTCTCTAATGCACTCATTTCTCACCTTTGACACAGTACTTGACACAATAAATACTATAGAAATGCTCATTCCTTTCATCTTATCTTCCCTGATCACACTGTGTTGTACCTCCTTGGTGCTTAGCATGGTGCCTGACACACAGAAGGTGCTTAATAAATGTTTATTGCCTGAGTGCCTGCCCCTATCAATTGGCTCTTTCTCAGGCTCACTTTTTAGTGATCCTTTAAAATCCCTATAGCTCCTAACGTTTACTGCCAGATCACCATCCTCCTTTCATAACAAGCTTCTATTAAAAAGTTGTCTATACTCATCTCTTCTTCCTCATTTCTTAGATGCCTTCATTTGGGCTTCCAGCCTCAATATAAAAATGAAGCCCCGTATCCAATTTAAATATGATGTCTTCTTTGCTAAAACCTAAGATCGTGTTCTCACTCCTCATCCTTTTCAACCTCTCTTCTTTACAATGTATGGAGATAGTCTGTCTTTCCTGGACTTCTATGTTACTATTCTCCCTTAGTTCTCCTCATTTTGGGATGACCGTTCCTTCGCAGCCTCCTTTGTGAGTTTATTAACTATTCTACCTCCTAACAGTATGAATCTCCCAAAGCTTTGTCCTGGGCCCTCTTCTTTCTCTATACAATATCGGTTATTCTATAAGCTGCTATGGATTCATACTCTACATATTCAGCTTTGGGATCTAGTTCCATATTTCCAGTTATTCCCTTGGATACTCCATGGGTACCTCACACTCAATATATCATTATCTTTTCCCTTAACCTCCCACTAAATTCCCTATTTCTCTCAAGGGCACCACCTTTCTTCCAGTCACCCAAGTTCACACTCTCTCCCTTATCCTTGACCTTCACTCCAAACATCCAATTGGTTACCAAGTCTAATTATCTGTCTACACTATCTCCTGCTAGTTGTACTCTCTTTAATCAAATAACCAGGATCGAAGTCCAGGTGTTGATCAAGTGAGGGTTCTTCTCATTTTACCTATTGAGAAAGCCTCCCAATAGGTCCCCCTTTAATCAGTCTCTCCTCTCTGTAATATGAACAGCTGCCAAATTAATATTTCCAAAGTACAAGTCTGAACATATTGTTCTGATCAAAATATTTCAGGGACTGCCTATTGCCCTTAGGATAAAACAGAGTCTCTTCTGTTTAGCATTTAGCACCATTCAAAACCCCCACCCAATCTCTCTAGGCTCATTACATATTACTCTCCTTGGTGCACTCTTGGAAAAAAAAGCTCACCTTCCTCTACTCTTGTTCTCTTATTAATATAATAAGAGTAATAAGCTGAGCCTCCTCTCATCTGCTCCAGCTAGAGTCTACCCCCATGGATTACTGAGTAAGCCTAGAGCTTAGCCGAACTGCCCTGGCAACTTATAAGCATAGGTGCTGAAGGATGTGAGCTTTGGGATGACAAAGCCATCCTTTTATTGGCCACTGAGGAAGAACTATCCATTAGATTTTATAACTTCACTCTCATCTTCTTCTCTCTTTCCATCTGCCAAACATGTGAGACATCTAAAAATCTCTCTTTGAGATTTCCCATGAATTGGGGAAGAGGGAGGAACTGCTCCTTGACAATTATGGATTCTTCTTTCACCTGGCAGGTAGAGCTGGTGATGCTTAAGTAATCCTGCCTTCAGCAGGATCCCTTTTGTATTTGGGGATCCTTCCTATAAGCATAGGTCTTTGAACATCAGTCAGGAGATCTGAAGTTCTCAGAAATGGCTGCTTTGGGAGTTTAGATGTTGCCAAAGCTCTCAGTCAGTGCTGGCTACACCACAGAAAGTGCCCCTGCACCTACATTTATCAGAGGATACAACTACTGAAAGGAGGATGAATAGAAACATCATCCTGGTTTTCCAGAAGACATGGACCCTGGGGGGCAGCTGGGTAGGTCAGTGGATTGAGAGCCAGACCTAGAGACAGGAGGTCCTAGGTTCAAATCCGACCTCAGACACTTCCCAGCTGTGTGACCCTGGGCATGTCACTTGACCCCCATTGCCTACCCTTACCAATCTTCCACCTATAAGTCAATACACAGGAGTTAAGGGTTTAAAAAAATTAAAAAATAAAAGAAGACATGGACCCTGAGCAAGTTGTTTGGACAGTGCAGAACTGAGATGAAGGTGAAATAGGTCTTTGACAGACCCACTAAGTGTTCCAAGTTTTAATGCCCTAAGCCCTGACTTCTTGGGACAGTATAGTATGTATCATACATTAGAGTAGCATGTTTTAAGTATTTAACAATGAGTTCTTATTAGTCCTTAAGTTTTAAGCATGTTTTTGTGTGGGGAAAATAGCTAGCTATTATATATGTTACCTATATTATAGACTGAATACCTTTTTTTTTCCTTTTTATAAGAGACCCTAGACATTAGCTTTAAATGATTTTCTCAGCTGATCTAGATAGGGATAATGAAGTGCTATGGAAAATGAGGTTTAAAAAGTTGACTTCCTGTCATTCCCCAATTGATAAATGGTCAAAGGATATGAATGGGCAGTTTTCAGATGGAGAAATCAAAGCTATCAATAAGCATATGAAGAAATGTTCTAAATCCCTCTTGATTAGGTAAATGCAAAGTAAAACAACTCCGAGGTACCACTTCACACCTAGCAGATTGGCCAATAGTACAGTAAAGAAAAATAATAAATGGAGGGATGTGGCAAAATTGGAACATTAATGCATTGTTAGTGGCATTGTGAATTAATCCAACCATTCTGGAAAGTAATTTGGAACTATGCCCAAAGGGATTTAAAAGACCGCATACCTTTTGATTCAGCAAAATCACTGCTGGGTTTGTATCCCAAAGAGATTTTTTAAAAGTGGGAAAGGACTCGTTTGTACAAAAATGTTTATAGCTGCGCTTTTTGTGGTAGCAAAAATTTAGAAACTAAAGGGATGTCCCTCGATTGGGGAATGCCTGAACAAATTGTGGTATATGATAGTGATGGAATACTATTGTGCTATAAGGAATGATAAACAGGATGATTTCAGCAAGAGCTGGAAAGATCTACCTGAACTGATGCAGAGTGAAATAAGCAGAACCAGGAGAACATTATACATAGTAACTGAAATATTGTGGAAGGAGCAAATGTAATGGACTTTGCTACTAACAGCAATAGAATGATCCAGGATGATTCTGAGGGACTTATTAAAAGAATGGTATCCACATCCAAAGAAAGAACTGTTGGAATAGAAATGCAGATGAAAACATGATTTATCACTTTGTTCATTTGGGTATATGGTTTGGAGTTTTGGCTTCATAAGATTATTCTCTTACAAAAATGAATATGAAATTATGTTTTGAGTGATAATACATGTATAACCCAGTGGAATTGCTCGTCAACTCTGGGATTTGGGAGGGAAGAGGGGAACAGAGACAACATGAGTATGTAACTCTGGAAAACTTATGTGTAAATTTGTTATTGGAATAAAATAAAGATAATTTTTAAAAGGAAAAGGGAAAAATTGACTTCTTGCTTTCTCAAGGGCAGGCTCTCTCAGGACTGAACCAAATCTGTGTCTGAATCTGGAGTTCAAATATCTTCAAGAAGACAGGTTCCCCCAGCTCCCCAGGACCAGCACCAGTAGTTGTTACATTAACCCCAATCATGTAGCTTCCAATGCTATCATTCATATGAAATTGCTTTTCTCCAAAGTTCCCAACCATTTCTACATTGCCATGGTTTTTCCTCAGTCTTCATCCTTCTTGACCTTTAAGTATTTTAAGCATGTTTTTAAGCCTTTAAATACTAACCACTTCCTTCTCCTGAATACTATGTCTTCCCTAGGGTTCTTGTGTCACTGTTCTTTCTCTTGATTCTCTTCCAACTTACCTGACCATTCCTTCTCGGTGTCTGTTGCTGGCTCATCACTTGGGACAGCTGGGTGGCCAGTAGCCAAGACTTGAGGATGAGGAAGATCTGAATGACAATCCTGCCTCCACCACTGTACTAGCTACATGACCTGGTCATGTCCCTCAATGTCTCTTTACTTCGATTTCCTCATTTGTGATATGAGGATAATAGCACCTACCTCGAAGGGTTGTTGGGGGGATTAAATGAAACAATATTTCACAAGCACTTTGCAAACTTAAAGTGCTCTATGAAAGCAGGCTGGTATTATCACCTAGATCATGTTCCTTAACCATGTTCTGTCCTGGACTCTTTTCACTTTCTCACTGACTTCATCTGTTCCTATGATTTAATTATCATCTCTATATAGATGACTCTCCAATCTCTATATCCAGTCCCGGGCTCCTGGGCTCTAATCCCACCTCATTTGCTGCCTTTTGGAAATTTTAATTTCTGCCTCTGACATAGTCGAGCCATGTGACCAGCCAGTCCCTAACTGACTCTGGGATATTCCATAGGCATTGCAAACTCAACATGTCCAAAATAGAACTCATTATCTTTCTTTCTCATCCTTTGCTTCAGCTAAACTTCCTCATTACTCTTAAGGGAGCCACTCTCCTTCCCATCTTCCAAGTTTCAAACCTCAATGTTATCCTCAATTTTTCACTCACCCCACATATCCAACCAGTAACAGAATCTTGTTATTTCTGCCTCTAAAATAGAGCTTAAATCTCTCCCATTGTCTCTATTCACATAGCCACGTACCCTCCAACTCCACTTCAGCCCCCCATCACATCTCCTCTAGGATATTATAATCGGTCTCCCTATCTCAAGGTTGGCCTCGTGCCAATCCTTTTATCTTCCTTACCTATAGAATTCATCATCCTTAAGTGCATGCCTATGTTACCCTCCTGTTCAATTATGAGATCACAGAAGCAAACTTTGAAGAGAACCCATTAGGACATCTAGTCCAACCACTTCATTTTACAGCCATGGAAACTGATCCCCGGGGGATGGAGGGGCTTACCTAAAGTCATGGAAGGGATAAGTGTCTGCAGTGGAATTTGAAGCCAGGACTTCCAATTTCATAGCCAGGGCTCTTTCCACTGTAACCAGCAATCAGCTCCAATGGGACTCCTATTCCTCTAGGATCAAATATGAATTCCTCTGTCTTACAGAGTCCTTCACACCATCACCCCAAGATTGCTCTCCAATGTCCTTATATATCACTCCCCACCTTCCACTCCCTGTCTCAGCCAGTCTAGGCCCAAGAGTGCATCTCTCCATGACTTGAAGCTGGCCATTCCATGCCTCGAACACACGATCTCTTCACCTCCATCTCTCATTATCCCTCCAAGCTCCACCATCTCTATGATGTCTTTCCTACCCAGGGCTCTGGGTGGTCTCATCTTAGGCAAGTCCTCCAAAAAGGATTATATTGTGTTTGCCTCAGACTCACACTATTTGGAAATATCCTGTACCTACATTTTCTTTGCATCTGTTGACTTGAACATTGCCTCCCCCAGTAGATCGTGCACTACTCCAGGGCTGGGACTGGCATTTGCTTTACCTTGCATCATCCCTAGTGCTTCGCACAGTGCCTGACACAGAGAAGATGCTCAACAAGTATTTATCCACTGAATAAGAAACCTCTAAACACAGTTCTGCATAGCTCAAAAACAGAACTTGAAGGGACAGAAAGGAAGGGATGGGCTCACTTCTCTAGGTCCACACTAAGAGTTCATTTGATCAATAAGTTAAGCCACTCAAATCATCTGAAGGTACAGTCCCAGGAACTCAAAGGCATTCCCCTGGGAAGCTCCAAGAGCAGCCTCAAACTCAGTCATTCATCTTGGGCTAACCCCAATCACTGAAACTCAGTCAGGTGTTTTCTTTTGTCCTCTGGACAACGTGCCTTCTGGGATGTCCAGACCCTCCGGGGAGAAGTTGGTACAACCAAAGGTTTCCAACAAAACTTTGCCTCCTTGTTTACTCATCCAGTTGATGGCAAAGCTGCCATGCTTCCCCCCATCCCTCCTTCTCACAGACTATTTGATTTCATCAACATAGTGAACTCCCAGACAGGAAATTCTCCACCATACAGATAAACGCTTCCTCTAGAGTGGCCTAGATACATGGTCGGTATAGAGCAGAGACAGGACCTAAAACCCAGACGTTTCTGTAATAGAAATATGACACACACCATTGTTATTGTAATAGTGGTATATACACACAGTATGCACACATGGATATATGTATACTTGCTACATATTTGTACATATACATGTGTGTGACTAACATAGTGCCTGAAGGTCTCCAAAAAGCCCAAACTCTGTCATTATCTCAGCTCTTGAGTCATGTGGGAAAAGTTCCCTGGTAATGACATTCGATCCAGTCATACAATGCGGCTGCTTTTTTTTTGTTTCCAAATGTTTTCTGGAACATGAAGAGGTTTTGCGACTTGCCAGGGACACACAGCATGTGTCAAAAGCATAATGTGTCCCAAGTTCCTCCTGATTCTGAGGTCCCCCCTCTGTCACCATCTATGAGTCACTACCCTACTCCATGATGAAGCATTCATTGTGTCTCAGGCACCCATTCTGCCTCCTAGAGCCTTAGAGGGCTTCTGTAGTACTCAGAGGTTCATGACTTAGCCAGGATGACATGGTCAGAATATGTCAGTGGCGGAACTTTAACTCAGGACTTACTGACTTAGAGACTGACTCTCTACCTGTCAAACTCCACTGCCTCTTTTGTGTATAGATCTCCTGAGAGCCATATGGGTGAAGCCGCCTCAGTGTGTCAATATGATCCTGCATCCTTAAATGTCACCTCTATGTTGCTGAAGCCTTCATGGGTGGAACCAGGTGAAAAAGGCCTTGTGGGGGCAACCCTGAGGGATAGACTATTTATTATCTGAGGGCCTCTTTCTCAAAGTATCGAGAAGGCAACTCCAAAAGCCTGTCCATTAAAGGATGAATGTTTTGGAAATGATGGAGCTAGTCCTAAAGGAGTGGCTCTCTTTATCAGTGGAAAGAGAATGCCCACCTTTAGAGTACTGAAGAAAGTCTTTTCATATGATACCTGTTGCTATGCATCAGTAATAGTTTCCAGAGCACCTGGCACATGGAAAGTACTTAGTGAATAACAGTGAGTGATGGCAAGGCTCTGTATGTGCCTGAAAAGTCAGAGGGCTGACCAAGAGCCAGCAAAGCAATCAAATGACTTTCGAGTAATTCTTCTGATCCCTGATTCTATATTGTGCCAACTCCCATTTATAGTCAGCCTGGCATGGTCCCTTACAAAATATTCTCACATCCAGAAGAGAACAAAAATAGAGGGTCAGCAAGACTGGATGCATGCAATCCTCCTGCATCTTTCCTCAGAATGGCAAGGTCTCTAGAGAGTGGGAGAAAGCACAAGTTAGATGTGGAATTAGGTGATGTCATCTATGTCAAGAGGAAGAGAGACCCGATTTCTTCTGCTTGGCCCCAGAGGGTAGAACCAACACCAACAGGTGGAAACCAACAAAAAAGAAAATTGAAGTGTGAGTCAGGAAAACATTTCTTAACAATGAGAGCTGTCAAAGGGGAATGGCATGTCCTGGATTCCTTACAAGACAGCTAAATGGTATATTGGATAGAGTGCTGAACTTGGAATAGGAAAGACCTGAATTCAAATATGGCCTCAGACACATCCTGGCTGTGTGACCTTGAACAAGTCTCTTAATCTCTCTTGACCTTTGTAATAAGGAACTTCTGGGGCAAAATAGAGAACATCTTGAGTGACAGGATCATCGGTTAAAGACTTTGGAATGTGCCCAGGTGGCGTGAGCTAGGGCCAAAAGACAGTTGGAATAAATACCTTTGAACAACAACACACTGGGTCTCAGATTTGAGAATCCTGGGAGGAGGGTGGTTGAAGGAAGGGTAGGCCATAGACCTGCAATCCAGCATCCATACCTGAGTGCCATCGGAAGTTATTCTACCTGCTACTAACAGAGCTGAGAGATAACAACACTGCAGCTATTAAGAAGAACACCATTAGCCTTCCCTATCTGTAGAGAGCCAATTGGAGAAATAGGGTCAGGAGAGGGCCTGTTATCTGGATTCCCTACATGACCAATCCAGGCTGAGGCAGTCTTTGTCCTGGTCACCTGAGCCCTGAAAAGCTCTGGTACCAGCAGGCTGGTTAATCCAAAAACAACTTGACCCCTCCAGGAGGCTATTAGGAGTCATTTAGAGAAATAGAGTCTGTAATAGATGTTTTATCTGGATCCCATTACAAAATCATCGGCAAGTAAAACTGTGTGTATGATTTTTTCTGCACTGCATGTCAGGTAGCAGACAGAATGGGCCATCTAAGGTAAAAATCTGAGACTCCTCTTTTGACTCATTTTCAGATCCCCACCTCTTCTCAATATTCTTATTGGAAAGCTTTGAGTCCTTAGCAAACCAGCAGCTACTGAGTTAACAATTTCTCTCCTTGATAATTAAGAAGCCTGAACTGAACTCTAAAAAATATAGTCAAGGCAGGACACACAGACAAAGATAGAGATAAGACTTTATCTGACCAGGTGCAGTCCTATATTTCAAGATGATAGAACTCAATTAGTAAAAATTTCTATGAAATATGTTTCTGCTCCCAGAATTAACCTCCTACTAATTGGTGGTTGGAATTTGGCCTTTGACCCTATACCTATCTCTCTACTTTTAGACTTTAATGGGTTTTGTATGATTTGTAACCCCTTCACAGCTGTGATTCTTTCTCTGTGTTCTTTGTTTGAAATCAGTATATAAATAAACTCTAAACTCCATAGCAGTTGGAGGAGCTATGGGCTAACCACTATTCTGGCTGTTCTCAGTTTCTGTTTCCTATCTTTTCAATCCAACGCCATTAAACACCACTCAGGACCTCCAAAAATATAGAGCTGGCTCTCTATACCTATCCTTCCGTTTGTACCATGGCTTAGTCAAGCCTGGGATTGAGAGAGAGGGAGAAGCTCCAGCCTATTACCAACTCATTATCTACTGACTTAGATCACTTTGATTCAATTAGATTAGCTTAGCATTCCCAAACCCCTTTCCTTATTCCTTGTTCCTAACCCTGTAGATAAGCAATAAATCCTGTTGTAGTTTAATCCAAAAGAAGATGGGTGTTCCTTTCCTAATTAGTGAACATCTACAGCTAATTAGGGGAAGGGATTATCATATCACAGTCAAAACAGTTTATCACATCATCACCAGCCCAAATTACCTTTACCAGCAATCCCAACCCCAAGCCAGGAAGCTAGAGAAGTTGTTGACACACTTACAACTCTTCACTGACTGCCCTGGCTGGGCCCTGTTGAAGAGGCATAGGCTAGGGCTAAGCTGAGCTTCAGAAGTCCTGAGGTTACTAGTACATCTCTCACTCAGCCTAGATCCATCAGCATTTGAAGATCCAGAGCCAGCTTGGCAGACTCAGCTAGCAGAGCCTGTCAGACCCAGGTGAGGCTTAGCAGCCCTTTCTTATTACCAATCTGCCTCCTATTTATGCACAACACCTTCATTTTCTCTTCTGTAAAATAGGGAGAATGGGACCATTTACTTCTCTGGGTACTTCTGAGGATCATATGACATAATATGTGCAAAATGTTTTGTAAACCTTAAAGACTTATGTAGAAATGTAAAGTGTTGTCATAACCAAACTGCAGTCTTTGAACAGACAACCTAGCCACAGCTGAGAAATGTTGTGAAGGCATTCCTGTTCTGCTGCGAGCTGAACTGCCTGATTGATGCTGTCCATTATTGCTCTGAGATCTGGAGTTGCTAAATGTTGGAAATTCCCAGGTAGCTCTAGGAATTAACATTTCAGATGCCCCCATAGACAAATTCACATCAAGATAAGGTTTTGAACATCTTAGCGCACTGTCTAAACACCAGCTCTTATCGAACAACCACTTCCAGAAGAATGTCTTCCAATGTCCATTATCATCAAATCCAACTGTTGGGGACTAAATCCCAGACTGAGTCCCTTTAAAGATACAAGACAAAATGAGAGGAAACTTGCTAAAGAATGACACTTGTTTCCCCTTTGCAGAAATGCAGTCATGGAAGAGAGTAGCTCCCAAAGGCTTTGTTTACCAGAGGCACAACAGTGACCCGTTTAATGAACAGATTCAATTCCACCAACATTTACCCAGCACCTGCCTTGTACTAAGCACTGGGTTACTCAAATCCTCAAATGGACCTGCAGTTTCATCAGTTTAGACTTACTCTCCTAATTATGCAGATCACAGTCTATCCACGATCACCCATTCTTTGTGAATCTTGAACATGTCTTCTCATAAGTTCACCGCAAGGCGAGACATTGTGGCATGAACAATGGCTGCACCCCAGTAAAACCAATTTGGCAGATGGGCTAAACCAGGCACAGGATAATCAACAGGCCTCACACCATTGATAAGTTAGGGATATGTTTTCCCCAAACATGTGAAGATTTCCCCTGGCCAAAGGGGCACATGCAAACAATTCATTCCAACAGCCAGGAAATCTGTGGAAGCAGGTACTAATGGAGGTTTAAAGCTTGGTCAGCCATCGAAGGTGCCCAAGTCATTTAGTGCATCCTGGGCACTGCCAATTGAGCTCAATTTTCTCCTGCCATTGGACTTCAATAAGTGATGACTTTGTGTAACTCTGCCTCACTTAAATCCAATTCATGCTCAAGTCAAGACATCCCTTGTGATGTCATTGTTCCTTTCAAAACAAAGGAAAACCAACAATAAAGCATCTGCCCAACATTTGGGGAGCCTTCCTCACTTTCTCCAATGAACATGAGGACACCAGCATAGTACTCATCCTTACCACATGGCCAGCCAGACCAACTTGTCTTCCTAACCCACATTTCCCTGATGACTCCCTTTACTTCTCTTCTTTAAACCTCTTCATTCCTTACATGTCGCTATCTGTTCACAGCCAACATATACCTTTCTCCATTGTTTTGTGGTTTAAATTCATGGCCAGTTCATTGGAGAGCCAGGTTCTATCCATAACAGGCTATATTTTCTTCCCAACTCCAGACTTCAAATCTCCTTAGGACCATCCCCCCATTTTATTTTCGTTTATTCTGGTCCCTGAAGAAGAGTTGGCCCATCTCCTTTTGTCCCTGATTCTATCCTCTCACAGCTTCACTGAAAGGCTGCCTTTGAATCATCCTCTATTTTTTACAGTCAAACTCCTCTTTAAAAAAAAAGCCTTCTACACTTACTGCCTCTCCTTTCTTATTTCCCATTCATTTCTCAATCCCTTGCAATCTGGCTTCCATTCCCACAAGTGGAAAGAAGTAGATCCTTTTAAATTCACAAAAACACCCTCATAACTATATCCTTTGGCATTTTCCCAGTCCTCACTCCTGACTTCTCTTGTAGCCTTTGACATGGCCAACCATCCCCTTTTTCTAAGTTTATTCTCCTCCTTGGATTTTCTGTGATACTGTTCTGTCTTGGTACCTTTCCTGCCTAGTGATGTGATCCTTCTTACTGTCCTTTGCAGGTTCTTCAACACTGATATCTCACTTCCTAACTGTGGATGTAGCCCAGGGTCTCTGCCTTGGTTTCACTGCTCTTCTCCTTCTACAGTGGTTCCCAAACTTTTTTGGCCTACCGCCCCCTTTCCAGAAAAAAAATATTACTTAGTGCCCTGGAAATTAATTTTTTTTTATTTTAATAGCAATTAATAGGAAAAATAAATGTACCTGTGGCCATCACCGCACCCCCTGGATTGCTGCAGCACCCACCAGGGGGCGGTGGTGCCCACTTTGGGATTCACTGTTCTACACTATGAGTGATCTTGTTGACTTTTACTGGGTCTTATAAACTTATAAAAAACTCTTATAAAAAGATTCCCCAAACTATGAATCTGGCCCTCATTTCTCCCCTGAGCAAACCTTGGTCATGTATTTCCAATGGCCAGGTTGGCATCTCCACATTCATGTCCCATCTGTATTTCAAACCCAACATGACCAAAATGGTATTCTTTCCCTTGAAAACTACCCCTCCTTCTTACACCTTTATTTCTGTTGAGGAAACCATCATGCTTCCACCACCCAGAGTCATCCTAGACTCTTCACTCTAATTCACTCCTCATACTCAATCAGTTGCTAGGTCTTATGGATTCCAATTAAGCATTAAACATTTACTATCAGGCATCTAAACTATCAGTGAAGAGTGTCAGACCTGGAATCAAGGAAGACATCTTCCCGAGTTCAAATCTAGCCTCAGAACCTGTTAAGTCTCTTAACCCTATTTGCCTTTGTTTCTTCATTTGTAAAATGATCTGAAGCAAGAAAAGGCAAATCACTCCAGAATCTTGGCCAAGAAATCCCTCAGTGGGATCACAAAGAGTCAGACATAGCTGACAGACTACTAAATAACTAACATTTACTGTGCTCCAAGGATAGTGCTGGGTCCTAAAGAAAAAGACAAAAGTACAACAGAGCCTACCTGAAAGGAGCTTATATTCTATTGGGGGAAAGACATTTAGATGTATAATTATATACTGCATGGTTCCTCATACCTGCCCTCTCAAATCACCTTCCTCTGCTCTGGATGTACCTTGTATGTTCTGAGTTGTCTGTGTGAAGTCACTCCCCAAAGCTTGAATACCATGTTTGTTTCTTCATAGCTTTGCCTTTCTTTGCATTCCTGCGGATTAGCTCAGGACTTGGCACATGGCAGCACCAAATAGATGTTTGCTGACTAACTAAATACTATGCCCATATCTAAGAGGCAGATATGGTCAAATGAATGGAACAGACCAAAATGACTTGGATGTCATCCCTCTGGTTCATCCTGGATTATAGGCCAAAGTCAGTCACTCAACTCTCAGCCTTTTAGGCCTTCTCTAAGACTTCTAAAGAATAGAATGACCTGTATTGGTGTTTCTTTAGCCAATGCAATCACAGGTCCTGTCCCTATTTGTGTCTCAGCTATGGATCTGGACTGGAAATGGGATCTCATTGGCTGAGGGAGCTCCTAGTGGCCAATCAGCACCTGCCCTCTGGTTAATCATTTTGGAGTCACCCTTTGGGGTCTTGAGAGTTCAAGTGACCACTTTGGCCATTATGTTTGCACCAGAGATAGGACTTGACTCAAGGCCAGTTCTTCCTACCTCTGAGACTATCTCTCTCTGCCACGCAGGCTCTCATACATAAGATTTCCCAAAGGCAAATAAAAGTATTAGCTCATATCCATTCCCTTGTCTCTGCTCCTATGATAATGCTTCTAGTCTAAGCTTGGCTTTCTCTCCCTTGGACTCTCCTCCTCCCGGGTCCCTCTGGCTCACCTATTCCCCCTCTGGTGCATCCCACACAAACATTCACAAAGGAACCTTAGAACTGTCCGTGGTTCTGATCTGCTCTGTCTTTAAAGGAAGGGGCAAACTGGCAACATTTCGAGCCCTTCTTCATTGAGCTCCAGCCATCCTTTCCAGATCCATTCCCCATGGCTCCTCCATCTTCTCTCTCCATCCCATCCAGGCCGCTGGCTGGCTTTCTCCTGTCCACGATGTTCCATGTCCCATTCTAGGTCTTTGCCCAAGCTAAGTCCTCACCCTGAATCCCAATCCCAGGGCCTTGGCTCTTCAGCTGGAGGGTCAAGCCTAAAGGAGCCGTGGGGCAGAGAGCTCACTGACCCTTTGTCCTGGGGGGCAGGCAAGCCAGACACCGTGATGTAGCAATGAGGGGATCCCTCTTACAGTGGGATTTTGTACTTGGTCCACAAAGGAGGCCCAAACACAGGACCTCCAAGTGGCAGCAGCTCTCGGCCCCCTTTACCCAATAGGCTTAAATCGGATCATTGGCTCTGTCACAATCAGTGGCAGGATCTGATATGTGAGCAAGCACATGCCTGCCTCTGCCATGTGCTTCTCTATCAGTGCCCCCAGCTACTACCAACATGCTGAGAAAGGCTTGGGCATGGGTGTCTAGTGTTCTGAACAGTGTTTCCTCCCCCAGCACCAAGCATGCTCTCTGCACCCAGTAGGCACTAAATAAAGAGTATTTAAGTCCATTTATATTAGATGTCACAGGGCAAGACGATGGTAGGCCTAGGACTCGAACTCAGATCTCCTGACTCCCAAGCTGGTGCTCTTCTACAATACCAGACTTGAAGTTGTTTCCCCTATGATGAAGAGCCAAGCCTTACACATGGGGAGCAGCAGTGGTACAGCCCATCCCCCTCTGAGTGGCTGTATGGAGCTGGGACCCTACTCACCCCAAAAGTGTCCAAGAAATAGAAGGGAGCCCCGACCCTCCTGTTCTGCTGCAGTCGACTGCACCAGCCAACAGCCCACTCCAGAGAGATTATGTAACCTTCTTGCTCTGCTACAGAAATGCACAGTCATGCAAACAGGATCTGGGGAGAAATGGAGCTGCTTGGAAACCAAAACTTCAAAAAGAAGAAGAAAAGAAAAACTTCCATTTCTCACTAAGCAAAAGAAAAGGTTGCCCAGAGCTGCTGCCAGAAACTTGCCTCAGATGAGTTTCAATCCGCCTGGAACTACAAAGGCTGCAGAGGTGGGGCGGGGAGCGGGGGTGCCAGCCTTGGAAAAACCCTGAGAAACACCCAAACAAGGAATTTTAGCCCTGGAGGGGCTCTCCAGGCAGTTTCCTTCCTTACACTGGGAGGAAACAATCCACACATGCATTTAAACCCTTAGGCTGCCTAGGAAATGGATTCAGGGTTGGGGTTTTTATTAGATAGGCATCATCGAGTTCATTTCATACCTGAGGAAACTGGGGTTCACAGGAGAAATGGGACGCATCTATGGACCCAAAGGGGTTGAGTGGCAGAGCCAGGATTTGAACTATGAGCTCCAAGTCCCCAGGCCACTGGTAGCTGATGCACAAGCACTCTCACTCCATCACCATCCTTCATGAATGGGTCAGAGAGAGGGTGATTCCTGGTGCACCAAGAAGCCATTCCTTTACAGAACACAAGGAGAAGGGACCCAGTTAGGCTAGAAGGGAGCTCCCAGCCTGGGGAAGGGCTGCTGGCCATGTCAAGGCAACAAAGGCAAGAGAAGATGGCAGACAACCCCGGAGCTTCCATCTCTGTGACTCTCCTCCCAACCTCCAGGAGCCTGGGGAAATGGGAGGAATCTGGGGCACAAGAAGAGCCCCGACCATTTGTGAGGAGCGCAGCTAGGAGGGCCAGAAGCATCAGGGCCGCCCTTGGCCCCAGATCAGAAGAGAGCTCGCTTTGGTGAGAGGCAGAAGTTTCAGATGAGGACACTCGCTCAGGCTCTCCTGCCAATTCCAACTCCTACACTCGGTGCAAAGGCCTCGCCAGACAAATGACTGAACCATAAATCAGCCTCCAGACCAAAGAGATGGCAAAGGAAGAAGCCCACGCACGAAGCGCCAACCCTCAAACGAGATATCGTGAAGGACGTCCTGCAGCCGGCCGGGGATGGGAGAGGCGCTGCTCCCCGAGCCTGGCTGCCCAGGAGGGCTTCTCAGTGTCCCCTTTGGCTCAGGAGTCACCTCAGAACAGCAGCTGGTAGGGAAGCTCGACCCCATCTGCCCCTCAGGTTTTCTTTGTGTTTCTGAGCAGTTGTGGAGAATGAGAGGAACAGGATTCGAATCCTCCTACTCCTATATCCTTACGGTAAACTAATAAAGATGATACGAGCCATCAAAAAGCCTTTATTAAGCACCTACTGTGTGCCACGCACTCTACTAGGAGCTGAGGATGAACCCAAATGAAGTGGACTCTCCCTGGCCTCAAAAGGCTTATTTTGCAGATAGAGAGAGGACAGGCACACCCAGAAATGGCTTCAGGATGTGGGGGGCCCCTCCCCAGCTGCCTTCCTCCTTCAGATCGCCTCCCATTTACTCTGCATTCACCTTGTGGGTGCTGAGTTTTACACCTTGTCTCTTCCAGGAGAACTCAAGCTCTCCTGGCAGCAGGGGCTTCTGTCCCAGCACCTACAATGGGGCCCATCGGAGCACAAAGTGCAGCATCCACAGCGTGGACCGCAGATACTTCAAAAATAATTGCTGAATGAATGAATGAATGAATGAATGAATGAATGAATGATAGTAATGGCTATGGGAGCAGAAAGAAATGTTGCTCAGTTGTTTTTCAGTCCTGTTTCTTTGTTGACCCCATTTGGGGTTTTCTTGGCAAAGATACTAGAGTGGTTGGTCATTTCCTTCTTCATCTCATTTTACAGTTTGAGGAAACTGAGGCAAACCGTTGGAAAAGTGACTTCCCCAAGGTCAAACAACTAATAAGTGTCTGAGGCCAGATTTGAAGTCAGGAAGAAGAGTCTTCCTGACTCCAGGCACGGCATTCTATCCACTTCACCACTGGACAAGAACAAGGCTAGAGAGGCATGAGTTTGTGGGGAAAGATGATGAGTTTTGTCTGGGATTCATTGAGCTAGAAGATGCATAGAGGACATCCAGTCTAAAGTATAATAGAGACTTGGTGATACAGGATTGAACTCTGGACAGAGGTTCAGGCTATATAGAGATGGGAGCTATCTGAAGAGAGACAGTTATTAAGCCTCTAGAGCAGGGGTCGGCAACCTTTTTGGCTGTGAAAGCCATAAACTCCACATTTTTTAAAATGTCATTTCATGAGAGCCATACAGTGCTCACAGTGCCGCTCCTAAAGCCCCACTCAAAGATCCCCTTCTCACTGATAACTTTTCCCCTTGGATTCAGCTACAAGTCAATCTTGTCTGCTGACCTTTGGGGTAGTAGACTATCACAGGCACCTCATCACAGCCATGAGATTATGGACCAGGTCTGATTTAAACCCCGTATCTCCTCCAGTGTCCACCATGGCTCCCTGCATTCAAAGGATAATAAGTCTTTCTAAAATGTCACATGTTGAGACTTGTAGCAAGCCTGAGCAACAATGGAAAGAGTTCTGGATCTGGAGTCAGGAGATCTAGATTCAAATCTTAGTTCTTCCATTTGGGGCCTGCATGACCCAAAGCTAATTACTTACCATCTCTAGGATTCTTCATCTGTAAGATGAGATGCTTGGACTACATGAGCTCTGACACACCTTCGCACTCACAACCTGGGCCTCAGATACTTAGTTTCCTTTGAGCTTCTTTCTACCTCAATCCATCCTCCACTTGGCTGCCAAAATGATTTTCCTAAAGCATAGACCTGCCTTTGATACACTCTTGCTAAAGAAGCTTCCACAGCTCACTGTCACCCCTAAGATCAAACATAAACATCCTGGCTTTGACATTTAAAGTCCTTTGGAACCTGGTTTCGACCTACCTGTGGAGACTCATTCCCATATTACTGCCCTTAATATAACCTGCGGTTCAGCCAAATAAACCCGGATGTTCCCCCATCCCAGCTACGTCATCTCCCATCCCCATGCCTTTGCACTGGCCCTTGGCATTTCCACTTCTTAGAAACTCAGACCTCCTTTGAAGTTCATGTCAAGGATCATCTCCAGCAGGAGGCATTTCCTTCTCACCTCAATGGCTGGCACCCCCTGCTTGCTCCCCCCAATGCAGAATGACAAATGGCCTTGAATTGGCTTTATATGGACTTTGTAGTTACTTACAGGGCAGAGAACCAAAGGATCTCTCCGTCCAAGAGCATTTATTTAAATTCTCACAAAAACAATTAGTTTGAGTCAAAATTAGGGCTCAGCTCCAACCCTAACTTCAAATCCTCCTCCCTCTCTGCCCTTCGAAGACCTAATCGCTTTTTTAGAGGAGTCCAGCTCAGCTTGTGAAAGACTCCGGGTTCAGGACGAAGTGGCTTAGGGAGCTAAACCAAATGGTCAACAAGCATTTATCAGCAGCATCCAGTTACTGTGATGGGAGAGAGAGAGAGAGAGAGAGAGAGAGAGAGAGAGAGAGAGAGAGAGAGAGAGAGAGAGAGAGAGAGAGAGAGAGAGAGAGACTAAAGGGAGAAAAGATGAGGAGACAGACAGAGACAGACAGAGAAACAGAGACAGACAGAGACAGAGAGACAGAGACAGAGGGACAGAGACAGAGACAGAAACAAAGACAAACAGAAAGAAACAGATAGAGGCAGAGGGATAGAGACAAAGACAAAAACAGACAGACAGAGAGACAGAGACAGAGGGACAAAGACAGAGAGAGATAGAGACAAAGACAGGCAGACAGAGAGATAAAGTCAGAGGGACAGAGACAGAGGAACAGAAACAGAGAGACAGAGAGATAGAGAGACAGAGACACAGAGAGATATGCATAAATCCATATATATGAAATATAGTCTCAGAGGTCCAGCACCAGCTTCTAAGGGGAGCAGGAGGTGGATTATAACTGAATATCAGATGCAAGCCAGAGAAACTGGGAGCTGGAGGGGGACGGAAAAGCTTAGCTCTTAGAGACTATCTAATCCAACCTTTCAAATATCCTCAATAAAATGTAACCTCTTTGAGGGCAGGGAATGCTTGATTTGGGGGGTTTCTATCTCCTGTGCCCAGCACAGAGCCTGGGATGCTGTTAGTACTTTTAAAAAATGTTCATTAAATGAATGAATGAATAAACGAATGAAGGACTTGGCATGAAAGACGAGCAGATGTGACTTGGCTTCAGACTACATCCTACGTTTCCTGGAGCCCCCTGATTGGCCTCAAGATCCCAGACCTCTGGGAACCCCACAAGCTCCCCATGATCTGCAGGCTGCCTCACAGGACTTCACATTAGCCTGCCAGCCAGGCCTTGTGGCTCGCAGGCCAGTGCCCGCCTAAGAGTGTGGGGCCTCTCAGGGTCCAGCTATCTTCAGTCAGCCAGCCAGTCAAGGCCTGAGGCTCCACTCTGACTCCAGAGACAGACGGCATTCCCGGGGAGCCCTGCTACTCAGCGAGCCCCATCTGCTCAGGACAGATCTCGTGCCTTCCTTTCCTGGCCCCATCTGCCAAACAGAATTGCTCATCACCCCAAAGTTAGCCAAAATCTGTTTGTGATCAACAAATTCCAGGAGAGCTGGGTAAATATTTTGTGAATCAGGGTATAAATACTTCCTGCTTTCTTCCATAAAACCAGCGATATTCGCATGGAGTGGCAGATTCTGAAGCTCGCCGGCCGCACGGTTTCTGGACATTCAGGTAGAGATGGGACCCGACGCCCAGGCGGGGAGGGACCTCCCCAGATCTAGCCTGGTCTGCAAAGGTCACAAGGCTTCTCTGGAGCGAGAAGGAGACATTATCAGGTTGCATTTTCCCAATGGCAAGGAGAGGATGGTACCGCTCAGGGGTGTTTGTTCCAGGAAGCTGAGAGATGGGTTTGGGGTGCCGAGCCTGCCCTGGATGGGGAAACCGGGGACGAGCGGGAGATAAAGGGAACAATGCGGGGACCGAGACCCCCACAGTGTGCGAGGGGAAGGGACATGCAATTATCAAATGTCAGAGACAGCAGAGCTCCGTGACCAAGGGCTAGCAGACGGTCTCTTAACAGAAGCCCCACTTCTATAGGCTTGATGCTTTCTGCCGAGTTCTCCTGAGCGGACCTCTTAGAGGAAATAATGTCTGTAACGCTCTGTCTGCAAAACCTGCTCTAGGCATCGTCACTCGTCATCTCACAACACAGTGGGGCGGATGATTACCCTCATTTTGCAGATGAGGAAACTGAGTCATAGAGAAGTGACTTGCCTGGAGTTACAGAGCTGGAAAGTATCTCAAGAACGATTGGAATCCAGATCTTACCACGTTCAAATCCAGTTCTCCACGAGACCTTGTGGTGGATCCATTGTCCATCGCAGTCACTGTGCTGGTTGTTTTTGCTTGAGTATCCTTCCTTTGCTATAAGGGAAGTTCAGTTCTACGGGTGGATTTAAGGAACATTCATGGAAATAGCTGCGATGTCAAAGCAAAAGGCATCAATAAAACTTTTTTAAAACCTTTTTATTTCCTTTAGATAGAGGCCAAGGTGGAGAAGGTAGCTGTTGGAGCTTCACCCAAGGCAGCGGTCAATGCGACGGCCCTAAAGGTCAAGGCTAATGTGGACTGGTGTCCATGATCCTAAGCAGAAGAAAATCCAAGACATCCCTAAGCATGCATGCACACACACACACACACACACATTCTTTACATGGATGCAAAACTTGGCAATTCTACAGGCAACCCAAGAACTCTTGCAAAGCAACCCAGAGTGATATCATATGAATTGTTCTGACAGCTACATGGCACCCTTGATAAAGGCTGGTACTTGGAGTCATCAAGACCTGGTCCTGCCTCAGATATCTGCTAGCTGTGTCACCCTGGACAAGTCATTTAACCTCTCTGTGACTCAGTTTCCTCTTCTATAAAATAGCATCTATCTCCCAAGGGTAAGTATCAAATGTAAGTATCCAATAGGATAATATTCGTGAATTCTTTGCAAATCATAATGCACTAAGTGAGAACTACTCTTCTTATCATCATCAAGATTCCCCAGATCCTGAGCTGTAGTAAAAGCTGGCCAGCAGCAGCCACCTGGGACTCAGTCTAGATGGCAAGGCCAGCAAGCCCCAGATGGACAGCCTGGATATCCTGTTTGCTGGCTGGGTCTAAGGAAGGCCAGCAGGATGCCATGGGAAGGAGGTCCCATGAGGAGCCGGAGACCCAGAGTTCAGGTTCATCCTCGGCCACTTCTGGGTGGCCTCAGGCGAGTTACTGAACTTCTCTGAATTGCAACTCCCTCTTCCTTTATAAAATGCTGTGGGAAGGGGAGCCACACGACTTACAAGATTTCTTCCAGCTTTAATCATCTTATGCCAAAGCCTCCATCCAACTTTGCCCATAGCATAATGCTTTGGGCATTTCCAATAATACTGGACTCAGCTCTGACCCATCCAGAGAGTTCATGCCACAGGCAAACCATCGCATTCCCCACACAGACACCCACAAGGGTAACAAAATGGTCCACTCTGTGTAGTCCTGGCTCTTGGGGCCACCCAACAAAGCCCTGAAGACGGAAGGGGATGAACTTGAAGCAGAGAATTTCCAACTCTAAAGGCTGGTCAGGTGGGCGTTCCACCTGGGTATTTAAGGGGATCCAGGGCATGCCCCCAGCCCTTCTCTCCCCCACAGACACTCTGAGGAGCTGCTAACCTGCTCTAAGAACACCCTAGAATGGTTTTCCATGCCCACGTCTTGGCTTGGCTGGCTGGTGAGAGTTCCTGGTCTAAGACTAGCTGTGGGTAGAAGCAGTATATCGTCACAAATGCCTTAGACAGCCATTTCCCTTGTAGCTTGAATATGGAGGTTCAATCAGTGTCTGTTCCTACAACAATGCCTCTCCTCTCCTCTCCTCTCCTCTCCTCTCCTCTCCTCTCCTCTTCTCTTCTCTTCTCTGCCCTGGGCTGGTGCCTGGGGGATACAGAGAGTGGAAGGCACAGTCTCTGGCCTCAGGGAGTTCTCAGGTGAGCAAGGAAGGAAAACACACACACACACACATGCGCACACACATGCACACACACATGCCCACTTCTGCCCACCGGTTTCCAGAGATTCGTGTGCATTCATTTCCATTTCCAGGCTCAGGTGACTCTTCCTCTCCTAGGAGTTATCACACAGATGACTCACATCTCATCCTCTCCATCCTCTGGGCTCCTACACAGATTGCTCCTTCTTTTTAGAATCAGGAAGAATGCAAAGGGGCCAGCCAAGCTTTCCCTTCATGTCCTGGAGGGGAGCCTAGACAGGACTCCAGGCAAGGGCTCTTCTCCCAGACAGCCAACATGAAACTTGGTTGTCCCCATGTGTGCAGGTATCAGTCAGTTAATAAACATTTATTGTCTACTATATGCCAGGCACTGGGGGTACAAAGAAAGGGAAAAGAGAGTCTCTGCTCCTCAGGAACTAACAGACTGACTAATGGACGTCCCGGTGCCCTTCACATCAGATTCATCCTGAATCCTCTGCACCGGTGCCAGGGACCAGGGAGAAGCTGGAGGTCAGGAACGAGCCATGGCCAGGTCCCCTGAGTGGCACCAAATCTAGGAGCGTGCGGGTTATCCAGGGTGAGATTCAAGGAGGAAGAAGAGCAGGACTTTCTGCTGGCAACAACTGACTGCAATGGTACTGATGATAACAGTACTGATGGAGAATCACTCCGAAGCTGGAGAACCTCTCTGGGTCCGAGACAGCCTGGCTGTCTTGTTTCACCTACCCAGAGGGTCTCACGGGTTGGACACAGGTTCATTTCTCCTGAGAAGCAGCCAGGGGGGTGGGGAGGGAGGGAGATGCAGGGCACCAACGGTTATGAAGCACCTACTCTGTGTGCCTGGCACTGAGCTAAGCCCAGGGAGGGATCAGCTATGCCATGTCCCCCTCTTCTTTCCCTGAGTACCTCACCCAAGGCACACACAGTAGGGATGAAAACGAACTGAATTTAGGACTTCACTGGTCCAGGAAACTCCCAAGAAATAACAGTCGCTCTCCCAATGTAAGGATGTTCAGAGCAGTGAAGGGACTTCTTCCTGGTAACACAAAGGTATCAAAGTGGGGATTTGAACTAAGGTCCTCGTCCCTCCACATCCAACCTGCCAGCTGCCACTTTATCTCACTCCTTTGGGATCATCCACAAAAGCGAAGTCTAAGAGAATGTAAGTTCCTCAGGGCACAGGATGTTGGACTTCTGTCCGAGTCTCCTCAGGGCCTTGCCCAGAGGCTAGTATACTGGAGGTGCTCCATAAATGCTTCTTTATTTGTTTCCATTCTTTACAATGCAGTCTTCCTAAAACTGCCTCCCCTGCATCTCTGATTCTCCAGCTTAGTAAGACTGAATAATCAGGACTAGAAATGAAGAAAGTGGTTTTTGAATTTTGATTACAAAGACCAGATTTTGGCCTCTCACTCCTTGGCTCAAAATCTTAAGTGGCTCCCCAGTGTTGCTCAGATAAAATACAAAACCCTTAACCTGACGTTTATTTAAGCTAACTCCTGCCTACCTGAGGCACCTAAGCATTGCAGTACATAGAGCACTGGGACCTGAGTTCAAATCCAGCCTCAGAATGTATGAGCTATGTGACACACAGGCAAATCACTTTATCTCCATTTGTCCCAGTTGCATCAGCTGTAAAATGGGCATAATAATATCTACCCCATTTGGATGTTGAGGGGATCCAATGAAATATTTTAAAGTACTTGACATAGTGCCTGGCACTTAGTAGGTAGCATATAAACGTTTATTCTCTTCCCCCTTCACTCTTGTACAAATATATAACATACTCCATCCATCCATCCATCCATCCATCCATCCATCCATCCACATACTTTACAAGACTGGCCCCTTGCTCTTTCCCTAACTCGATCTGCCATCTCCCATCTCCCATCTCCATGTTTTTGCCATTTCCATGCCTAACATGCATTCTCTCCTCCTCTGCCTTTCAGTCCTTGAAGGTCATTGAATCCGACACAATTATTTTAGCGATGAGCAACCCAAAAACCAGGGAGAGGAAATTGCTTTTCAAAGGCCACAGCCTGAGTTTAAGACAGGGCTGGGACTTGCACTCGGAGGGGGAGGGGGGCTGAATCCCGGGGCATTCTTCTAACAACTAGATCTCCAAAAAAAAAAGGATCTGGGTCCCGATTCTAAGCTTAATCAGCATTATTAGCCTTTTCTCCACCAATTCCTAAATAGACAACCCAAACAGTCAAGCCCTGATTTACAGCATTTGGCAATTTCCATGGTACAGTGGCTCATGAGGAAAATGTAATAATCCACTCTCTGGAGCTGCTAGGTAGGGGGAGGGAGGTGATGCAGTGGGTAGAGCTCCAGACCTGGAGTCAAGAAGACCTCCTCAGACACCTCCTAGCTGTGTGACCCTGGGTCTGCCTCAGTTCCTCATTTGTCAAATGAACTGGAGAAGGAAATGGTGAACCCCTCTGGGATCTCTGCTCAGAAAACCCTCCATCGGATCACAGAGGCAGAGGTGGCTGAACAACACCTCCCAAGCTGGTCGAAGCTGGCTCCAGCAAACCCCTACTTCCACCCCAAATAGGGGTCTAAACGTGGCTCGAGTTCCCATGATCGCCTTCCTTTGAGGATGGTCCTACAGTGGGAAGCCTGGGTGATGGGAAGCTCAGCATTGGCACCATCTTCAACACCAATATGAGCTTTGGAAGAGGGAAAAGTCCAGGGGAAGGTCCTGAGTTTTGTTTCAATGTGTGGAGGCTGAGATGCCTGCAGAACATCCAGTCCACAATGTCCAAGAGTCAGTTTGTCAAATGAGACCGAAGCAGAAAATGGAGACTAAGACTAGAGGGATAGCCTGGAGAGTCATCTGTGCAGAGGTGGGATGCTGGGACGCCACTAGAAAAGGGTTATTCCCCTGTCGGTGCTGATCCCAGCCTGACTGATGGCTCTTTGGCAGTTTCCTTTGCTTGCTCCATCGTTGCTGCATCCTCGAACTCTGGGGATCCTCCAAGGATCTTTTCTTCCTCTACATGCTCCCAGGTAACTCCATCAGCCCCCCTGTTGACCTAGGTAAAGGAATAAGGATTGCAGGGCAGAGAAGAGCGAGCTGGTGTTCTCACTTAGCTGTAGCACAGTGGAGAGAGTGCCAGGCCAGGAGGCTCATCTTTTTGAGTTTAAGTCCAGTCTCAGACATTTACTAGCTCTATGACCCTGGGCAAGTCATTTCACTCTGCCTCCATTTCCTCATCTCTAAAATAAGCTAGAGAAGACAATGACAAATGAATCCAGTATCGCTGCCAAGAAAACCCCAAAAGGAGTCACGAAGAGTCGAACACGACTGAAAACAACTGAACAACAACACATTCCCCTCCCTTGCTGCCAGCTCTTCTGAATGGAGTGGGAAGATGCTCATGCCATTCACTTATGACAGCTCCATTGGAGGACGATTCAAGAACTGAGCCCATCACAGAACTCAAGGCTGGCAAAACTCTTGGTACAGTGCTCAGCACATACTAATCAATCAATAAATGCTTCTTTCCTTCCTTTTTTGTCCCTTCATTTCCGGAAAGCCAAGTACTTCATTCCTCAAGACTTTGTGAAAGTATATGAGCTGGCAATAAAACCTCCTTTGAAATATCAGTGGATCCATGTCTCACAGTCTGACGGAATTCAAGAGATGATAATGACTTCAACAGCATTGAGTCCAACTCAGACTTAAAAAGAAATCTCAGTGCAGCAGATCTCAGGAGGGTTTATCCAGCCTCTGCCCGAAGTCCTCCAAGAGAGAAGTCCCATTCGTGTGGGCTTTCCCTCCACCGGTGCCCACTGGAACCCCTCCATGGCTTTTCACCCTGTGTGATTCTTGTTCCTATGCACTCCTGAGTCCTCCATGAAGGATCTCTCCAATGAAGAGGCCTCCTTGGGTGTCCCGAATATCCCAGGGCTGCCAAGGCAGCACTCTCCCCATTACTAGATTACACATGGTCCTGAGCTAAGAAAGCAGAGCCAAAGGTGGACTTAAGGAACGAAGTTTGGCCAGAAAAGGAGAAAGGCTATACACTTGAGAGACAAGCCATGTTCTCCTCTGCTTATCACTAACTGGCAAGAGATCAAGAAGAAGGTCCCCAGCATTTTGGGAATGTGGTTGGGAGGCCCATCAGCTGAGCAAGCATCCCTACCTTCAGGCATTTGCTCAGGCTGGAATGTTTCCCTACCTCATCTGTCTTATACAAGCTCTATGATCCCTCAAAAGGCCAATCAAATGCCAGCTCCTAAAAACATCTTGCTCCCTTGCCCTTCTCCAAGCCACCAGCACCTTCTCCTCTTTCCCCACCCATCTATTACCTTGTATCTACTCTGTTTTCACTGTGCTTTGTATTGTTTTCATGCAGTAGAAAATAAACTCCTTGAGCTGCTTCCATTTTTTCTCTTTGGATCCAGAGTGCCTGGCATAGAGCTGAATTGAATAATTGAATCAATGAATCGAAAAGCACATATTAAGCACCAACTATGTGGCAGTCACTGAAAGATAGGCTCTGGAGAAAGAAAGACAAAAGGAAATAAATAAATGAAGTGGTCCCTGCCCTCAAGGAGCTTACATACTAGTGGGGAGACAGCATGTCTGCATGTGTCTGAATACAAAATTGATCCAAAGTTATTTAGGGGAGGAGAGAAGCCTTTGGGGAACAGAGAGGAAAGGCTTCATGGTCCACTGTAGCCTCATCAAAGACCAACTGAAAAAAGTATTCAGGCATCACTAAGCCTGTCCTTCTTTTGCCTCTCATGTTTCTTACATGACTGGTCCCACCTCCGGTCCTATCATGCATATCTTTTTCATCATTTCTCCTACAAAAAGTCATTATTGGAAAACACAGTAGGAAGCAAAATAAACTAGGAAAAAAAGGCATTTTCTGGGCTTTGAAGAGAAAATCATGACCAGAACCAAACCTCCTTTTCTTGTTCCCTGGCAGTCACGCCACACCTCACCATGCCAGCCCACGGGATCTGGCTAGAAATCTTTCATTTGCTCTGCTTCGGACATATGGGCCTGTTTATCCCAGCTCCTTCCCCTTCCCAATAGGAAGCATCATTTTTCATCCTTATAAAAAGATAGAATGAGTCCTTCCTCCCACTGCAGCTCCAGGGCTGACAGCCAGGGACCCAGAGCGAGAGAAGTCATTCTGTGCATCACTTTGATTCAGATTCCAAGGGGAAGGAATTTTCCTTTGTTGCCTGTTCACAAAGCCAGGCTGATCTCCTGGCTGCCCCCATGCGCACTCCTAGCTCTGCACCAGCCCAGATTTCAGCTCCCCTCTATGCTTTGACTGTTGTTGATCTCTCTGCATCAGATGCCTTAGCCCATCTCGCCTACCCAGAGAATTCCTTAGCTATCTTTTAAAGTCTCCTCTATGCAGATGTCGCAGTTGGATTCTAGCATGAGGGACTCCAGTGGACTGGGCTGGCCAATGGAAATGGCCACCAGGAAAAACAAAAACAAAGACAAGGACAGTGATGTTAAAGTAGAAAAGGCTGCCTCTAAGGGGAATGGGCTCCCCTCCCTGGAGGTCTCCAAGCAGAGACTGAAGGACTCCTCAGAGAATGAAGAGAATGAGAATTCCTTTGAGGTATGGTTTGGACACAATGGCCTCTGAGCTCTCTTCCAGCTCAAATTCTGTAGTTCTGCGATTCTGATTCTGGGACTAGATCTAATGTATGTGGGGATAAGAGAGTTGGGGGGAGGCAGTCCATGATGGAGATGACTCCAAGCGACTTGCCTCCTGACTTTGTTCCATCTTCCCATCTCTGGATCTTTGTACATGCCTGGAATGTGCTCACTCCCTATTTGTCCCTTTTTATATGTGAAGCTACCCTCAAGGTTAGCTCAAGGGTCACAAGATCTTTCTAAGTCCCCTTAATCACTAACATCCTTCCCTAGAAATTACTTCGCATTAGCTTTTCATGAAGGCTATTTCTACCCAACTGTTTTCATGGCATCCTCCCCTCTCCCCACCACCACATCAACACCCAAATGCACACATACAGAATCGGGGCTGGGTCCTGACTTTTGTCCAGTACCGAGCAGATGGAAGAGATTGAATAAATGCTTATTGAATGAATAAATGACAATTTTCCAGGTAATGATTTTTCAAGCTATCTAAAAGGCTAAGTGGGTCAGTTCTGAATGCTTGAGGGGGAAGATATCCTATCCTCTATTACTACAGGGACTAATCATGTACGCAAAACCTCAAAATAATGAAAAGGGCAACATTTGAAGAGGTGGACTGAGAATGAGGGTAAGAGAGACAGTGACAATAAGGTTGGCCTTAAATAAATGAAAGTCAAGGTAACTAAGAGATAGAGTATTATATTTACAGAGGAAGAGGAGAAGATGTGTAATTCAGAGAAAGTATTGGAAGCAAATGAAGGAAAATGTAAACTAACTTCTAAGAAGTTAGTTTAAATTTGAATGGTTAAACAATCCAATAAAAATGTAAAAGAGTGGCACATTCTAGAAGAAAACAAAATGCTACTATCTGTTGTTTACAAGAAATAAACTTAAAAATCAAGACATACACGGAATAAATTGAAGAACTGGAACAAAATGTACTATGCATCATATGAATCCATAAAAGCAGAAATTGTTATCATGCTAACTAACAAAGTAAAAATAAGTGTTCAAGACATAAAAAGGGATAAAAAGGGGAAAAGACTCACAGGCAACAAACCAATATCCAGAATAAGCGTGAGTGTTCCAAATCCCTTAGTATTTAAACTGATAATAATTAACAAGTACAAGAAAAGCAATAGCATTGTGCTAAAAGATTTCAGTATACCTTTCCTGACTTCAGGCAAGTCTAATGAAAGGATAAATAAAATAGAAGATATAAAATTGAAAAAATTGTTGGAGAAACTAGAACTAAAATATTTAAGGTGTCTTCTAAATGGACCAGCTAAAGAATATCCATATTTCTTAGCACTACTTAGAACTTTTATGAACATTAACCATGTTTTAGAGGTCAGAGATGTTGCAAACAAATATTAAAAAGTAATAATAGTAAATATATCCTTCACAGACCATCACAGAAAACAGTGTCATTGTTAATTCTGTTAATTAGTAGTACTAATGTTAATAAAACAAAATGGTGATCCAGAAGACAAAGACCAAAATAGAAACTTAAAAATGAAATAAAAAACAATGAGTGGATCAAAGGAAAAATGATGAGAAATAATAATTGCATGAAA
This sequence comes from Gracilinanus agilis, assembly GCF_016433145.1. Classification (NCBI taxonomy): domain Eukaryota; kingdom Metazoa; phylum Chordata; class Mammalia; order Didelphimorphia; family Didelphidae; genus Gracilinanus; species Gracilinanus agilis. Next base: position 4,290,552 of record NC_058131.1, on the reverse strand, counting down.
TAAAAATTATTATGAAAAAACATAAAAATATCTGGGATATTTCTGGATCAACCCTCAGAGTTACACCCCAAATTTGCATTAACAAAATAGGTAAAGGAAGGATTAATTAGTACTACTAAATGTTTTCATTAGAAAACCAACTAATATAAAAGAAATCATATCAAAAAACTAAATATTTTAAAGATAGAGGAAAAATCAAGAAAGTGGATACTAGTTTAAAAATTATAAATAAAATTAAAAGCTAATTCTTTAAATAAACATACACAGAATAAATTGAGGAACCAGAACAAAATGTATTATGTATCATATAAATTCATAAAAGCAGAAATTCATATAATAATAATTCATAAGCCTTTAGTCAATCTAATTTTTACAAAAAGAAGGCAGAAAATCAAATCAAGAAAATAAAACTAAACAAGGGGATATCATAACAAAAACAGAAGAAATAGAAAGAATTTTCAGAACCTATTAAAAAATTGAGTATAACAAACAAAATTGAGAATACAAAAAAGAATACCTCAAAAAATATAAAATACTCAAACTAACAGAAGACTAAATGTAGATATTGAATAATGGAATTCCAGAAAAGAAAACACAAGTATGTGTAAAGGAATATTCAAAGGGGAAAAAAACCTCTTGGTCCTGATTGACTCACAAGAGAATTTTATCTTAACTTTTAAAGAATAATTAGTACCAATACTACACAAATTAAAATTACGGAAGCTCTCTACAAGATTCCTTTTATGAGTCAAATATAGTCTTAATATCTAAACCAGAGGAAGAACTATAGACCATTATTGTTGATGAATTTCAGTTTTAAAATTTGAAATAAAATGCTATCAAGCTACAATTATTCACTCAAGAAATTGTTCTTCATGACCAAGTTAGATTTATATCAGGGATGCTAAAAATAAAAAGCATGACACAGCAAAAAAAAAAAGTGAACGGGGGCAGCTGGGTAGCTCAGTGGATTGAGAGTCAGACCTAGAGACGGGAGGTCCTGGGTTCAAATCTGGCCTCAGACACTTCCCAGCTGTGTGACCCTGGGCAAGTCACTTGACCCCTATTGCCTACCCTTACCACTCTTCCAACTATGAGCCAATACACAGAAGTTAAGGGTTTAAAAAAAAATAAAAATAAATAAAAAAAAGTGAATCTTAGAAAATTGAAAATAAGTTGGACTTGAAAAAAAAGAGATATTAAAATACAATCTCACCCTAACCTTTTGCAGAGGTTGGAGGGCAACAAGAGTTGGGATTTTCATATATTTATGTAATTTTAAAATTAATTAATTGGTGAGGTAGCTAAATAGCTCAGTAGTGCAATGGTGGGGCACCAGGGATGTTAATTATTATTATTAAAATGTAAACTAAACAGTTAGTGGGTTCACACTGGGTCGAAGGAGAGACAGGACCAACCAGGTCCAGGCTTTACTGCCAAGCTGTTAACTGTCACTGGAAGGGCAGTTGGCCCAACAGTCACTCAGCCCTCCTAGGCCAGGGTCTATGGAACCAGCAGGCAAAGGTAAAAGTTTATACAGTTTAATTGAGGGAAACAATAATAAAGGATGGGAATAAGGGATTCTCTACTTACAACCTAAGGGCAAACCACAGGGGCAGGGAAGGACTTGACTACACTATTCTATTGACCTAAGCCAGGCAGGGCCCAAAGGAAGCAGTACTGAAGTCACAGGGAAGCTTCTTCAGACCTGGTTCCAGCCAGGTTTGGTCAGCTCAGCTAAAAGGCCTGAGGGTGGCTTTGGGGTCTCACGGTAATCCAAGGATGGTCACGGGATGCCAAGAGCCAACTCCACCGGGTGATCCCAGGTACCCAGGTAGGGAGAGTGAGTCTGCCATGCTGTCCACCAGATCCCAAACCACTTCCCTACTTGGTGCTGCTCTGCAGGTCTTGTCCACTGCTGAAAGCCTCCACCTCTCAGGATCCAGGGAATCTGGATGCAGTTTTTCCCCAACTCTGAGATCTCCCAGGGCTAGAACAGTTATGTCCAACCACCATGGAGTCTCTCCCAGAGCACAAGCCCACTTCCTGCTCCTTCATTCCATCTTGGAATGCTCCAGCCCTTCCTGCTAGGTCCAACACTATTACTAAATTAATTGCTAAATAACCCTCACAACAGTAGATAAATCCAAACCTATAGATGGGAGGTCCTGGGTTCAAATACAGCCTCAAACATCTCCCAGCTGTGTGACCCTAAGCAAGTCACTTAATCTCAATTGCCTCATCCTTAACTCTCTTATAACCTTGAAACCAATATACAGTATTAATTCTAAGACAGAAGGTAAGGATTTTTTAAAAAATGATTGATATACTGTTTTGCCTTTTGCTTTTTTCTTTTAAAAAATACCATTTTCCTGGTCAAATGATATAAACAAACTATTTTCAGATGAAGAAGTCAAAGTTATCAATAATCATATGAAAGAATGTTCTAAATCATTCTGGATTAGAGAAATGCACATTAAAATAATGCTGAGGTACCACCTCACACCATAAATATTGGATAGAATGTGGCAAAATTGTGCCACTATTGCATTGCTGGTGGATTTGTGAACTGATCCAACCATTCTGGAAGGCAATTTGGAACTATGCCCAAGGGGGGGCCATAAAATTGAGCAAATCCTTTGATCCTGTAATACCGCTACTGGGTCTGTATCCCAAATACATACTTTAAAAGGGGAAAGGACCTACTTGTACAAAAAATAATCAGAGCAGCTCTTTGGTGGCAGCAAAGAATTAGAAATTGAGGGATTGTCCATCAATTGGGGAATGGTTGAACAAATTGTGGTATATGGCTGGTGATGGAATGTTATTGTGCTATTAGATAAGCAAGATGATTTCAGAAAAACTGGAAAGATCTACATGAACTGATGCAGAGTGAAATAAACTGAACTGGGAGAATACTGTACATGGCAATGGCAACATCATACAATGACCAGCTATGAAAACTTGGCTACTCTCAGCAATGCAATGATCTGGGACATTTCTGAAGGATTTGCCATGGGGAATGCCATCCACCTCCAGAGAAAGAACTGCTGGAGTCAGATGGATGTGGATCAAAGCATGCTATCTTTCACTTCAGTATATTTATAGTTTTATTGGGGGGGGGCATGGGTGTGTTCTCACAACAATGACCAACATGAAAGTATGTTTTGTAGGATGAAACATGTATGGCCCAAATCAAATGGCCTACTACTTCCATGTAGGGGGAGGAAGAGAGAGAGGGAGATGGTTTGGATCTTATAATTTTGGGAAATGAATGTTGCAAATTATTACTACATGTAACTAGGACAATAGAATGTCTTTTTAAAAATAAACAAATGACATGGAAAAAATACGAATTTTCAAAAATACCATTTGTTTATGGCTGTCTCTGAGAGGGAGAAAGGAGCAAAAGAGTGGTGATGGCAGTGTAACAATAAGATATCAATAAAACATGTTTAAAAATATTTAGAACATACAAGATCATACATCTATCCCTAGAGTGCTCCAATGGAGACTTCTTCAATGAACAAATAAGCTCTATGGACGGCTTAAACTCAACATGCCTAAAACTGAACTTATTATTTTCCTCTTAGCATGGCCCCTCTTCCTAACTTCCCTGTATGGTGTACCTCCATCCTCTCAGTCTCCCAAACTCACAAGCAGGTGTTATCTTCAAAAACTCACACTCTTCCACCCCATATCCAATTAATTGCCAAGACTCAATGATTTTCCCTTCCTAACATCTCCTGTCCATGTCCCCTTCTCTCCTCTGCCACAGCCTCTACCAGGGTGCAGGTCCTCATCTCCTTATACCTGGACTATTGTAATAACTTGACAGTTGGTCTGACTGCCACAAGGGTGTCCCCACTACAGTCTATCCTCCACTCACCTGTTAAAATGGCCTTTCTATATTCTACATTGCAATGATAGTGGTCACTTTGCTGTTTCCCACCCAAGACAGTCCATCTCCCGACCCTGGATATTTTCACTGGCTACGCTTTCGACTTGGAATATGCCTTTATTTCTGCCTCTTGGCTTCTCTGACTTTCTTCAAGTGCCAGATACATCATCACCTTCTGCAGTCAGCCTTTCCTGGACCCTCTGAATTCTGAGCATTTCCCTCTAATGATTGTCTCCAATTTATCCTGAAAACATCTTATTTGCACAGAGTTGTTCGCATGTTGTCTTCCCCGTTAAACTGTGAGCACCTTGAGATCAGGGATCCTTTTTACCTTTGTATCCCTAGCACTTAGCACAGTGCCTGATGCATAGTAGGGTGTAATAAATGCTTACTGACTGACTTGAATAATAAAGACTAAAGTTCAGAGAAGGGTGGAATATATTTGAGAGAGGAGTCAGGGTCTGAAGGGAGTCACCTTCCCTCAGAGAAAGGCAGTTTACAGCATTAATATTTTTTAATCAATTTTATTTGTGCATCACATAGAAATTGGTTTCTTTAAATGATAAGACTTACATGTTATATATTAGGATGGTATTTAGTTTAGAATCTGATTTCCTTGAGGCAGGATTCTGTCTTTGTCTTTGAATCATCAGAGTTTGTTACACAGTCCTGGATATGCAATGAACAATGAATTTAGCAATTTATCGAATTATTCTCAAAGAACATGATAATAATGCTAATCAAGAAGGCTCTCATTTCAAAATCACAGGCGATTCAATAATTACAGTGGACCTCAGAGTCATCTAGCCCAATTCATACCTGAACATCAGTCTCCTCTACAATATTCTGGACAAATAGTTATCCAGTCTTAGCTTCCACCCATGTCTGAAGCAGACCATTCCACTTTCAGGCAGCCATCACTATCAGGAAGTTTTCCTTGGGGTGAGCCCCAATTGGCCTCTTGTAGCTTCCCCAACCCCAGGGCTCCTGATTCCACTCACTGAGACTAAGTAGGATGAGTCCAAGCTTGCTTCCACATGGCAGACTTTCAGACATTAGGGCTATCATTTCCCCTCATCAAACTTTTATTTTCCAGCCTAACTTCCTGTGATTCTAAATCAGCCAAATTTCCCCAGTGCCTTTGAGTAATCCTCAGACGTCATAAACCCAAGGTCATCGAATTGAAGTCATCCTGTGGATACTCTCTGGCTTATAAATATCCTTCTTGAACCACGTTGTCCAGAACCAGAAACAGGAAGAGCCTTCACACAGCGTCTGAGTCTTAGAGTCACAAGGACGCTATTTTCCATGCCCAGAAAGGACCACAATCCATTGGAAGATGACACAAAATAGGGCCATGGACCTTGAGAAGCAACTGGGGTAGAGAGGAAGAGACAGAGACTCTGACACTTGGGTGAGGCTATTCCTTGGGAGATTGCTGTGCTGGGTAGATGAGGGGAGGGAGCAGGATAGAGTGGGGCAGCTCACTCCAGTCTGCCATCTCGTAGCTTCCTATTTTAACTAAATACTCTTATTAAACAGATTGGAAGTTCTGGATGCTTTTCTCTCCTGCTGAAGGAGTGTCATTGCCCTCAAAAAGTGGCTCTCTGGAGCAACATCCCATCCTCTGAAGCCATGAGGGAAAGTCCTGCTTCGCCCCACCCCCTTCAAATCTGCATCAACGGATGTAAATTCTGAAAATATAATTGCAGAAAATACAACCACTTACTTGGGTCTAAAGAAACAAAGAAGGGCAGCTGCTCCTAGGGTGCTCCCCTTTGAACATGGCAGCCAGACCATCGCCAGGCTGTGTGGCATCTGGTCATTATTTCATGCAATGATGTAATTACAGTCGTGCTCTCATCCTTTGCATTGCCAGGGGACCCATAAACGTGAGCATGAAAGGCCATTGATGGCGGAGTCTGTAAGTTAAGTCGGCCAATCCCAGAGTCTCCAAGGTGGCAGGGACATCAGGGGCATCCAGTCCAATGAGCAGTGCCCCACTCTCCAACATCCCCAACAAGGGGGCAGACAGCCTTTCCTTAAAGGTCTCCAATGAGGGAGAACTCAGAAGCCCCTGAAGCGACCGACCACACTTTGGGAGAGTGCAAATGATTATTATCTTTGAGAATTCTCGCTCTCCATCTTAGAATCAACGCTGTGTATTGGTTCCAAGGCAGAAAAGTGGTAAGGTGTAGGCCAGGGGTCGGCAACGTATGGCTCTCGAGCCCTATCTGGCTCTTTTGAGGGCCGGATAGGGCTCTTTCTGCAGGAGCCATAAAGTCCATTTTTTCAGGCACTTTTACAGGAGCAGCACTGTGAGCACTGTACGGCTCTCACAAAATTATATTTTAAAAAATGTGACGTTTATGGCTCTCACGGCCAAAAAGGTGGCCGACCCCTGGTCTAGGCAATGGGGGTTAAGCGATTTGCTCAGGGTCACACAACTAGGAAATCTCAGAGGCCAAATTTGAATACAGGACCTCCTATCTCTAGACCTGGCTCTCTATGCACTGAGCCACCAAACTGCAACTAAAAGTGAAAATCAGGAAAGCTTCCCTTTGGTCCTGATATCAAACTTAAATCATTCTCATGGCAACTTTCCTCCATTGCTCCCTCTAGGAGCAAACAGGGCAAATCGAACCCTTCTTTCAAAAGAAGCCCTTCAGATCTGGGCAGACAGTGGTCATGCTTCACTGACTTTTCTTCTCTCCAATCCGACCCTTTCCAGTTCTCTCCACCAGACCTCCAGAGACAGGCACTCGCAGAGCTCAGCCTCCTCCCCAGGGTTCTTATGAGCCTCCAATTAGATGACTTCTTAAAGCTCTCTGAAAACTTTAAAGCAGCAGGTAAATTTCAGTCATAAATAAATAAATAAACCATATTTATTCACATACATCACAAATAAATAAATATATCATGTTGTGTGGGTGTATATAAATAAATTATTTCATAAATAAATAAACAAGATAAATCAGTCAGTCAGTCAATAAGCATTGATTAAGCCCTTTTGGTATCTCGGGCACTAAGGCAAGAACTGGGAATATAGCCGTCATCAACTCAGAAGAAAACCCAGAACTGTCTGTCCTCAAAAAGCTTCTATTCTATGAGAAGACAACATACAAAAGGAAGGTGAAAATAAAGGGGTGAGTGGAGACAGAAGACACCCTATGCATGGGGACAGAGTAGATGGTCCTCTAGGAAGAGGGATCAACAAATAACCCAGAATTACAGACCTGGCAGCAATTCCACAATATTAGAAAAGGGGCAATTAGAGGGCACAGTGATGGGCCTGAAGGGCCAGGAAGACTCATCTTCTTGAGTTCAAATCTGGCCTCAGACACTTCCTAGCTGGGTGACCTGTGGAAAGTCATTTAAGGCTCTTTGCCTCAATTTCCTCATCTATAAAATGAACTGGAGAAGGAAATAGCAGCCACTCTGGTACTTTTCCCAAGAAAACCCTAAATGGGTTCATAAAGAGCCAGACATAACTAAGATAACTGAACCACAACAAAAAGAGAAGAATTTGGGTTGTTAAATAAATAGTCTGATACAGTCAGACCAAGTGTGGTCATCCATAAAACCAATGTAGAATAACACATTTGTAGTTTCCCTATACACCTGCGTGGGAATTGTATGACAATCAAGAAAATTGTGAGTGTATACACGAGCAATTGGAATTCAGTTTGCTAAAGCCACAAAGATTTGGATTGAGTAACAAATTTATACCTGGAATGGACTTTAGAGATCATCTCACAGTGTCTCTTCACTTTACAGAAGAAGAAACTGAGGCCTCAAAAGCTAAAGCGATTCACACTGGAGCATCCAAATAGCAGTGACTAGAAAGAGTGCTAATTTACATTCAAGTCCTCTGGCCCCCAACAACCACAGCCCTGTCCTCTAGGGATTAGGCCCTTGTACCAGGCTAATGGCCAGCTCTATTTCCCCTTGGGTTCTGCACATGCATTTTCTTCAACAAATATCTGATTTAATAAGAGTAACTATATTAGTCGCTGTGTCAGGGACTGGGGAAACAATAATAAATACGTTGACCAGCCTGATCATAATGGGGGGGGGGGGGGGAACACTTACGTCTATGGTCAAATCAACAAAATCTTACAGGTCTTTCCTATACCTAGAAAACAGCCTAGAAAGCAGAGGCTTTCAAAGGTGTGGTTGGTTCTCTCTTGAGAGACCGATCCTTTTTAAGTCAACAAACAAATTCCCTTTGACCATTTCCAGTTGTTTAGAGTTGACAGCATATTTAAATATTTCTGTGCAGAGATAAGTAAATACAAGGTAAGGAGTGATGACAGCCATAAATTAATCTAGAAACAGGAATGAGCTTTAGGGAATTGGAAGTGGGGAAAACATGGGGAAGAAGGGGTGGGATTGAAGACAAGGTTCTGGAAGGTAAAGATTAGGAAAATGCATTCCAGGCATGGAGAGTTGGAAGGGCATCCATTATCAAGAGGCAGGAGTTGGCATATCAAGGCGAGGAAACGGCTAGCTATTGGGCCCCTTTGAGTTAAATACATGAAGATAAGTAATGGAATAAATAAGTGACAGTAGATTGTGGAGGGTCTTGAGTGTCAGACTAATTCCCAGAAGGAATCGCTGATCATTTTTAAGCAAGAGAATGATATAGTGAAGTTGGACATTAGATCAATTGTTTTGACAGTTGGATAAAGGCTGCACTGCAGACAGAAAATCCAGAGCAGAGTGATTATTTAAGGAGGTATAATTCAGATGTGAAGTGATAAAGACAGAACTAGGATAGGGTGCATGTGAGTGAAGAGAAGAATACCAAGAGATGTTATGGGGGTAGAGTTAATAAAACTTGATTGGTATTAAGAAGGAGAAGGAATGAGGGAGAGCAAGGAGTGAAGGATGATATCGTGGTGACTGCAATATTGGTGATGTTCTCAACGGAAATAGGGAAGGTAGTGATAGTGGTTTGGTTGGAAAGAAAAGAAAATTCTCTTCTGGAAATGTTGAGTTTAAGGCATCTAGGAGACAAGAAGGAGAATATTTCTAGCAGGCTGCAGGATATTTGGGACTGGAGCTCTAGAGAAAGACTGGGGATTGGCTCTATAGATTTGGGAGTCATGTATGTTGACTATCTTGAGCCTCTTTGAACCTTAGTCCTTAGCATGATGCCTGACACGTAGTAGATGCTTAACAAATGTTTATTGAATTGGATTTTATGTAGAAGTAATTAATAAGGCCATGGTAACTGATGAAATTACTGAGAATGTACAAACACAAGCGAGAAGTCCCAGGACATAGCTTTGGGGATATGAACCACAAATCCATAGGAGATGGGAGATGAATGAAGAATCAACAAAAGAAATCAAACAAAGGCCAGAAAGCAAGGGAACCAGGAGACAGTGGTGTTACTGAAGCCAAGAAAGGGAATAATATCCAAGAGCATCCATCCCTCCATTGCTATTGTCAGAATACTACATTGAATCCTGGAGGAACCAGGCTTAGCTAAGGCTCAGCCATCATGTTTATGGAGCTTACATACTGAAAGGGCAAGGAACATCAACATAATCAGCCATGCTGCAGGAAGGTCATGTAGGTGAGTATCTTTGCATACCCTCATCAGTGTCAGTTGTAGACAAGGGGCTCATTACAAAGACAAGTGAATTAGAAAATTAGAATTAAAGATGGAGGCTCTGTGCCAGATGTCTCATGTGGAACTTCCCAGAAGATTCTTCACCTCTTCTACCTTCTCTTCTATATTTTTAAACTCTGACCTTCCATCTTATAATTGATACTGTGTATTTGTTCCAAAACAAAAGAGAAGTAAGGGCTAGGCAATTGGGATTAAGTGACTTGACAAGGATCACACATCTGGGAAGTGTCTGAGACCAGATTTGAACCCAGGACCTCTAACCTCTAAAGCCTGACTCTATCCACCGAGCCATGTAATTGTTCCCTATTCTACATTCTTAAAAGATATCAGAGACAACCTCAAGAGATGGAATTGGTTCAGGGCAACCAGGTCTCTGTTCCTGATGTTAATATCCTGAGGGACAGTTTTCCACCTCTCCAAGGGGACAAACTTCCTTCCCCATCCTTGTTTCCCAATATCAGCTGTTGGGCAGCCTGCTTGCTTTTCTGATTTGGGCTGCCACCCCTCCAGGATCTGAGGGACTTTTAACTAAAGTGTCTTCTTTCCAATGTGTGGAAAGAAGAGGCAGCCAGCTTCCTTCCAATTCCCCTGAGCTCTCTGGCCTCAAGACTTAGGCTGAAGAAAATATCTAGGATCAACAGGGGAAATCAGCTGCAAAGGAGACTGGTATAACCAGCCCCCAAACCATCCTCTCTTTCACCACCATCACCACCACGTTGTAGTAAATTTAGTCCTAAATACCACCATCCATCACTGTCTTCCTCTATCTTGCCTTTCCACTGTGATCTACTTCTGAATTTAGATGAGTAGCTGAAGGAAAATCCTACTCCTGCCTCTTACTACCTGTATCCCCTTTATCAAGCCTTTTCAACTCAACATCAAGCCTTTGTTTCTTGAAATGTAGCAGAAGGTGTCACAGCATGAGCAATATGGAAATATGTATTGTATGAAAGCACTGTGTAACCGATACCAGACTATTTACCTCCTCAAAGAGGAGGGGGAAGAGGGAGGAAGAAAATCTGAATTCTAAAATGTAAAAAAAAGCAATTCTCAAAAATCGCTTCTACATGTAACTGAAAAAAAAATTAATTTTAAAAGAAAGGACTTGAACCCCTTATCATCATTGTCTGCCTCTTGAATTCTTCCTCTCTTCTGATGCTCTCAAAAACAGCCTTTTCCTTAAAAACCCACCTCTTTTAACCCCTTCCCCAGCTGTCCGTTCCTTCTCTCCCACTCCCTGGCACACGAAAAGAAAAGGGAGAATTGTTTGTTTCTTGCTCCCTCCATCACTCTCAGACCTTGCCTCTAATGTCAGCTCTCAGCTCCCTTCTCCTTTGAGGTTCTCTTCCTCATGTCCAGATTCTGCTACAATGCCCTTTGGCCCTCCACTTCACTCCTTCCCCTCACAGAATTGGAGTCCTAATCTCGCAGACTTCTCTCCCCAACACTAGCCCCCTTTAAACATTCACAACTCTCAGTTTCTCAGCTTCCTCCTCCATGGCCTCTGAGGCAGGTAGGTGGTACCATGGACAGAGTGCTGAAGCTGGAGTCAGGAAGACCTGAGTTCAAAGACAACTTCAGGCACATTAGTTATATGATTCTAGGCAAGTCACTTAATTCTGTTTGCCTCAGTTTCCTCATCTTTAAAATGAACTGAAGAGGGAGATGGCAAACCACTCCAGTATTTTTGCCAAGAAAACTCCTGGACACAACTGAAAAATGACTGAACAATGACAAGAAGCCTGACATCTAGTAGGTACTTGTTCCCTTCTTTCTTCCTCTCACCTATCTCTGCCACACTTAGGATCCTCAGTGCATTCTCAGACTGCTCAAGGGATTGGACTTCCTAGCGCCTGCCTCACTAGCACCTTCCTAGAGCCAACCAAGACATCATCAGAGACAGGAATGAAAGAGTCTTTGTTAAAGACAACAATGTACAATTGTTTGGGGTTTCCATGAACCCTCTATGATTAACTCCCGATGAAAAGGTTTGGGAGGACTTGAATTTCAGAAATTCTATGACAGGAGTGAGCCAGAGGCTTCCCAGTCAAGGACAAAGTCTACTGGGAACACTGTGCCCTGTCTGTGAAGAGCCCTTTGAGGTCTCATCAACATTCCTCACCCTCCTTAATGGATGAGGAAAAGGAATCCCAAAGAGAAGCAAAATCTTTCTTGAGGGCATACAAGTAGGAAACAATAAGATTTGACCCGTCTTCTCTGGTCCTAAATTCAGAAGCTGTGTGTGAATCTGCATTGGGTCTAAATCTAAGCAGCAGCCCCAAGACTGAGACGGGGCAGGAACTAATGACCCACCTAATTTTTCTAGGCACCTCAATAGTCCTCTGAGATCATGGATGCAAAATGCTCTGCAAACCTTAAAGCAAGAAAGAAATATGCACAGTTCAGGGTGGTGCAATCTCTGAATGTTCAAGGTAGGAGGAATCTTGGAGATCATCCTTCCCAAAGTCCTCATTTTAGAAATGTGTAGATTGAGATGAATGGAGGTGAAGCTGCTTATATAAGACCCTGGAGTGAGTGCCTGGCTCTGTTCTGCTCAACATTCAAAATCCTTCACAGTCTGGCTTCAGCCAATTTTCCCAGGCTTATTGCACATTACTCCCCCTCACGCAGTCTATGCTTCAGCCAGAGTGACCTACTTTCTATTTCCTATGCATGACATTCTATCTCTGGCTTCTGTACCTTTGCATACACCAGGCCCAATGCCTGGGATGCCTTCTCTCCTCCCTTTCTCAGAACCCCCAGATCCCTGTAAGACTAAGCTCAAGTGCTACCCCCTTCATGAGGCCTTTCCTGCCTCCTTCAGGTGTCAGTCCATCTCCTTTCATCACTGAGGACTTGTTTTGAATGTGGCTTGTATTTACGTGTCTGTGAACCCAGGAGGCTGGAAGTTTCTTAGGAGCAGGGCTTACCTGTATTTATGGCTCTAGTACCAAGCATAGTGGTGGGTAGGAAAGAAGTGAATGGATGAAAGAAGAAGAAGCATTTACTGTTTTAAGGGCTAAGGATTCAAACCCGAGCAAGACATTCTCTTGCCTCATGGCATGTACATTCTAACAGGGAAAGGAAGCTCATCAAGGAGAACCATTAAAAGGGGGAAAGATAAGGGCAAGTAAGGAATGGCATAGTTTATGACAGTGATCCTCTGTCGTAAGATGAAATAAAAGCGAGCCTACCTGAACCTAAGGACACGGAGGTGAATTTTAATGTGAGGATGAGCAGGAGGGCTTTAGTGATAAACAACAATGTTCGGAGCTGTCCTGGACTCTGTAAGTGCTGAATCAATGATTGCTGATTGATTATAGACTGAGTTACCTTGGGTAAGTCATTTAGCACTTCAGAACCTCAGTGGGCTATTTTTTAATCTGTTAAATGGGGATGAAAATCCCCCAATATCACCATTATAGTTCTAGTGTTACCTGGAAAAGTACTCCAGAAAAGACTGTTATTGGCAGGAAGAATTCTAGGGAAATGGAATGATCTGATTAACATGCTTTTCTGCGTGATGCAAACTCTCCTTCATTCAGCTGCTGCTTTAACTTGATGTAGTGACCTAAGCCATTTAAATTGGCACTATCTTTACTACCAGCAGCTCTAAACACAGTAGTATTCTTTAGGATAACCTTTAGGATCTGCCTTGGTTAGCATCCAGTTACATCTTTGAGGTTTGGACATCTTAGCTTAAGACAAATAGTGATAATTTGGAAAGTTTCCAGAGGAGGGAATCCACCATGGTAAACAGCCTGGAATCCATATGACATGGGGGTAGTCAAAGGAAAAGAAGCTTAGCCTAAAGAATAGAGGGCAACAGGACAACAACAGCTGCCTTCAAATATCTGGAAGGAAAGACTGAGCCTATTCTAGCATTGTTATGTAGTTATAGGATGAAGATAGTTTGGGATTGAACTCATAAGGAAATGGTTTTGAAGGTTGGCCCCACAACTTGCTAGCTGCATTGCCTCTGGACCCAAGTTTCCACACTTGTAAAATGCTCCCATCGCCCTAGATGATTCCTAAAATATCCTCTGATCTGTGAAACTGTAATGAGGCAAATTCTGCCTCTCTACAATGAGAGCTATCCTAGTGTGTAATGGATCTTCCTTGGAAGCTGGTGGACTCCCCTTTACTGGAGACGTGCAAACAGAGACTGGTGGAGCCTTTGGCAGAGATGGCTATTCCTGTTCCCAGGCAAGTTGGACTCACTGATCTCTGAGGTCCTTTTCCCTATCGCTGCTGCTTCTGCCAAGTGATTCACACAGAACTCATTTCCCAACACATGAGCTGTAGGCTCCCAGAAGTGCCTTTCAACTGTAATTTGGATTTTCCTGTCTCTGAGTGTCCAACTGACATCTCTTATGCCATAAAAAGAATAAGGAACGCAATTACTGGGACTCTGAGCATCTCGCTCTCTCTCCATTTCAGACAAAATGTTCTGTTCTTTGCTGTCTGGTTGTCTTAAACAAAAACTTCTTCACAATGATATTTAACCCTGTACCCATCTCTTAAGTTCTCAGTGTCTTCATTTTCAATCGAGTTTGAAAGGGCTTCGCTTTTCACTACCAGCTCTGAAGGACCAGAAAAGGAAACCCTGACTCCCAGCCCTGGGAAGGGAATCCCCATTTAGTAAGGAACATTCTGAGAAGAGGCTCTGGTCATTTCTTGAAACTACTCTTTGTTGTATTTTTCTAATGTGCATTTTCTGACCCTCCAGTCCTGTCTCTCTAAAACCTGCCAATTTCATTCTAGAAATCCTTAATATGTACCTACTGTATGCAGAGTACAAGGGGCTGAGGGGGAAATCCATCCCCCAAAACTGATGAGTCCATGTCTCTATTGTGAAATGGACTGGGAGAGCAGGAGTTCCATGAGGATAGAAGCTGGTTTTGCTGTAGTCGATATCTCCAGGGCCTACTATTTTTTTTCTTTCCATGCTAGACCTGTGACTTCATTAGTTCAGGAAACTACCAGGGAGGAGGTGTCCCCTCCACTATCCATGTAGATCCGTGGCTTACACAGTTTCTAGGGCGCTGAGAGGTTAAAGGAGCTGCCCAGAGTCACATGGACAATGTGTGTCAGAGATGGGGCTGTCACTTGGAATTAGATTCAACAACTGTACTAGACCACGAGCTCCCTGAAGGCAGGGTCTTTTCTCCTTTGTATATCCCTATAGGAACTATGCCAGAATCAAGAAAATTAGATCTGAGCAGAAGTTTATAGGTCATTTAGCCCAATTCCTTCACTTTGAAAATGAGAAAAGTAAAGCCAAGAGAAGGAAAGGGACCCACTGCAGATTATTATTATTATTATTATTGTTATTATTATTAGTGCTGGTGTTGTTATTGTTCTAAGTATCAATTCTAGAGCACTTGATGCTTTGAAATCTGTTTTACGTATTTCATCTCATGTGAGCTTCACAGTAACTTTGCAAAATTCATGCTCTTATCCTCAAGTTGAGGAAATGGAAGCAGACAGACATTAAATGACTGGCTCAAGACCCAGCACTCTATCCCACTGTACTGCCTAGCTACCTCCTACAATGGCTATATAGTAAAATAGTAGCAGAGCACAACTGGAACTCAGAACCCTTGATCCTCAGACCTTTTCTTTTTCCACCAAAATATCCAATTCTATTACAGCTACTTTATGGGACTTAGAGATTTCCAGGAAGGGAGCAAATGAGCCAGGAAACTTATTTGGGGTGGCTTGGCTGACACAATGGTACCTTTGTGGCTTGACTTGAGCTACACAGGGGTTTGGGGGCAAGGTAGACTAAAGGGAGAAAAAAATGCTCCTATAGCCCAGATACCCTCTAAAGAGTCAATGAATGGCACAATTAGCTCTCTAGAACTGACATGCTATGGAATCTCTGGGCCCAGGCAAGATTACCTTGAGGCCACATTACTTTTAGACCAGCAAGACAAGGAAGTAATTCACAAATTCACCAAATGTTTAGCCTTTCTAACTCAAAGCCCGGGTTTTACCAGACTGCTATCACTCCTCCAAGCTCAGTGGTGAAACACAGTCATGCCACACAACAGAGAAGTTCAGCAAAGGAGGAGAGCCAGGGAAGTATAAGGGAGGTCCCAGAATCTACTGGGCATGTTTCCTACTGCAATGGCATCAGTGAACTATTACCCTCCCCAACGTCCAGCATGGAAGAGCCCAGATGTAGGCCTGAAAAGAAGACAAGTAGGGGTACTGGGCTAGAGAATGAGATGCGCTTAAAGCAGAAATGGCCTGTCATAAGAAGAAAGAGGGTAGGATAAAGGACAGAGACTAGCCATGTGATTCACTGGTATAAGGAACTGAGTGAAGAAATATTCCCATCTAGATTTTTGTGATCATAAAAAAAAAAGGAAGAAGATGGAAAAGAAAAGGAATATCAGAAAGTAGAGAAGGGAAATTTGCTAGTCATCATCAGGGTGCTCACAAGGAAGACTACAGGAAGAGGAAAGGTGAGAGATGAGGACCCTGGAGCTGCATTATTATCTGTCCTCATAAAAGGAGGGTAGTGTACACAAATACAGATGTAGGGTTGGGGTAGATTACTTAGCACTGGACAGGGAACTAGGAAGGTAGAGGGAGAAGAGGAAATAAGAGGTAGATGTAGGAAAGAATGAGTCATCAACAAAACAAACTAATCTTGGAAAGTACATCTTGTGGGCAGGGAATTAAGAAGAAAGACAGAGAGGCTAAGAATTTGTGCCTGGGTTCTGGGTGAGGAAAAGAAAGAGGACAGAGAAGCAGAAGCAGATAGCATCAAACCTAAAGCACAGGTGTTGAGCACCATATTTTCTCCCACCGGAATCTTTGTGAGGAGTGGGAGGAAGTAAAAAGAAGAAAAATAGTAAGAAAAGGAAATGAAGGAAAATACACAAATGACAATAAAAACTGAGAAAGTGAATAAGATGAATTCATGAAGCATCAGACATGACTAAGGGCAGCTCAATAACAAACCGGGAGTCAGAGAATGGCTGAACAAATTATCCACATGAAAATAATGGAATAGTATTATATGAAAGAATACCAAATGGAATAACCCAAGAGAAGCCTTTGAAGAGTGGTATGAATTGATGTAGAGTGAAGAAAGCAAAACCAAGAGAGCAGTATCTATGAAAAGCACATTGCAAATACAAATGACTTTGAAAGACATAAGAACTTGGATCACTATCCAAATATCATTCCAGAGGACTGAAAATGTGGCATGCTACCCAGCTCTTGAGAGAGCAATAATGGACTAAGAATGCTGATAGAGAAATGCATTTTTGAAACTGACCAATTTTAAAATTTGTCTTATATAACCAGATCTATTTGTTACGAGGGTTTGGCTTTTCTTTTTTCCAACAGTGGAAGGAGAAAGCTTCTTTTTAATTGAAAATTTTGGTTTAATTTTAAAATGGATTTAATAATTATTTAGTAAGTACAGACTATTCATTTTGTCCTTATCTATGCACAAACAACACGAACACCAAAACAATAGTCCTCCATCTCAAAGAACTTACATTCTACTGGAGGGACATATTTGTACACAGAAAATTAGATACAAAATGAATGCAAAGTAATTTCAGGGGTAGCATTAAGAACTAGAAAATGAGAATAGTCCTCTTGAAAGAGTTGGCATATGAGGTAAGCCATGGAATGAGCTAAGCACTCAAATAGGAAGAAGTTAAGAGGGAAATCGTTTGAGCATAATTTTTATCAAGGCATAAAGGTGGAAGGTGGGGTTGCAAGCAGAGAATGGCAAGTAGACCACTTTGGCTTGAAATCCCCAGTTCCCTTCAAAGCTCACTTCAACTTCTGTTTCATGTGACCAACTAGATGAAGGACTAAATATTTTCTCCAATCCTGTTGACTTCTCAGATGTCTCCAAAATAAAATTTATGAGCAACAAGTAAAAGAATAAGAACTGTCTCTGTGGTTTAAATCACAAAGAACCCTAACGATGGTACAACCTGAGAGAGGAACAGCATAGAAGCCTTATTCCTACTCAGAACTCCCTCTGAACACCAGCCTTCATGCTTTGGCAGGACTGCACAATGACACCCATTGGCATGCACAGCAGAAAGAATTGCCAAAATAGAACAACTTGAAATCATAGTGGTAGAGCTTACTAAAGAAATAGAAGACAGAAAAACTGATTAGGAATGCAAATACATAGAAAGAAGAATCATCAGGAAGAAGAAAAGCAAAAAGCAACAACAATAAAATATCATCTCCATATGAGCAAAACCCAGGCATTTTGAAGGCAGGATGCATAGAAACAATGTAAGGATTAGACACCTCTGAGAGGTCTGCCAAGGCCAGAAACCTGAATACCTTTATTCAAGAAACAGTTTAGAAAGGACAAGAAACAAAGTGCCAGTCAAAAGACTCCACAAACCACTTTTAGAAAATTAAAAAAAAAAAACACTAAAAACCCAAAGGCACAAAGTGCTTAAACTTAATCATTTCAGTGACCAAGTCAGCAAATGACCAAGATGAAATGGAATAATGTGTTCCAAAATCAAAGGAGCCCAATGCACAACTCCGGGTAACATGTCCTACAAAAGTGAGCCAAATAATCAGTGGGAAAGAGAAACATTCAATAAAAGAGGGGCATTTGAAACCATCTTTATAAGAAAAGTAGACATGAGCAGAGTATTTGACTTGTTAGCACCTCAGACAAAAGATACACAAGAATATTAAACAACTGCCACAACCAGAGAAAGCACAAGTAAGGAACTAAGTTACCTCAACCACAAGATAACAATGGAAGGACGATGAGGACATTTCATTCCAGAAGTTCACAAGGAAACCTGGGTGAAAACAGAAAGCAATGAGAAGTGATGGCAGAAAAAAAGTCAACACCATAGACCAAACCACACAAAGTCATGTCTTCAGGTGAATTCTTCTTTCTTTCTTTCTTTCTTGTTCTTGTTCTTGTTCTTGTTCTTGTTCTTGTTCTTGTTCTTCTTCTTCTTCTTCTTCTTCTTCTTCTTCTTCTTCTTCTTCTTCTTCTTCTTCTTCTCTTCCTTCTCCTTCTCCTTCTCCCTTTCCCTCTCCCTCTCCCTCTCCTCTCCTCCTCCTTCTCATTGTTGTTGTCGTTGTTGTTGTCATTGTTGTTGTTTTCCCAAAAATCTAAACTACAGAATGGGAGTGTACATAAGGGTGGGTGGCGGTGGTGAGGAAGAAGCTAGAGGGGAATGTGTGATGTCCCTTTATCAAGTCAATGGCTAAATGTAAAGGAAAAATCACTCATATGTCTCTCTTGGGGAAAAAAGAAGACTATGGGAGAATGGAAGATTATGAAGAAAGGAATGGAAATAAGGAAAGAAAGGAACAAATTCAACTCAATGGTAGGTGGGGATCTCACTGTTGAACACTCCTTTAATGGGGGTACAAGAGGTGGAGATTTTACAATGGGCTAAGGGCACTTTAGAATGTGTATAATCTCCAGGGGTTGATGCTTAAAGAGACCACTGCCACTTGAAGAGTGTTGTGCCTATATGGACGGCATCCCTTCTTGAAAGAATGACAATTAGGGCTCCTGGAAGGCTCTGACAAAACTCAATTGCAGCTCTGTCTTCCACATGAAGCCTTTCCCAATCCTCACAACAGTGAGCACTTTCCCTCTCCAAACTACTTTGTGCTCATTTTTTATATAGTGCATCTATCTACACATACGTGTGCCTATCTCTCTCATTAGAATGTAGGCTCCTTGAGGGCAGGGAGAATTGTCCTTTTATCTTTGTGTCTCCAACGCTTAGCAAAATTTTTGGTGTATAACAAGTGCCTCCAGGTAGCTTCTCTTCTAATAGGGTAAGGCAATAAAATAAGATAATAAATGATCAGCAGGGAGGGGAGTTCTGGATAGGAGTAAAGATGAATGGAGTAGGGAGGGAGGGGTGGGAGGCAGAAATATGATTGTGTCAAGGTGGACAGCTAGATGGAATGTGAAACTGAAGCAGAAGAGGCACCTAGATGCCTCAGGGGATTGAGAGCCAGGACTAGAAATTAGAGATACTTCCTCAGATACTTCCTGACTGTATGATCTTGGGTGAGTCACTTAACCTCCATTGCCTGGACCATTCTTCTGCCCTGGATCCAATACATATTATTTAATTCTAAGATGGAAGATAAGTGTTTAAAAAGAAAAGAAGCTGAAGCCAGATCTGGACTGGAATTAGACAGGAGACAGAATGCATCAATGCATCCAGAAAGCCATTTTGCATAGACTTTATCACCAATCAGCTAAGTTGAACCCTAGGGCAGGAGTTGCAACAATGAGGACATTAATTCATTTAGGCCAAGAAGAAGACCTAAAGAGAGTTCTTGTAGGTAGCTATTGCCAGTCAGCCCATAAATAAACACTTATTAAGCACTTAGCATGTGCTCAGTGGGCAGCTAGGTGACCCAGCAGAGAAAGCACTGGGTTTGGAAACAGAAGACTCATCTTTGAGTTCAATCTGTCTTCAGACACTCATTAGCTGTGTGACCCTGGGCAAGTCACTTAATCCTGGTTGCCTCAGTTCCTCGTCTGTAAAATCAATTGGAGAAGGAAATGGCAAACCATTCTAGTATCTTTGCCAAGAAAAATCTCTAAAATTGAGTCACAAAGAATCACACAACTGAAATGACTGAACATTAGCCATGTACAAAGCAAATAGAAAAAGAAGCAAAAAGTAGTCCCTGCCCTCAAGGATCTCACAAGACAACAACCAAACAAAAATATACAAATAAGCTGCATTGAGGATAAATAAGGAAAAATTAAAAATGGAAAGGCATTAGAATGAAGAGGGATTGGAAAAGGCTTCCTATAGAATATGGAGTTTCAAATGGGTCTTAAAGTTAGCCAGGAAAATCAGTAGGGAGTGATGAATGTGAAAGCATTACAGGCATTAAGGCCATCCAGGGGAAAGAATGTCTGAAGTCAAGGGATAGAGCATCTTGTTCATGGAACAGTAAGGAAACAAGGGCCGTTGGATCATAGAATACCATCTTATTGTATGGCAGGGAAAAGGGAAGAGGTGGAGTAGGTCATGGAACGTGAGTAGGTTAATGAACAAAGTAGCTAGATTGTGTGAGAAAAAATGATTGCATATATTGATGTTTCCAAGTATGAGGACAGGAGTTGGGGAGAAAAGAAATATAATGAGGCAGGAACTGCACTCAATGAGGAAGAAAGGGGAGCAACCTGCCAGCATGATCTATAGAAAACAGCTACCAGGATTCTGATTGAGTGAGAGCATAGTGCCTGGAATCTTAAACAATAAATAAAGTGAGACCATTTCTCTGAGTATAATATCACTAAAGGGGCATGCAATCTATTAATAAAGAATAGGTCAGGCTCATGCCGCCATTTGCACCACAAATAATGAGCATAAAGCTGACAGCCTTTTATGCTGAGGTGTGTCTTCCTTTTGATTGTTCTGGCAGAACATCATTTGGACCTCTCCTAATAATCCCAATTAGTGGATATTTTAGTGAGGAGCCAGGCTCGGAGGTCTCAGTTCTTCCCCCTTTACTTTATCCTGGGAGGGAAAGGATGGATGGATCCCTATAGCTTCACTAAGCCAGGAAAATGTGGTTGACCCACCCTTTTCTGGTATCTTTAAGAAAAGGAATGCTGGAGGGGATGTGGCAAAATTGGGACATTAATGCATTGCTGGTGGAGTTGTGAACTGATCCAACCATTCTGGATGGTGATTTGGAACTATGCCCAAAGAGCACTAAAAGACTGACTGCCCTTCGATCCAGCCATGCCACTGCTGGGTTTGTACCCCAAAGAGATCATAGATAAACAGATTTGTACAAAGATATTTATAGCTGTGCTTTTGGTGGTGGCAAAAAACTGGAAAACAAGGGTTTGCCCTTCAATTGGGGAATGGCTGAACAAATTGTGGTATATGTTGGTGATGGAATATTATAGTGCTCAAAGGAATAATGAACTGGAGGAATCTCATGTGAACTGGAAAGACCTCCAGGAAGTGATGCAGAGTGAAAGGAGCAGATCCAGAAGAACATTGTACACAGAGACTGATACACTGTGGTAAAATCTAATGTTATGGACTTCTTTACTAGCAGCAATGCAATGACACAGGACAGCTCTGAGGGATTTAGGGAAATGAACGCTACCCACATTCAGAGGAAGAACTTCAGGAGTGGAAACACAGAAGAAAAACAACCACTTGAACACATGGGTTGATGAGGACACGATTTGGGATGTGGACACTAAACGACTACACCAATGCAACTATCAATAATATGGAAATGAGTCTTGACTGATCACACAGGTTAAAACCAGTGGAAATGTGTGTTGGATATGGGGAGAGGGATTGAAGAGGGGGTGAAGGGGAAAGTAAAAACAGGAATCATGTAACCATGGAAAATTTTTCTAAAAAAATAAAATATTTAAATCTGAAAAAAAGAAAAAGAAAAAAAAGAAAGAACCACAAAAAAATAAAAGAAAAGGAATGTTAAGTAGTTCGTGAAACCCAGGTTCTTTTAGCAAGAAAACACAAGCAATATCAATCAGGTTTTTACTGGAGATTCCCCTTATTGTAGATCAGGTCACCCCAAATCTAGATGAAAGGAATAGCAAAGACAAAAGAGCACACTCTGTGGAGGGCTTTGCTTAGAGCTGGCTTTTTAAATATTATATTACAAAGAATAGGGGTCCATGCCTATCCTCTTGTTTACAAGGTAAAGTGAAGGCAGGGGTCCCTGCCCAGGTAAATGCTTTGAGGACTGAAAAGTAATTACCTAACTCAGGCCCTCAAAAAACTGCCTGACTTTAAGAAGTTAGAGTCTGAGGAAATTAATGATTTTACATAAAAACATTGATGATAAATAATACAATCCAACATTAATTTTCCTCAGTCCCCCCTTTGATTCACTGGCAGAGTCTCCTCAATGAATCACTAATTTAGGTAACAATTATGCATTTCAGAATTGACTCCCAGAACATAAAAAGACCTGAAGCTACTGAATATTTCACCAAGTGTTTTTAACTATGAGGCTGAAGTATTTTAACATGACAGGAATAGTGTGAGGAGATGCATTCATAAGAACCAATGGAAGCAGCCCCCTTTGGCAAGTAGACCTTACAAAGAAGAATGGCACCTGGGGAAGAAATTAAAGGGATGGGTAACCCACTCCCACTCTGTTCATTTCAGAAGTCTGCCATATCTTAGGGTTCAGACCTCTCATGCAGCTGATTTAGAAATCTCCCCTCTCAGACGTGTTGAATGGGCTGGATCTCAGAGTAGTTTCCCTAGCAGATCTGCTTCCTAGTTCAGGTCACTGATGGACAACTTTTTCTATTAATTTTTTTTTCAAAATAGATCTTTAAAAAACCCTTACTTTCCATCTTTGAATCAATTCTGCTATTCATTTTAGCTGCTCATTCTTCTCTTAGGAGGATGAGATGTTACTAAGGATCAAATCTTGAACACATAGGCAACAATAGCCTTTGCAAGGAGGTGACTTCTATGGCTAAGTTTAATGTCCAGTTAAATTAATCTACCCCAAAACACTTATTTTACACCAATTCTAACAACAAACTTGGGATGGGATGTGTAAATAGATAATGTAAATGATCCCAAATTGTATCAAATGAGTTGTCTAAGAAAAATATTCAATTACTAACCATACTCAGATGAACTTGATACCCACATACCTCACCACTTTCAGCCCCCTTCAAATCCTTGTGTAATTTGTGTGCATTTCAGAGGATCCCCTGTAAACAAGCATTAGTCCAATATTAAATAATAAATCTAAGAAGAACTGGATATCTCTTTGAGATAGTATTTACATGTACCATAAGTCACTCTTATCTAAGAAAACTAAGTGCACTGAATTTCTTTGACAAAATAGGAAATATTTCTAAGTTAACCTCACTAAATAATATCATTACAGATTCTTGCACCATTGTCTAATTATTCCCAAACCATTAGGAGATATTTGAAGGACTTTATCTTATATGCAAATATATGATTAACAACAGGCAGATAACAAGCCCAAATACTCATCTACTGAGTTGTTGACTACAATTACAGATCTCACAGACTTGTAACTTAGATGTGTTCTGGATTTAATATTATGTTTATGGATTCCACTGATTATCTGCCATGATTATAGAAAGTTGCCATAAAATGTAAAAGAGGAACATGGCTAAAACAAGGTTCCAAGATAATCCCAAATAACTGCAGGCAAGAATTGTATAGGTAGCAAACTGAATGATCAGAAATGACATAGCCAGGCTTAGAATCAGGCAAGTGGGAAAATTTCACATTCAAGAGAAAATATTCTACTAGGGAACTCGTCAGAACCATCCTACCTCAGCCCATGCCACAAAGTTACTCTCCCAGCTTTTCTTTGGGACAGAACTCCACATGCAGTTCACAGATGTCAACACCACAGGGCTGAAGGCACTATGGATCATTGACTCAATATGAGTATATCTGCAGTCAAACTAGGAATAACATCAATTATAAGATTCTTCAATGGCAAATTCCAATAACCATAGCTTTGGGTGAATTCAGTTATTAAGGCTCACAAATATTGTAGATTGATCCCTTAATTAAGTCTCCAAAACTGACATATGTTAAGACTAAGCTTATTCAAATTGTCATTTCAATACATAGCTCTATAGTTTATAACTCCACTCGGGACACAACTTTATAGTCCATAACAAACATTACTAGAATATAAACAAATTCCTAATTCCTTTCCCCTCTTTTCAAGGAGTGTTTGAAATGGGGGATGAGATAAGAATTTCACATAGCAGCAAACTCCTGTCCAGGGTTTTGATCCTAAGTGAACAAGGAGATTTTTTTAAATCCTTTTTTGTGTGTTTTCCCACAGAGTAATCAGCTTTCAAAATCCTGTTAACTACAATGCTTCCAAAAGAACAAGGGTTATAAAATAACATTTTATATACATACACATATAGTACACATACATACATATAATTGATTTTATTTACATATAATTTATATTATAAAATAAATTTAAATTTTTAGCTCATAATCTAAATTACTCCAGATTTTTAAAAGAAGCAGCTTTAATGCTTGTGGATGAAACCAACCATTCTGGAGAGCAATATGAGACCATTGCCAAAAGGGCCATAAAACTATGCTTACTCTTTGACCCAGCAATACTACTATTGGGTCTGTATACCAAGGAGGAAAGAACCTACTTGAAAATATTTTAGCAGTCCTTTTTGTTGTGGCAAAGAATTGGAAACGAAGTGGGTATCTATCACTTGGATAAAGATGGAGAAAGGCTGAACAAATTGTGGCATATTGTTGTGAGGGAACACTATTGTGCCATAAGAAATAACAAACAGGATGAGTTCAGAAAAACTTGGAAAGACTTATATGAACCAATGCAAAGTGTAGTGAGCAGAAACAGGAGAGAAATATTGTACAATAATCAACTGTGAAGGATTAAACTATTATCAGAAAAACAAGGTTCCAAGATAATTCCAACTGACTCGTGATAAAATATTCTATCCACAGTCAAAGAAGGAACAGATGGGAGTATAATTGCTGATCAAAGTAAAGCATCTTTCACTTTATTTCCTTCATGAATTTTTTATTGTATGAATGATATGTGTCTTCTGCAAGGCGGATAGGGAAATGTGTATTACACGATAGTCTTGATATAACCTATATCAGACTATTTACTGCCTCAGGGAGAGAGAAAAGGGAGGAAGGGAGAGAATCCGAATAGCAAAATGTCAGAAAACAAATGTCAAAAATCATTTCTGCATGCAATTGAAATTTTTTTAAGTTAAAAAAAAGACAGAGCTAATCAGCTGGTATTAATTTAGTCAGATGTATTCCCAAATTACCTTACCTAGAAAATCATTCATCTTATCCTGTATGGCTTTAACACAGCAAAACAAATTTAAGCAGAGCTTATTTCCTTTACATAGGCTGATGATTTAATTTATAAACTTTACCATTCTAGCTGGGTCTGAAGCTAATTTTTTTACCTCTAAATCTAGTAAGTGTCACATCTAATGCCTTATACCATATTATCAATCATATAACAAGTCTCAAGCATCAGATAAAGTAGCAAAGACACTTTAAAACCATTATTATAATCCCAATGAAATGAAATATACAATATCTAAATTAGAAAATAAACTATTTTTCTAACTGTTGATATTATATATTGGTTGGTATAACTTTTCACAACATAAGCATGTAATTAATTTTGCATTAATAGTACTAGGAAATATAACTTTACCAGTTCAAATTCACACTTATTATTATGCAGTTGGTTTAAAGTATGCTGAGCAAAATATTATAAGCCATTACTTTAAATAGCTCTTACTCTAAGATTCTAAGTGAATACTGAATTTTTACCAGGCAGGAAAGCTCTAAGAAATTTGATCTGATCCTGGCAGGATCTATCTGAAACCCTAGAGAGTTCTCACAGAACAAAAAAATAATTATGACAGTTATTCTTAATTTGCATGCTATAAGGAACAGAATAGAACATTGAAGAACATAATAGCCAACTGTATACGTGGAGATCTTGAATCCCTAAAACTACATGACCCAAACTTCCTTTCTGTATTACCCAGAATGCTTTTCCCTTTGTCCACGTTTGCATCTTCACGTTTGCATATAGTTTGCTGTAACTCCTCCCTCGCCCTCTTTTGCTCTTGGGAGTGGGCTGGTTAGTACCTTTTAGTTATTTTTTGTTAGTTTATTATTAATAAAACTTTATAAAATTATAATATTTAGTTTTTGCATATTAATTTTCATCTCTACACAACTTTCATATAGCATTTGATATATATACAAAACAAAACTGATACTAAACGCACTATTTGATGAGAGCTTCCTTACCAAAGATCCCAAAAGAGGATTTTGGTCACCAGCTGCTTATCTAAGTTCACCTGTAGCAGATTGAAGATTTAGGCAGTGTAGCTTAATGAGTTGTTGTGATTGGACAGTGCAAACTAGGAGGGAGGCACAGGAGGTGACGCATAAGTGACCCCTTTAAAAAGGGAAGGTTTTCTGCTAGAGAGAGGTCTTCTGGTGAAGGAGCTCTTCTGGTTCGTGGAGGAGTGCTGGCTGGGACCCTAAAACCTTGGTGAGACCGTTCTTAAATCTTCCTTTGGAATTCCATGTGGTGAGTTTAAAGACTGAATCTTCTTGAACTTCTCTTAAGGAAATTCCCTTTAATAGATACTCTGTGACTGAAGCCTTTGCTTCATTTGCCTCCAGGCCTCTGGTCCTCTGACTCTTGGCTTGGGTTAATTAGATCTACCTGGATTAATTAGGGGATTGTAGCAATTTACCTACTGTGTTAGATTCTTATTTCCTTATTTCTTCTACCTCTTCTCAATTGTAAATAAATTTCCATGAAAGTCAATTTTGACTTGAGGTTATTCCTTAATTGGGGAAATTTCCCCTGGCGACCAACCTTTTAATATATTCAACCCAAAACCCCCTTTTCCCTATTACAGAGTACAGATATGAATTTAAGGTTTTATTACTAATATTTATTTTAAATTAACATATTTATATCAGTCCTTTAATGACTAAATCTCTAACCCAAGAGAATCAATGAAAAGTTTGATTTTTCTAACAATATTTCCTAATACCATGAATTATCACATTTATGTTAGGCTAACAAATTGGCAAGCTGAGGTAATTTGGCCTGACACGTTGTCTTAATGCCAAATATTAAGCCTATTCTATATAATTGTCTCAAAAATGGAATTAAAATCAACTCAATTACACCTCAATCAACATGGCAAAATGGGTCATAACTTCTATCATTCGCCATAATTCTTTAAAAGGCCCAATGATTTCAATAACTTTATAAGGGTCACAATTTTCAGCTTATGTAAGATCAAAAATGAAATGTGGTAATTCCTTGTTTTGGGCTTCAGTTTACCCTAATTCTAATAAAGTGATACTCTTAATTCAGGACATATTTAAAACAAACCTGGGTTTGTAACTACTAATACCTATAACTTTTCTCTGTTTACCTGGGGACAACTCAAAGGAACCTGACGCATGAAATGTTCTATATACTTCTCATTTCAAAAAACTTCCACAAACCTTCACTATTCTTTCTCTCTCTCTCTCTCTCTCTGTCTCTCTCTGTCTCTCTCTCTCTCATATATATATATGCTATCCCTCTGTCACACCTGTCTTATTTCCTTCACTCTTCCTTTCCTAAACCTTCCTTTGCCTCCTCCAGTTCTACATGCTTCCCATTCAGTCCATAACTTCAATGGTCATCATTCCCAGCAATGATTCAGGTCAGATTCATAATGGCTCATCTTGATGGTGGCCCCTGTTGAGTCAATGAGATTTTATTAAATTCTTATTCTGTGCCAGGAACATTTGCTCTGATCTCCCCCCTCCAACATGTCCCGAGAAGGAGACTGAGACTCAGAGGTCTTGTGGGATAGCCTTGGATCATGATTAGATATAAGAACTGGATCAAAACATAGAGATCAACATTTTAAAAGGATTTATTACCACAATTGCAGACTCTGTGCCAGTCCTGCTCTTGACCCTGAAAATACAAACACCAAAAGGGGAGGCGTTCTGGCTTTCAAGGAACTGCTCATTTCTAAGAGGACATAACATGACCAATCAATCACAAGGAGTGTGATAGGCACTCTGTATACAAATGCAAAATGTTTACAGGGTCCCGCACTCAAGAAATTTTCTATTAGGGAAAACAACATGTACACAGATATAGAAATAAAAACTCTTTATCAAATTACTTTGGTGAGAGCAGGGAAAGAGGGTATACCACCAAGTAGGAGATCAAGAAAGGCTTCTTGGAGGAGGTTACACCTAAGCTGAGTCTTGAGGGAAGAAACCAAATAGTAGAGGTGAAAAAGAAGAGCAATTTGCCCAACCCCTTCATTTTGGAGTGAGACAGACTGATTCCCAGAGAGATTACATGGTGAGGTAAATGAGCATAGATTTCATAATAGAAAGGTCCTTAAAGGTCATCTAGTCTATCTCCTTCATTCTTCAGGTGAGGAAACTGAGGCTCAAAGAGAGGGAGAAACTTGCCGCAAGTCACCCAAGTAATAAGGATCAGAGCTGAGGAGAGAAGCCCAGTCCCCTGGATCCAAATCCCAGGGTGTTTTCCCCCTGCCTGCCTGCCTGCACTGGCTGCTTATTGGCTAAGAAAGCAGTCTGGCTGTCCTCTGCTCCCCAGCTTCTGGCTCTGGGCTCCCTGAATGAGTCTGCTGCATTGCGGTGGTCTGTTGACTATCTACGAAAATGCATCTGTAAGGGGCCCAGATGCTCAGGCAGAGGGAGCCAAACTGCAGCCTCAAGTAGGCATCTGGATCTCTGGGCCAGGATGACAACTTACCCCAGCACTGACAGAGACAGAGGCTTGGCCTCGGGCAAGGGAAAGGGGCACAGGAAGGAACAGAAGTAGGGGTAGATTGATCCCTGCCTCCCGAGAGCTGGAAGGAACCTTTCTCTTTGAGCTAGGCTGTCTGGGACCCAGTGGGAAACCTATGACAGCCTGTTTATGTATCTGTGCCAAGAGAGCTGAAACTCTATCTCCCAGCTCCATGCAGGAGAGCCCTTGCTAGGGGCCAGAGAAATTGGAAAGATAACTGCCCTGGGCCAAACTGAGGCCCCAAACTGAGCTATGGAGAAGAAGAAGAACTCTGGTTTCCAAGCTCTGGGCTTTTCCTTCCCTCTAAGGGGAATGTCCTTCCCCCACCCCCATTTCCTCTGTTCTCAGATCTCTGTCAGCCACAGAAGCATAGACTTAAAGCTAGAAGAAACCGTAGAGGCTATTTATTACAATTCCCTAATTTTAAAAATGGAACAACTGAGGAATCCCAAAGAGGGGAAGATAACAACAACATTAAGAATAAGAATATCCTAAGCCTAGTGCTGAAGAGACTTCAAAGGCCATTTAGTCTGACCTCTTCTGTTTACGGTTAAGGAAACTGAGGTTAAGTGACTTGTTCATGGTCATCCAGGTAGTAAATAGTACACCTGAGATTTAAACACTGTTCCTATGACTCAGATCCCACTTCTGCCATTTGCTGGTTGTGTAAGCTTGGCAAGTTGCTTCATGTCTCTTGGCCTCATCTTCCTCAACCATAAAATGAGTGGGTTCCACCAGGCAGCCCTGAGGACCCTTCCATCTCTTTGTTTAGGATTCTAAGGCTCTCGGTCAAGTTCCCTTAGTTCAGCCTTTCCCATTGCACTGCACTGTCCTTGTCTCACACCTCCCCTTACCAGCAGACTGACGTAAGATTTGAGAAGATGCCTTATTCCCTATTCACCACCATTTCTATTGCTCCACATATTATCCAGTCATGGTCCCACTCACAAAAGGAAGCATTGAAGAAGGCTCTATTGAATGAGATATTCCTTGAATACTTCTGCTATCTATGGATGTTCAATTCATCTTTCCTAAACAATTCACATCATCATTCCACCAGACATAAAAACCTGTAACCAAGGAAACCGCCTTTCCTTTCCCGTTTGAGTTAAAGTGCTCCATCTCGTTCTTCTCCCTCCTGCTTCTTAATAGACTGGCAGAGCTAGAAGGGACCTGAGGCATCATATAATCCAACTCTCATTTTACAGAGGAAACTGAGGCTTAGAAAGAAGGATTTGCTTGAGTATAAAGGCAGGTCAGAGGCAGAGACAGGACCTCAAGGCAACATGCACACAAGTAAGCCAATACAAAGTTTATTCAAAATAATGCAGGAAAATTCAGGCTGGAGACAGTTGTAATAATTGAGGGAATTTGGAAAGGTTTCCTGTACAAAAGAAGATGGAACAAGAGCTGTGCTTTGATGGAAACTATGAATTTGAAGTAAGGAGAGGATGCATTCCCTGCACAAGGGGACAGTCTGGGCAAAGGAATAGAGATAGGAGATGGAATATTATGTATATCAGGGGATCCGTTCCCTATTCAATTTGATTGGAACAGACAGTATGTGAAAGGGAGGAATGGGAAATTACTAGGAAGGAGGGCTAAGAGACAGACTTCAGAAACCGTGAGAATTTAACACTAGGCTGAACCCTTTTTCTTCTTTGGTACCCTAAGAGCAGCCTTGGATTTTAAAAGGGAACATTTCTGGACTGACCTCCAGGAAGTGATGCAGAGTGAAAAGAGCAGAACCAGAAGAACATCATACACAGAGACGGATACATTGTAGCACCATCAAATGTAACTGACTTTTCTACTAGCAGCAACGCAATGACCCCGGACAATGCTGAGGGACTTGGGAGAAAGAATGTATCTACATCCCAAGAAAGAACTGTGGGAGCAGAAATGCAGAAGAAAAACATAGGATTGATTGCGTGGTTCGATGGGGATAGGATTGGGGATTATGACTTTAAATGATCGCTCTATTGCAAATATTGATAATATAGAAATAGGTCTTGATCAGTGATACATGTAAAACCCAGTGGAACTGCTTATTGGCTCCAGAAGTGGGGAGGGAGGAGGGAAGGGAAAGAACATGAATCATGTAACCATGGAAAAATATTCTAAATTAATTAAATATTTTTTTTAAATTCAGAGTTTGTAAATTTTTGTATAGCTATTAAATCCTACAATACCACTTAAAAAATAAAAAATAAAAGGGAAACTTTCATAGTAAACTTGAAAATAGGTGATTCTCTGAAGTTGCAATTCAACCCCACTTTTTTATTCAATCCCACTCTCTTATTATTCAGGTCTAGGCCCTTTCGATCTCAAATAGCTTCCTTCCACAGTGCATTTGAATTGTTGGACTGGTTCAATGATTTATTTGTTCAATTCCATTACAGAGTCTTGAATGAAGACTTTCATTATCCATTTTCCCTTCCTCGTGTATAAGGTTGAGCCTGGGGCTTATCTATATCATATGTGCACTCTGGGAGGATGCCAGCAGCCTTGTAACTACCAGTCACCTAGAAGATGCTTGCCTATTGTCCCACTGTAATTCCTGACATCTGGGAAGACTGGCCCCAAATCTAGACTAAGGCTGGAGTCCACCAAATCAGAGAGACTCAGAAAAGTGATGACATAAATAGCTTAAAAGAGATTTGGGGAAAGGAAGTCACTTTCTTGGGTGAGGATTTCAGTACCAAATGGTGTTTGCAGAGACAGCTCTAGAGTCCAAGAGAGCTTTGGTAAGAGAATAGCCAGCCACATTTAGCAAGAGGCCTTTTCTTTTTTCTGACCTGCTACATTAATTTACTCAATAAGTAACTATAAATTAAGATATAGTTTCTAGAAAATTTTAATTTTAACAAAGATTCAAATGCCAAGCTGAGGACTTGATATGTTATTATAGAGGCAATAAGACTTTTTTTTGAATGAGCATTTAATATCTTAGTATTACATAGTATTTAGTATTAGAATAAGTAAGATAGGCAGATAATGAGAACATGGAGAAGAGATGAGAAGATTCAGTGTAGGATCATGGGGAATATTTATCTTAAAGCTGCTGTAAAAGTACAAAGAACAAGAAAAGGAGACAGAGAACTCATAATTAAAGACGAAAATGTAGTGTAATAGAAAGCATCCTAGACCTGAAATCAGGAACCCACAAAAGGACCATCACCTCCTGCAGGTTACCTCATGAATGAGATCATGTATGTCCATTCATCCCACAGTTTAAAGCCCTTTTGATCTCAAAAGCTTCCTTCCACAGAGCATTTCCAAGACATTTGAGTTGCTGGGCTGGTTCAGTGGTTTATTTGTTTAATTCCATTGTAGAGTCTAGAAAGAAGATATTTGTTATCCATTTGCCCTTCCTGGTATATATGGTTGAGTCAATAGTTTCCTCTCACTGAGGACATCCCAGGATATTCTGGTACACACAAAGAGGAATATCTGGAGGACGTCTTTAGGCAATCTCCCATTTCAGATCCACCCAGGATGTCTTCTATATCAGTGGCAAAAGCTTCTAATATCTCCCCTATTTTGTGCTTTCTTCATCCTGATAATCATAAAATCATTGAACAGTTATCTTCACAGTCTCATTTATCCAACTCTTGGAGGATATTAACATCTGCATGGGAGATACCTTGGAAGAAGGTCTTGGAAAGTTTTTCCTAACAAGTCAAAGATATTTTATACTAAATAAACAATGTACTTGGCAGCATCTTGTATTCTCTCTCTCTTTCAGATAATTCTGTAATTGTTCATTTGCTTTAAAAGCTTACCAATTTTTTCTTATTTTCATCAAGGATATCTTCTGGATCTTTATATACCTTCTGTAACTTTTGCCTTAAGGACCAATCCTATGAGACTTTCTCTTCATTGTTGGAGACTAGTCACTCAGAAGCATTAGCCTGCTTGAAGAATTTAGTGGAGCTGGCAAGAGTGGAAAAGAAAAGAGATCCAGTCTTCTGGCCTCCAACTTCATTAAAGAAGATGCACTATAACAATCTCTCTTCAAATTGCTATGGAGAGAAAAGACTCTGGGAAGAAGCTGATATGAGAGGATCTGGAAATCTCCATCACGTCCTTATCTCCAGTCAGCTTCATTAGAGATTTTTGAACATCTCTTTTGGTGAGATCTAAGACTTTGTCTTGGTTAAACTGAGTTATCTCTCTCCCATAGGGAAAGCTCCTTCGATCTGTATTTTCATATGTATTTTCATGTGTACACTTTCTCTGGTCTCTGTTTTTGATTTTTGACTTTGATAAATACATTTCTTTGCTATTTGCTAATATAAATTCATTACAAAATTGGCATTTAATGAAAGGTAATCAATGGATAAAAAACATGGGATTCTCTTTTCCCATTAAATAGTGATTAAGACCTATAGTGTGAACTTTATAATTATATCTCATAGACTAATAATATTTAAGAGAGAAGATAAATAGATTCTTGCCAAGCATCTCCTCTCTCTCAGCACTACATAGTGGTTAGCCTCTGACTCCAACCTCCTGCCTCCTTTCCTGGCAGGAATAAAAGTCTCTCTTGGATAAAATTGGGGGAGAAGATGCTATAAATGTTTATTCTTGCCATCCCTGTGAACCACACACATAATAGCCTTTCCTGCACTACTTTATGTGGTTAGGTCATGATCATAAATATTTTATAGGGATAAAAAAGTGGATATGTGCCACAAGCCAGCAGTTAATAGAATCAACTCATTATGCTAGTTACATGACCTATGATTTATTCCCAGTTTTTAGATAACCCTCTCCTCTTTCAAATAGTTCAGAAAACAATTTCTTGATGTTTTCAAAACTATGTTCCTTCCAATATATATTTCTTCTGGGTGTACTCAGTCTAGTTCAGCCACTCTTTATATCTTTGTTTTCTTAAGCACCATTTTCACTCCTAAATATGGTGCATCAGTAGCATACATGTTAGAGTCCAAACATGTTTACGTCAACTGTGAATGAAAATAGTTGGCCAAAGATATGCTGTTCCATTTTTCAACTCGTTGTTAATTTCGATCCAATTACAATTAACAAAAAGATTTTCAGTGCCTGCTCTATTCCAGGCATTGTCCTAGACGCTGGTGGTGCAAAGATCAACATGAAGTATTCCCTGCCTTCAGAGAGCTTACGATCTACTGAGGGGAAACAAATATACCCCGTTAAGTAAATGCAAGTTACGAATTAAATACAATAAAACTGGGGGAATTAACAGCTGGGAGTCAGAAAAGGCTGCTCTTTGATCTTAGCATCTTGGCATCATGACTTTATCCCAAAACTTCCAAGATTCTCTCCTCTCCTAGTAAATAGTTTCAGGGAAAGAATCAGTCAATAAACATTCATTTAGCACCTCCTATGTGTCAGACACTATGCTAAGTACTAGATTTCTAGAAAAATTTTCAAGAGGCAAAATACCCAGTGAAGTATCTCAAAGAACTCAGAACATCAGTAGCAAATACACAACCTGAAGTCCAGGACATCAAGATAAAATGGAATTTGAACAGGAAGTAGACCTGTGCAGATTGGTGCATCTTAGAGAGTACTTAGAGCTCTGATAAGTAAATGGATTTGCCAAGGGTCACAGACCAGTTTCAGAGTCAGGACATGAACTCAAGTTTTCCTAACTCTGTAACTTGCCCACTTATCAACTACACCATGTTTCCTTTTGAGCAAAATTGCAATGTCGGCATAGTTCAAGTGGAAAAAGCCAAGAAGTCTCTGAGATCAGGAATCACAATGGACTTCTTCCTACAATGAAATCTCAGAAATTCCTAGAATTTCAGACTGAATCAAAATGACCTCAATCACCAACTGGTTCAACCTTCACCTGAACAAGAATCCTCTCTGCTCCTATCTGACAAGTTTTTTGCTTAAAGCCCTCCACTGAAAGGGATTCCCCATCACCTACCAAGGCAACTCATTACACTTTGGGGGAATTACCATGTTGAAAGGTATTCTTGCCTATTATGCTCAAGCACCACAAGAACCAACAGCTCATTTCCTCTCTAGAATGATGATCAAGAACCAGGAGAGGGGCCAGGGAAATACAGTAACAGTACACGACCCTGCCAAGCTTGCTTTGCTTCCCCAGTTTTCACATTTCAATGATGGTTTTAAAAATTGTCCCAAATAGCCAACAAATCAAAGAAACTTCCCCCAAATAACAAAGAAGGAACAGCTCACAAATATAATGCTTACGCCTGTCTCATGTGTTCCAATGGATTTCCTTCTGTCAGGGCCTCAAAAAAGCTATGCAAATTATTTAGAAAAAAACTCCACTTTGTGTTTCTATCAATAGATGGCACTAGAAATATCCACATTCTTTCTGGGAGCTGCATCTTAAATTCCCCAGAGTTCAAAAAATGTGTCCACATAGGTAATAATAATAATGATTAAATAACTATATCTAATTTGTACTTATAAGGTTACAGGGCAATTTCCCAAGCTGTTTCAGAACCCATTTGGAATGGCCAGGTTGTGAGAAGGTTCACCACCAATAAGAGGGTCCTTCTCTTACTTTTCACTCTCACTACCTTCCCCAATCTGGGACTATGAAGAATCCATTTAGGCTGCTTTGTCTGATCACAACCTTTGGATGAAATGAAAATCACCAACTCTATTTTCTAGTAAGAGGAAGGACCCCTAGTTCTTGCCATTTTCCCTGTCACTGTATCCTATGCTCCTTTAGGCCTTATGCCTTGGCATTATGCCCTACAGAACTTCTACTACTCTCATCTAATCTGCTGATGTTACCTAAGGCTATTTGGGACTTGCCATTCACCTTTCCACTGTACCCTTAGAGTTTCCATTGTAGATTGAGAGAGTTTAGCTAATAAAATCTGTCAAGAATAATAAACAAAAGCAAGCTATCAAACACTTCCACTCATATCCATATCCCCATTTCTTCCTTCTCGTTTTATTATATTATACAACTGGTTAATATCCATGTTGTTTGCAGTGCTAGATAAAAAGAGGTTCTGTGAAGATCTGGGCAAACATGCGACATCCACACTACCTGTGACATTGTGATGATTCAAGTAAAGAAGATGATGAGCAGTGAAGGCCACTAAATCCTAGAAGACAACATCCAAAATGGGTCAAAAGAATTCGGGGCTTCCAAAATGCAAAGCGAATACAAGCACAATGAGCTCCTTGAGGATAAAGAGTGTCTTTTTCTTCTTTAGATCCCCAACACTTAATGCAGTGCCTGGAACCCCATAGTAGGAGTTTAGTGTTTTTGATTGGTTATTGATTGATTGAAGGAAGTAAAATGAACTTCCTATGCAACTTGACACTAAGTGAAATGAAATTCAAGTTCACTTAATTGTATTGTTTTAAATATTAAATACTTATTAAATACCAAGCAGTGTTCTAAATGCTAGGCTGATGCAAACAAAAAGATAGCTCCTACACTCAAGGAGTTTACATTATAATAAGGAAAGACAATATGTATAGGGGAGTGGTGGTCAAGGAGGGATGATTTGGTCTCCAAAGTCACAGAGAGGGTGAAGAGAATCATAGGACAGTCAGCTGGCATAACCTTTCAGGGAATGGTACTGCTGGTTAGAATACTGTCCCAAAGCTAAAGACAGAAAAGCAGAGAGTGATACGGGTACACCATAGCATGTTTGAGTTAAAAGTGGCCAGAGAACAGCATTTTGGGTCTGGCTTGGACTAGATATGGCACTCCCTCTTCAGTAATGAGTCCAGGGCATGGGGATAGGAGATGAAATGTTGAGTTGTAGACTAAGGATGGAATGAGGAGGCATGGCATGAAGATGACTGTACAGTCATGATGGGTCAAGACCCATGACTACTTCATTCTTACACAGCTCTGATTATTCAGAAATGCTAACTTATAATGAGTCAAAATCTTGGTCTTCATATGTTACTCTGACATATAAAGAAATGCTGGAGCCACTCAGAAAGCTCATGAGAATTGGTTGTTACATTTTTTGGTTTGAGCACTTACACCTCAGACATCAGCAATCACTACCAAGTCTATTTTTCTGCATATTGTTCAGATTTAAGAAAGCAATAGAGGAAATGTTCATAGCGCAGGTTAAATTTTAAAGTATATCTTGGGAATATTTTTTCCAGAGAGCCAGTTAAACATTTAACAGCATACCACTGCTTGATGATATGACTGTGGAAGGAAATGCTGATTTCCAAAAGGAATAGATCTGACACAAAGGATGATGGATTAGCATTGTAGATTGGTCAAATTTCATTTCAAACTATGGACTGAAGTGTTTGCCTTTGATTTCTAGCCCAAAGTCTATGTAAATTGTATAATTAAAATGAAAATCTGTGTGCACTTAGAAAGGCAAGCAATAACTAGGCTTATTGTGGGTTTCCTTTTCTATCTTTTTTTTTACAATATTATTATCGTAATTATAAAAACTGCACAAATTAATGGAGGAGGCTTTATCAGGACATGTCTGGATTTCAGTAAGACATCTGACAGAACATTTCAACTTTGGGAACAAGATACAGACATGGGTTAAATAACTTGGCAGTTGGGTGGATTCCATACCAAAGAGAATCCTCTAGTGGAATGCCCTATGAGTCTGGTCCATGATGATCTGACTAAGCTGTCTCTCTTAACTGTGTTGAGGAAGATTCTTTCAGTCTGCACAGTATGTGATTTCACAGCTGGGGCTCTTGAACAGGATCACATGAACCTTGTAATTCACCCCTTAATTAGTTAGGATTCCTGGGTAAAGCTCTCAATGTAAGAGTTTCAGGTGCTTCCCTCTGAGACTGCCCATTTACAACTGGCACAAGAAAGATTCAAGAATCCTAGATCTAAACCTAAGAGGCCATCTAATCCAAGCCCCTCATTTAACAGATGGAGAAACTGAGGCCCAGGAAGGTTAAGTGACTTGCCTAATTTGTACAAATAGTAAGTAAGCATCAGATCTGCCTCTTCAGTCTGGAGAATAATGATGATTGATAGAATTTATATAATATTTACCGTGTGCCAAACATTGTGCTAAGCCAGTGATGGGCAACCCTTTGAGCTTGGTGTGTCAAAATTCGCCAAAAAACCGAGCCTAACTCGGGTGGTATGTCACTTCGAGAAAAAAAACATAATTTCACAATACTTATAGTTTAAATTTAAAAAAGGTATAATTGTAATATGTAACTGTATTTAATAAACCAAAATAGGTGAATTAATAGAGGTAGAATTGTCATTTATAGTACACAGAGTATCCACACTATCCTACAGCAAATGTTTCATCCTCAGCATGCAGCCCCATACTTCTCTGTATGTGGCCACATGCCATCGAAAATGGCTACGTGTGTCATAGGCTTGCCATCACCATGCTAAGCAAATTACAGATATTTGAAACT
This sequence comes from Gracilinanus agilis, assembly GCF_016433145.1. Classification (NCBI taxonomy): domain Eukaryota; kingdom Metazoa; phylum Chordata; class Mammalia; order Didelphimorphia; family Didelphidae; genus Gracilinanus; species Gracilinanus agilis. Next base: position 4,252,234 of record NC_058131.1, on the reverse strand, counting down.
CATGACAGGCTGGAAGTTGTCATGAGGATCACAAGATCCTAGTATTGATTTTAATTCCCATTTAAGAGTTGAAGAAACTGAAGCAAACAGAGGGTAAGTGATCGGCCCTAGGTCACACAGCCAGAAAGCATCTGAGGTAATATTTGAATCTTCCTGATTCCAGGCTTCATGTTCAAATCTACTACACCACCCAGCTACCCAACCTTGATAGAGCCTATACTTGTTGTGACATGTATGGATAGGAGGTCAAGAATTGGACTAAACTGAAAGAAGAGTGGGGTGGTGTAGCCCAGTGATGTCAAACTCGAATAGATAGATGCCTATTGTAGCATTAAATAAATCAATAAATCAATAAATAAACAAATAAACAAATAAATAAATAAATAAGCAAACAAACAAATAAATAAATGAATGAATGAATGAATGAATGAGTGAGTGAATGAACGAATAAATAAATAAATAAACAAACAAATAAATAAATGAATAAATGAATAGATAAATGAATGAATGAATGAATGGATGGATGAATTGGCATTACCTGCACTGTACTTTTATTTATTTTTGTTAATATTTCCTAATTACATTTTAATCTGGATTGGACTGCATTTAGGAGTCTTTGGGTAAGGCTAACTATGAGTCTGACAACTCTGGATTGTAGTGGATGAGGTCATCACCCTGGAGCCCAAAAGACCTGGGTTTAATCTCCTCTCTTGGTAACTGGGCAACCCTTGAATGCCAAGTCATTTGATTTCTGTCTATGTCTCAGTCTCCTCCTCTGAAAAGTGAAGAAATTGGACTTGTTGGCCACTGAAGTCCTTTACAAAAATCAGTCTCTGGTCAAAATACTAGCAAGATGGTTGCTTGGGAGGACTGGCCCCACAACAGGTTAACTGGATTCCTTACTGAGGTCATAGCTAACCAAGGAAAATTCACCAAGAGGAAGCCCTGTGAGAAGAGCTTCTATGAATGTATCTGGGAAGACAAATGCACTTTCAGCAATCACTGGGAAGACATAATGCTAAATGCCCAGGAACTATTCTCAGAGGTCTCTGGAAACAGATTTGTAATAGCAACTACCTTTTCAAAAATTCTGGTACCTCATTCATCACTGCTCTGGCTGCTGGTCACCAGAGACTCAAAAGTGGTTCAGAGATTCCAGGAAAAGGAGATTTTCAGCCTAGGAAAAAAACTGATCTAGCTACCCCTTCCTGAGGGGCTTCGCAGACAGATTCTAGCTTCTCAGTAATGGCAATGCAAAGGAATAAAAAAGAAAATGGATCATCTGACCTATCAAGAACTATACTTTGACAATGACTACCTCAATTTTCTTCTCAGTTGAATGGGACAGGAATCTCAGTCTGCCCACTTAAGGGGCAGAGGCTCAACAGTGAAGATGTTTGAGGTGTTTAAGAAGTTTGTACCGATGCAGCAAACTGTGAGTATAAGAATACTGAGTAAAGAATTAGTGTGGACAAGTGCTGGAAATGCCCACAAATTTACTTGTGTGAAGGGAAATGGCCTGATGCCAAACATAGCCAGGGACATGACCCAATGAGCTGGAAAATGGGGCCCAAAAGCAATAGCCAGGGAAAAACAAGGCAAGCATTGGTTGCCCAGCAGCATGATGAAATGGAAGGAATATTGGGTGATGAGTCAAAAGACCTATTTTAGTACATATCTTATTTTCTGTACTAGAGAGCAAGCTTAGTGTGAATGGGTACCATTTCTTATATACTCTCCTATATCACCAGAACTCAGAAGATTAAGTTTACTTGAGAGATTCTTAAACATTTGTTGAATGAATTGATTAGTTCATATAAATTAAAGATAAGGGAAGGGGGAAAAAGAGGACAGGAAAGGAAGGAAAGAAGAGAAGGAAAGAAAGTAGGAAGAAAGAGGATGGAAAGAAAGGAAAGAGGGAGAGAAAGGTAGGAAGAAGGGAGGGCAGAAAGAAAAGAAAGGAAGAGAAGGAAGTGAGGAAGAAAAAGAAGGAAAGGAGAGAAGAGAGCATAAAAGCAATCAATACATTAAAAGCATCTGAAAATATAAGGAATTTTCCATACTTATGGACCTCCAACTTCTACAAAAGCATACAAGAAGGAGTCTTCTCCCTCTCTTGAGGCCATGCTTGTTCTTCATGAATCTGGAATTCACTTCTCCTCCACGTCTCTTGTTGCTGAGACCCCTTCTTCTCTCTGATTGGAGGGGTGGGATTGGATATGTGGCTAAGTGGAGTGCTCCTTCCAAACACCTTAACTGGTTCTACTCCTCTGGACTCTATTAGACCACTGGGTGCCCTACTCCTTCAGCTTCTTTTGATGTGTTATCTCCTTCCTCAAGTTGTATTTGCAGACATAAGCTGTATTTTACCTTTCTTTGTATTTCCAGGGCTTAGCAAAGTCCCTGGCATGAAGTAGCAATTTAATAAATGTTTACTGCCAGGCAACTGGGTGGCTCAGTGGATAGAGAGCCAGCCTGGAGGTGGAAGGGTCTGGGTTCAAATCTGTCCTCAGTCACTTCCTACCTGTGTGACCCTGGGCAAGTCACTAAATGCAAAATGCCTAGTCCTTACAACTCTTCTGTCTTGGAATGAGTATTTAGTATAGTAAGGGTTTTAAATAAATAAATGCTTATTGCCTTTAAGGGTTCATTGACATTCATTTGTGTCTGCTGTTATTTCTTTCCCTTTACATTATTGGAGTCATATTGTTTTCTTGTCTGGACTTAGTTCAATCTGTATCAATTCACATGGCCTTTTCCTAGTTCTCCCTATTCAACACATTCCCCGTTTTTGGCAACATGATAATATTTCACTAAATTAGTGTGCAACAATTTATTAAGTCCCCCCAATTAAAATGCATATATTCTTTCCAGTTCTTTGCTATCACAGTTGTTTGGGGTTATATGGGAACTTTCTTCTTATTAATGACCTACTTGGAATATAAAACTAGTACTCAGATCCTTGGGTTCAAGGGTATTGACATTTTTATCATTTTTCTATAACTCCAAATTGCTTTCCAAAAATGGCTGCTCTAATTCACAACTCCACCGACAATGCAATACTGTGCATATTTTCCACACCCATATCCAACATTAACTATTTTCATCTTCTATCATTACTGCCAATTTGGAAAGGCTAAATCTCAGGATTGTTTTGATTTACATTTTCCTGATTATTATACATTTGTAATATGTTTTCGTGTGGTTGTCAACAGTTTTTATTCCTCTTTTGAACAAATATATAGAGATACATCTCCATATCTATAAAGATAAAGAGATCTGTTGGTATCTAATAGCAGATATATCTTGGATGGAAAGCCTTTCTCTGAGAAATTTAATATAAAGATCTCTTTCCCATTCAATTATTTTCATGTTTAGCCTAGATGCATTAATTTTGTTTATGCAAAAGCTTTTTAGTTTCATGTAATCAAATTTATCTATTTTGTTTTGGTAATTGCCTCTATCCTTTTTTTGACTAGGAATATACCTCCTACTCATACCTATGAGATGTATATGATCTCTTCTAATATTTTTATGGTCTAATTTATAATAGGAAGGTGACTTATTTTTATTAAAGGTTTAAAAAATGTTTTCCCTAATTATTTAAACTGTCCTTTATTTAACAAGTACTTTGTGATCAAATCTATTCAAATATTTTGTGGGCTTGGGCAGATTGATCCCTAAATATCTTATACATTTCCTAGTTATTTTGAAAGAAATTTCCCTTCTCTCTTTGACTCCTGTATTGTATTACATTGTTATATTTATACTTATAGGTATTATTATGAAGAAATGTGATTGGGTTTGTGAATTTCTTATGTAGTTTGATGAAGTTACTATCTCAATTAGTATTTCTGCTGATTCCTTAAAATATTCTAAGTAAACTATAGTGACATAAGCCAATGGAAATAATTTATCTCATCTGATCTTTATCTCTTTAATTTTTTAAATTTCAAAATAGAAAAGAAATTTCTAATGAACTGAGCATCCATTTTAAAAATTTTGAAAAGCAACACATAAGTCCAAAAGAGGACATATTGAAAATTATAGAATGAATAGATAAATCAGAAAACAAAAAGACTACAGTAGTTATAAAAAAAACCTAAAGCTTGTTTTTTTAAAAAGACTAAAAAAATAAACATGAAGCCAACCTGATTCAAAGGAACATAGCATAAAATATCAATAAAATAACAAATGGACCAGGTGAAATCACAATAAAACCAAAAGAAATAAAAAGAGTTACCTGAACCTATTCTTCACAGCTACATGTTAGCAAAACTAAAAACACAAAATAAAGGAATATCTTCAAAAATACAAAATACCCAAGTTAACAGAAAGCCATATTCGATTTCAAATAATACAATTTAAGAAAAAGAAACAGAAATAACTGCAAAAGAAAGAAACTGATGATATTACATAAATTATTCCCCCCAAAATGAAAAAGAAATTACCCTACTAGATTCCTTTTATGGGACAAAAAAAGTTCTATTTGGGTAACAAGGGAATTTATTATGATACTTTCTTTTTCATATTTTGAGAATAATTTGTGAAAATGATCGGCTTCAAATCTCCAACTGATAAATGGGCAAGGGACATGATAGGCAGTTTTCAGATAAGAAATCAAAACTATCAATAAGCACATGAAAAAGTGTTCTAAATCTCTCCTGATTAGAGAAATGCAAATTAAAACAACTCTAAGGTACCACCTCACACCTAGCAGATTGGCCAATATGAAAGCAAACAAAAGTGGTAAATGTTGGAGGGGATGTGGCAAAATTGGGACTAATGCATTGCTGGTGGAGTTGTGAATTGATCCAACCATTCTGGAAGGCAATTTGGAACTATGCCCAAAGGGCTTTAAAAGACTGCCTGCTCTTTGACCCAGCCATACCACTGTTGAGTTCATACTCCAAAGAGATCATAAGGAAAAATACATGTACAAAAAATATTTATAGCTGCACTTTTTGTGTTGGAAAGTGAATATTGGAAAGTGAGGGAATGTCCTTCGATTGGGGAATGGCTGAACAAATTGTGGTATCTGTTGGTGATGGAATGCTATTGTGCTATAAGGAATAATGAACTGGAGGAATTCCATGTGAACTGGAAAGACCTCCAGGAACTGACGCAGAGTGAAAGGAGCAGAGCCAGTAGAACATTGTACACAGAGATGGATACATTGTAGCACAATCAAATGTAACTGACTTTTCTACTAGCAGCAATGCAATGACCCAGGACAATCCTGAGGGACTTGTGAGAAAGAATGTATCCACATCCAGAGGAAGAACTGTGGGAGCAGAAACACAGAAGAAAAACATAGGATTGATCATGTGGTTCGATGGGGATATGACTGGGGATGTAGACTCTAAATGATCATTCTATTGCAAATATTAATAACATTTAAACAGGTTTTGATCAATGATACATATAAAACCCAATGGAATTGCTTGGTGGCTACAGATCAGAGGGAGGGAAAGAACATGAATCATGTAACCAAGGAAAAATATTCTCAATTAATTATATAAACAAATAAATTTTTAAATGGGAGCGGTAAAAAAAGAAAATGGTCAGCTTCAACCTGCATTCAGACTCCATTAGTTCTTCCTCTGGTGGTCCATAGCATTTTTCATCATTAGTCTTTCTGGAATTGTCTTAGATCATTCTATTTCTGATAATAGTTAAGTCATTCATGGTTAATCATCATACAAGATTTCTATTATATACAATGTTCTCCTGGTTCTGCTTACTTCACTTTGCATCAGTTCATGTAAATCTTTCCAGGTTTTTCTGAAATCATCCTGCTCATTCTTTCATATAGTGCAATAGTACTCTATTACAATCAAATACCACAACTTGTTCAGTCATTCCTCAATTGATGAACATCCCATAATTCTCAATTCTTTGCCACTACAAAAAGAACTGCTATAAATATTTTTGCATAAATAGGTCATTTTCCCTTTTTTGATCTCTTCAAGATACAGACTTAGTAATGGTATAGCTGTATCAAAAGGTGTACATAGTTTTATAGCCCTTTGGTCCTAGTGGAACTCAAAAATGTTAAAAATCATTCTACATGTAATTTGAAAAAATAAAAAGAATATTTGAGGCATGGGGAACATCTAGAATAAAAGAAAAAGAGATGGAAGCTAGAGGGTCTTTTTTAAGAAACAAGTAGACTTTTATGAATGGTTTGTAGAGTACAGAGAAAGGAATGAAATATATAAAGATTGGAAAACAAATAAGGAGTTGGATTATTAAGAGCTTTAAATGCCAGAAAGAAGATTTTGTATTTTACCTAGGAGGTAATGAGGAGCCACTAGTGCTTCTTAAACAGAAAAAGGGGTGATATGTTTAGACCTATACTTTGGCAACTGAAGAGAGGAAGGATTGGAATGAGGAGAGCCATGAGATAGAAAGAATTATTAAAAATCTATCATAGTCCAGTCTATGGGTAAACCAGGACCTGGATGAAGATTGTGTGAGTGGGGAGAAAGGGACATATATAAAAGAGACAAATTAAAATATTTAACAACTGGCAAGATATATAGGGAGAATGAGAGAGAAGAGTCAAAGATGACACTGAAGTTACAAACCTAGGTAACTAGAAGGATTCCAATCACTCTGTAGTGATAGAGAAGTTCAGAAGAGGGGAGATCTAGAGAATGAGGAAGATAATAAATTCTGTTTGGGGCATGTTAAATGAGATACCTTTGGGTCAACTAGTTCAAAATGTCCAAAAAGTAATTGGAGATGAGGGACTATATCTTAAGAGAGAGATTGGGACTGGATATAAAGAACTATAAATGCAATATAATATTAGAAGTGAAGAAAAGATGGCTACTAAGTGACAAGGAAAAACTTGTATGAACTGATTCTTGGGCCTAGATTGGAACTATTCAGGAGATGAAACATTCCTCACCTCCAAATGTACTTGATTTCATTTGATTCCAAATCTGAAATGTTCTTGAGATCATTTGGATGCATTTATGACTTATTGACCTGGAAGAATCTTTCTAGCTAGGCCTGGGTCTTCTATGACATAGGAGTACTGAGTTTGTATGGACTAACCCTGAAAAGAATGATTTCTACAAACTATTTTTAATTTAATAAAATTTATTTTTTTCCTCAATTACATGAAAAAAAATAATTTTTTATTCTTTTTTAAGATTGAAGCCAAATTCTCACCCTCCCTCCCTCCCCCTCTCCCTGAGACAGCAAGCAACCTGATTCAGATGTTTTACACTATTACACATATTATGATCCTCAATTTCAAAAGCAAAACAATAAAATGTAAACTGTTTAAATGCAAAAGTCATTTCTTTGATGTTCGTGCCTTGAGAATGTCATATTACATTTTGGAATTCATATATATGTGCTGGGTGGGATGAGAAAGCAGCTCAACAACATGTGTACCTCTCATTCTGTTACTCTCACACAGAGATTTTTGCTGAATAAAACATAATATGGTTTCTACTGTTAGTTCCCAAACATGTTTGCTCATTTGTAAACATGGAATCTCAGAGTCTCCGACATAGAGGGGACCTCACTGGGCATCTGATCCAACTTTACCTGAATGAGAATCCCTAATTAGGACCTATGTAAAATGAGGGCATCTATCCTCAGTTTCCAGAGTTCCAGGGAGGGAGAGTGAACTAAGACCTAGGCAGCCCATTAAGAAGAACACAGATGTTAGAATGAATACGAATGGCTGGTATTTACATAGTGCTTTAAGACTTAAAAGGAATTCGCATATGATTATCTCCCTATATATTTGAATAGTCTCTCCTGATTTCTAACCCTAAATTTGTGCTGATTTCTAACCCTAAAAACCCTAACCCTAAATTCTATCAACCAACTAATCCAAAGTCACTTATTAAGCAGATTCAGGTGCCAATCACTGTGGGGCCATGAAACAGAAATGAAAGAACGCCTGCCCTTAAAAAGTTTACACTCACCTCCGACAGGTCCAATATATTCAGAAATAAGTAAATTAGAGATAAATACAGTCAGTACAAAATGAAGATGAGTACTGGGGGCTGGGGGGTGGGGGAAGATGCTGCCAAATGACAGGACAGATATATGGCTCTTTCTTTCTTTAGGAGTCTGGAGCTCCAAAAATTAGAGGTGAAGAGAGAGAACACTCCAGGAATTGGAGACAGTTTGAGCAAAAAGCATGATGGTGCTACCTTTCTTGGGTGTTTAGAGAAAGGAGAAGACCTAAAATTTGATTAGTGTAGGGAATGTCCAATGATGAGATTCTCTCTGCTGAGATGGATCAAGTTCATGTTCTTTGACTAACAGTCTTATAGTCTTTATTGGGTGCACCAAGAGAGGCAATGACTTGGCCAGGGTCACATACACCTGTATGTGTCAGAGGCAGGATTGAACCTATGCTTATTTCCCACACCTATGAAATTGTAGGTCCTGTCACCCCCACCAAAAATATTGCAAAGGCAGGGAAAGATCAGTCACATGTCTGTGTTTTTCAGTACCAGGATCCCTCCGACCCCATGTCCAGGCATGCTCAATAGCATACTCACACATGGACACAATGTGGACATGAGAATTCAGACTTATAATATGATTGGTGGCTATGTTGAGGCAGTGGAGAGAGCAACAGGCTTAGAGTCAAGAAGACCTAACTTCAGATCCAGCTTCAAACACTTACTAGCTGTGTAACTTGGGATAAGTCACTTAACCCTGTTGGCTTCAGCTTACTCATCTATAAAATGAACTGGAGAAGGAAATGGCCAACCACTCCAGAATCTTTGTGAAGAGAATCCCAAATGGGGTCAGGAAGAGTCAGACACAACTGAACAACAACAACTAGAATATGTTATAAAGAATGAAGCTACTGCTGATGTCATGCTCAGTGGCAAGAGTTGCCCAAAGCACATATCTCATCTCAGGATGGAAGGCTTCCCAGGAAATACACAGACACTCAGGAAAAGCCATCTCCCAAAAATGTTTATCCATAGGAAGAATGGGTTCAAACTTAGTGTACTATGGTAATGAAGCAGACATGTGGGAAACTTGTTTGGCAAAATCTTAATTCCTGGAAGTTTAGGGCTTGGAAGTACTTTCTATATATATAAAATCCTCATGCAGCTCCCCTTGGGTATATTACCTTTGTTGAGAGAATTTCTTAGCTGGATTTCAAGAGCCTTCTTTTCACCATAGCTTGACTCTCTTCTCTGCTTCCAGGAAAGATGTTTTTCAAGTTGCTTTGGAGCTCAGGTGACTCTTTCTATATCTGTTTCTGCCTATAATGCATGTCTCTGCTCCATGTTGAATGCACTATTTCCTATTCTTCTCCAATCAATAAAAACTTATCAAGTAACATCTACTAAATGCCAAACACAATGCTATAAGCACTGAGTATACCAAAAGAGGCAAAATAAAGTCCTTATTCACAAGGAGCTCGTAATCTAATGGGTAAGACAACAAACAAACAAATATGTACTGACAAGCTATAAATAGAATAAATAGGAAATCATTATGAGTGGAAAGCATTCGAATTAAGGGGAGTTGGGAGAAGTTTCCTGTAAAAAATAGAATTTTAGTAGGGACTTAAAAGACATCAGGGAAAGCAGTAGGCAGAAATGGAGGTAGGAGAGGATTCCAGGCATGAAGAACAGTCAGAAAAGATACTCTGAGCTGGAAGATGGAGTATCTTGTTCATGGAACAGCAAGGAATACAGTGTCACTGGATTGAAAGAATACATGTTAGAGAGTTAGGTGTAAGAAGGCTGGAAAGTTAGGGGAGAGCTTGGAGAAGAAAAGTTTAATCATCAAACAGAATGTCTCTTCCCTCCTGGAACAAGCATAGCAGGAGATGGAAGGTCTGAGGTCAAAATGAAGGTTGTTCCTCTTTGCATTGGAGATCCTCCACCTCTAGGTTGGGAGATAAAGCTGGTAGTAGGAGGTAGAAGTTGTCATGTATTGGCAAAGACAGAAATCATTGTTTTGGGGCAAATGGAAGAAGTCCAGCCATACACTCTACTGTCTTCCCTTAGGGGACAGGCATTATATAAATTATCCTCTTCATTCCCTTGCCCTTAAAAGTCATACCAAAATATCAGTTGCTGTAACTAATGATGTTCAGCCTACAGAAAAAAAAAGAATTAGGGGGAATCATTTTGTTGTTGTTGTTGTTGTTGTCGTTGTCGTCGTCGTCGTCATTGTCGTCGTCGTGATTATTCAGTTGTGGGGTTTTTTTCCAGAAATGTCCACCTCTCCATGATCCCATTTGGAGCAATTTTCTTGGCACAGCGGTTTTTGCCATTTCCTTCTCCAGTTCATTTGGCAGATGAGGAAATGAGGCAAATAGGATTAAATGACTTACTCAGGGACACACAACCAGTAAGTGTCTGAGGCCAGATTTGAACTCATGATGATGAGTTTTCCTTATTCTAAGCACAGTACCCTGTCCACTGTATCACCCAGCTGCCCTAGAGGGAATTGTAGGATTAGATTTAGAACTATATTGGATCTCAAAAAATCATTTAGTCTAATTTCCAAATTTCCTAAATGAGATAATTGAGGCCTAGAAAGTTAAGTGACTTAGCCAAAGTCTTACAGGTAGTAGTTAATTGAGGCAGGACTCAAGGCAAGGTTCTGTCTCCCAAAACCAGTGCTACATCTACTAAACCGCATAATGGTCTCCAAGTACTTAAGGATGAAAGATGGATTAGGTTTATTTTGCTTGGCCCCAGACGGTAGAACCAGAACTGATGGGTAGAAGTTGTATAGAGGTCAATTCAGTCTTGATATCAGGAAAAACTTCCTAATAATGAGAACTGTCCCGAATTGAAAGTAGCTGCCTTGAGAGACAGTTGGAGATCTTCAAGATAAAGCTGGATATGGGCAGTTTGGTGGCTCAGTACATAGACAGGCAGGCCTGGAAATGGAATGTCCTGGGTCCAGATCTGGCCTCAGACACTACCTAGCTATGTGACTCTGGGGAAGTTACTTAACTCATATTTAGTAATGATTCTAAGACAGAAGGTAAGATAAAAGATAAGGTTGGATGGCTATTTTTCTAGAGCATTTCAAAGGGAATTCCCACTTAAGTATAGGCCCAACTAGAAAGCCTCCAAATCCCTTTCAATTCTGGATGCTGAATCTCCAGCAGGAATCATTGTGGTTCACCATTACTAAATTTTCTTTTTTCTTTCTCCTGGGGCCAACACTATCATGGAGAGTTTAAGGACATTTTCACATTTATCACATGCAGACCCAACATCCAAGATTTCCTGAGAAAAAGATTACCTGATAAAAAAAAGCTTGACAAAGAGAGTGTCCTTTGTCATCTCTGTTTCCTAATTTTCAGAGAGAAAAATATGGTCACTGAAATCTGGGACATTTGGGCCCCAGCAGGAAGTCCTCCCCTAACATACAGACACTTCATTCATTTCTCACCTTCCTCCAGCTATTAATGAGATATCAAGGGAGAAAATAAATAGCAACACAATGGCCCATTAGTAATAGTAACTACATGAATATTAATTACACTGAATAATAATAATAATAATAAAATAAGTACAAAAATGTACATTTTCCTAGTACTCTATAATACCAGTAACATCTATGCTGGGGCCCTGGGCTTCTCATTGATGAGATTTGGCCATGTTTATAGAAAAGCAAAAGCATTATGCCGCTGCTCTATTTCTTGAAAGTCATTTAATTAATGCTACCATTCCTGGAATGGGAAGTTAAACAATTATCCTTCTGGTCCCATTCACCATCCCTGTGTTTTTTCAGGAATAAAACTGTAACCCCACCCCCATGAGAATGCAAGTTCCTTGAGGGAGAGAACTGCCTTGTATTTTGTCTATGCGTCCCACACTTAGTGACTCAGCTTTTAATGGGATTTTTTTTTCATTAATTCATTCACAGTTAGGATTTTACAATATGCTTTTACCACGACAATATATTACAGTTATTACTTCTACTTTGTAAAAGGAAAAAACTGAAACTCAGCAAGGGAGAGACTAAGTGATTTCTTGTGGTTGCAGTGCTAGTAAATATTTAACTGTTCACATGAGCATGATGTTTTAAAGGCATGTTTAAAGGTTTCTAAGGCTTGCTATTTACAAGATTTCATTTGACCCTCCCCACAACATGGTTGGCAGGTTACTACTGCAGGTATAATTATCCCTCTTTTACTACCAAATAAACTGAGTTTTAGATATCACACAATTGGTCCTGCCAGCTGCAGGGCAGAAGCCTATTTCTCCTCATTCCACAATTTTTTCTGCTCTACCCAGTGGCTACAGTGAGTGCTCTCCATGGTGCTGATATTTTCACTGCAGCATTGGACAATAATGGGCTTTTTCAAGTAGTTGTCTAGAAGTTTGTACTGAATCCCTAACTAGAAGAGGGGAAGGGATGGCCATCTTCGGCATCTGCCGCAGGTGATGAGATGAGCAGTCTGGCACGCTCAGACATAACTGTGACAAGATCTCAAGCAATCAATAAATGTTCATGATTCATTGCGGCTCAACACAAGAGCTATGTGACTTCACTATAATGTACCCCATGATGATTTGGGGAGCACCTTTGGTACTGACCATGCCACAGCCCTGAGAACAGTTAAATAGAAAGGACAAGAGAGTTATTTTCAAGCACTTGGAGGGCTATTACAAGAGAAGCAATTATCTTTCCTCTACTTGACCTGAGGGGCAGATTTAAGACAGTGGGTGGAGCTTACAGAGGGGACATTTTAAGATTGGTGTAATGGCAATCTTCCTTCTAGTAAGAGCATCCCAAATTGGAATGGAATGCCTCCTGAGTTATTGAGTTCTCCCTCACAGGAGGTCTTTAAATGGAGGCAAGATGACCAGATATTGAGAATTTCATAAAAACTATTCTTGGTCAGGTGTGGGTTGTACTATTTGACCTCCAAATTCCTTTTGCCCTCTTGGAGGCCATGTTTGAAGGACAGTACATATAACTAGAGAGAGACAAGATTACCAGACATTAAGCAATAAGTGCACTATTCGGTGTAAACTGATTGGTACTGACCCTAAGTATAAAGAGATCCCTTCTACTGAAGCTGCCTTGGAGTCAATATGAGGTATCACCTCTGGAGTCAGAGAGCCTGGGTTCAAATTCTGAGTCCACTACTTGCCTGAGTCAAGTCATATATAAGTTCCTTGAGTCTCTATTTCTTCTATTTTAATACAAAAAAGGTTGGACGCTTTAAGGCCCCTTCCAATTCTAAATCCTTCATTCCCTTGGAGCACAAGGATCAGGGCTTGGATCTCTGTACCTCTCCTATCTCCTCACCACACAGATGTGAAATAACGGAGCACAGATTGTGGTATGCCTCTTTCATATTGTAAAGTCTTTTTGATAAATCTAGCTGGAGAGTTGTAAGTTGTGGCTAATACAACTAAAAACTACAGGTTGATTATTATGTATTTTCCTCACTTCTGGGTATTTTAAGGTAATTTTGCCCTAGGACAAATAGAGAGAATTATTCTTCTAAATTCCCTCCTTCAATGTAACTTAGATTAGGAACCTGTGATTACCAGCAGGAAAAGTCTATATGTGAAACCAGTTTTAGTTTTTAAGGCTACCTGATACCTTGGTCATGGCAATGAAAAGGTTATGGCAAAGCTGTACACGAGTTGGTTACAGGTTCTTTCCAGTGATGATCTCTGGGCATGAAATCATCACCAAGATGTATGATCAGAAAGGGAGGAGTAAAATCTAGAGTGAGCAGTAATGGTCAGAAAGTCCAAGTGCTATTTTGGGGCCCCCAACATATGAAAAGACATGGTGGAAGGCATATAGTATTTGATATGACTCTTCTAGGAAGGATTGTGAAAATGCATTGATAATAACCACAGAATCTCACAGCTAAAATGGGCATAAAGGCTATTTATGCGCCTCGTACTCAAACAACAAACCCTCCTACATGAACCAAGTCCTATTGGTAGGTCTCTGGTGCGAGAGAACTTACTACTGCTCAAGGCAGTCCTTTAGACTTTCTGGACAGCTCCAAGGCTTGGCAAATTCTTCCTGATATTAAATCCTACTGACTTTGTAATTTCCACCCACTGCTCCTAGTTCTGCCCTCTAGGGCTAACCAGAACAAAGCTAATCCCTCTTGTATTTTATAGCTTTTCGAGACCCTGAAGACAGCTGTAATGTATGCACTCTTCCTACTCCCCCTAGTTTTCTCTCTTCCAGATTTATCATTCCCAATCTTTTCAACTAATCCCCTGAGAGAAATGCAAGTCTATTCACTACCCTGGCTGCCTCTTCTGAATACTCTTCAATACTCTTCAACTACTTACAAATGTTCTTAAACATAGTGCCCAGAACTATGAACTGAACACAGTGTTCCAGATGTCACCAAACCAAAGGAGGACACAGAGGGACTAAACCCTTCTGACTCCTGGAAAGGATCCCTTTCAGTGCAGCCTAAGATATCATTGGCTTTTTGTCTCCCCCATCACACCACTAACTTACAATGAGGGTGAGGGACCCTAAACCCTAATCCAGATCCTGTTCAGACTCACTGCTGCTTAGCAGCCCTTCATTTGATTCATACTTTTGTAGCAGAATTTCTGAGCCCAAGTGTAAGATCTTCCATTTATGCCTATTAAATTTAATCTTCTTATATTATATCCAATGCTCTAGCCTGGGAAATTATTTGGGAAACCCCACTCTATGATACAGTATGTTAGCTGTCCCTTCCAGCTTTGCATCCTTTGCATATCCGATGAGTGTGTGTGGAATGGTGTGTCATCTATGTCCTTATCCAAGGTATTACTAAAAAAGTTCAGCAGCATAGATCAAGCACAGATCTAGTCATGAAAGCCACTGATCTACTGGTAATATTGCCACAAGACAGCCCTTCCTCAGATGCTAAACCTCACTGCTTAGTCTATCACCTAATCAGACCCATACCCAATTCCCTTCTGGAATTGTGGATAAGCCCCTTTTCCAAAGAACAAAGAATCTTCATACCATCACACACCTCATTCAAAATCAAGGTTTATTTGAGGGTTAATTCAAAGCCTGGGTTCTAGATCTCAGCATCATGAAATTTAATGCCTTCCAAACTCACTGTGAATGTGATCAATATTACCTTCTGGACTCACTCCTCATGATGGATAGCTTGTCTACATTTTAGTTGTCAGTAATAACCTGGAGGGGGGAATGATTTAAAGAGCTCGAGCATCTAGCAGAAATTGTCACATCTGGACTTTTAGAATAAGCTAGGCAGGGGCTAATTCCCAAGATACCCAGAGCAACTATTCCATGGATGGCAGGGTCAGGGAGAGAATTGGGAACCAAGAGCATGGGTAACAAAGTGGCAGTAAATATGAGGAATGAGGGCTGTCCTAATTTATATACTAGGAATGAAAATCCATCACACCTTGGGGAAAATGAGTCTAGTGGGGGCTAGGAAATACAGCATAGATTGAGGGTAAAGAAGAAAGAAGCACAAGACCAGCTTCAGAAAACAAAGCAATGGGACCTGCCAAAGATGTCAAGTTGTGGAGTATGGTCTGGATTGACAGTTTGCCATGCTCGGCTGGGCAGCTGGGCATTTCTGTTTTTTTTAAAGAGGCAAAGTCTTTTTAAGTCAGAGACCCATACATAACCATAAAATGTCAGGGCTATTAGGATCTGTATCACTACCAATCCCCTCACTTGATAGATGAAAGTAAAATATCCAGGTTAAAAGAAATAACTTGGCCATGATCACTCACCACTAAGTGGAAACTGGCTCAATCAGTATTTAGCTTTCAGAAAGTTAGGCTTAAATTCTAGCAATACTATTTACTTGTTTTATCAGTGACTTTGTCCAAATTGTTTAACCCCTCTGGCCCATAGGTGACTCATCTGTCAGATAAAGGCTTAGAATACATGACCACTAGGATGCGTTCTAGTTATGGCTCCATTTCTATAATCTCAATCGTTTTCCCCTTCTCCTAAAAGGGGAAAAAAATCCAGCCCAAAGAATTTAAACCCCTTTTATGAAAAAAAAAAACTATTTTAGCCCCTGCTCTATTTAAGATATTTACTAGAAACACAAGGATGGGAAAGTATTCATGGGTCACTATCTGTATCTTTGGATAGAGTAATTATGTTGAGATTCTAGATTTCTTAAGAGTGTAAGAATCTGCAAAACTATATGCTTGTTGCTAGGCAAGGTACAAAAGCCAGTGAGATTCAGTCTTTATCCTCAATGCACTTATACTCTATCAAGAAAAATAAATAAATAAACGAGCAAAGACAAATATAATATAAATTAGTCTATAAGTGTATGAGAGAGATTCAGAGAGCTATGAAATCAAAGAAGGTTTATAGATGCAAAAGTAAAAAAATAAATAAGTCAAGACCATAGTCACATACTCCAAACCTCTCATTAATGAATGAAAAAAGCAAGTAAGTGATAACATTATGACAAGAATATGAGAAAACTGAGACCAATAGAGGTGAGGTAATTTCCCCAAAGTAACATAGCTAGTAGGATAATCAACATAATCAGGATTTAATCTTATGGATCACTGTTGCTTTTTCTACTGTATAATATTCCCTCCCAGCATACTGGGCTGTATCTCCTTATTCATTCATTCATTCCATGTGGATGTATAAGCACCTACTATATGCCAGTCAGTGGAAATATAAAAATCATATTCCTATTTTATAATTATTTGTACATATTATGTTATTTGTCAAAGCTCTCTCAATGTGCTATTTTTAAACTTTTGCCTATTGGGAGCCTGAAGTTCAGGGCCCCATGATCACATAGCTTGTTAGTGTCTGTGACAAAATTTGAAGCCAGGGCATCCTGACTCCAGTTCCAAAAGGCTATCCACTCTGCCACATGGAAGAGTACCACCTGATCCAGTCATGAACAATGGAAAGTATTTGAACAAGTATGGGGG
Source organism: Gracilinanus agilis (assembly GCF_016433145.1). Taxonomy (NCBI): domain Eukaryota; kingdom Metazoa; phylum Chordata; class Mammalia; order Didelphimorphia; family Didelphidae; genus Gracilinanus; species Gracilinanus agilis. The sequence goes on along the minus strand of NC_058131.1, from coordinate 4,235,324 downwards.
AAGAGAGAGGAAGGCCCAGTAGATTATGTCAGCAACAGCACAGAGACAGCATTATAAAGAAGTAGAAATCGAGAATTCAGAATCACACTAATATTCATTCCTTCTTAGATATACAGTCAAAGGATATGAGCAAACAGTTTTTAAAGGAAGAAGAATTGCAATGCTAAGCCAGGCAGCTAACCAGAAATCAAAGGAAAGCATGTTCCAAAACATTAACAAGAGAGAAGTTCCAATCAAAATAACTCTGAGCTTTTATAAAATGGCAAAGATGAAAAAAATGGCAATAGTCAACATTGGAGGAGGTATGGGATGATGTGTACACTAATGTATTGTTGGTGAACCTGTAAATTGGTACAAATATTTTGGAAAAGTCACTCTACCTTTGGACACAGAGATTCCATTAGTTGGCTTATACCCTAAGGATGCCATTGATAAGACATTTGATTAGGAGGTCCTTGAGAGCAAGCTCTATCTCTTGCCCATCTTTGAATCTCCAGCATTTAGGGCAGTGTAGGACACAGTAGGCACTTAATAAATTCTTATTTAAAGCAGCACTTTGGGAGATAGCAAAAAACCTAAAAACAAAGTAGATGTCTATCACTTGGGGAATGGCCAAACAAATTGTGGTATATGATTAGAATGGAATGTTGAAAGAAATCTCTGTGGTGAATACAGGGAAACATAGAAAGATCAGATTCTATATGAACTAATGCAGAATGAAGGAAGTAGAATGAAAAAAACAATAAACAGGAATTACAACAATGTAAGTGGAAAAAACAACACCCACAAAAATCAAGAGTAAATATAACACAATTATGAGGATCAAACAGGACACAAGTGAAGAAATACGAGAATACACCTTCAACTTACCCCTTCATGGAGGTGGGAGATCCACGGTGTCACACATTGTATGTTTTCAGAATTTTTTCAACATATTGATTAGTTGTGCTTATTTTTTCATCTCCTTTTCCTTTTTGTCTTTAAAAGTGCTATTTGTTATATGAGATGGCTTTCTGGGAGGTGGAAGGGGGAAAATACTGAAGAAAATTATGAGGATGCACAAAACAAAGGACATTTTTTATGTTAAGCCACTTTAGTCCCAGGCTTCTCCTTCCCTCCACAAGGCCATGACAACTACCAGAATATAGAGTTGAAAGAGATAAGAGCCAGAAAGAGAACCTTGATATGCCACAATGGGAAAATATATCTGTCACCTGCTCTCTCCTTGTTTATCAGGATATCACTGAGGTTTCTTGAAATATGCTCATTAGTCATTGGAAATCATGCTAGAGATTGATCCAGGCTCTTCGATTGGTCAGATTTCTGAGGGAGGCTTCCAATGCTTAGCTGTATGACTGATCTAAAAGATGGCAAAATTATTCTAAACAGTTTATTTCAAGGACTTCCCATAATGGCCAAACAACAGACAGACTACCTGTTAGGTATAATAGAATATCTGCAGCCTAAGCATAATTCCAATATCCTGGCCTCAAGAAAAATATGTTGTTATTGTCCTCTGTTGTTACTCCCAGCAGTGACTCAGAGACCCTAATCTGCTTCACTTCTGCCCAGTCTTCTACAGTCAATCAGCCCCTCCAGTGCAGTGCTGTATACTGCTCACCAGATGCTTTACCTATGTATTTATCTTACATAAGCTTATTTAATTTTTAAAAATCAAATATTTAGGAAATTCAGATTGAGTTGTAGAATTGGTCAACTCCTTGAAAATCCTTTTGTTTTGTCATTATAAACTGGTATGAATTATCTGAACATTGATTCTATGATCAACAATTAGTTGGCCTGCCTGTTTCAATCTTCAGATCTCAGTACTTCATAGATGTCCAAGTCAAATTCTAGTCTGTTTGAAAAATAATAGTTGTTCGCCTCAGCACTTTAGCCCCAGGTGGGAATGATCTTTCTGCATCATGAAAATCTGGCTGACTAGGCAATAGTAATCCTCAGAATAATGATTCTTATAAAAAGTAAGCTCCTGAACAAAATATAGAAACAATCAATAATGTCATTAAAGGGGATGACAATGAGGAGACAACATATTGAAATTTATGAGATTCAGCCAAAGTAGTACTTAAGGGAAATTTTCTATCTCTAAATGTTTATGTAAATAAAATAGAGAAAAAGCAGATCAATGAATTTGGCATACAACTAGAAAAACTAGAAAAAGGATGAATTAAAAATCCCCAATTGAGTGGATGCTGAGAGCAACAATAGAGGATTATAAAACTTGGAAATCCTAAAAATCAAAGGCGAAATTAATAAAATTGAAGGTAAGAAAAAAATCCCCAGAGACAAATGGATTCACAAGTGAATTCTATCAAGCTTTTGAAAAATAATTAATCCCAATACTATAAACTATTAGGGAAAATAGACAGAGAAGGAATACTGCCAATGCATTGCTGGTGGAGTTGTGAATTGATCCAACCATTCTGGAAGGTAATTTGGAACTATGCCCTGACCTTTGATCCAGCCATACCACTGTTGAGTTCATAACCCAAAGAGATCATAAGGAAAAAGACTTGTACAAAAATATTTATAGCTGCTCTCTTTGTGGTGGAAAAAAATTGGAAAATGAGGGTATGCCCTTTGATTGGGGAATGACTAAACAAATTGTGGTATATGCTGGTGATGGAATACTATTGTGCTCAAAGGAATAATAAACTAGAGGAATTCCATGTGAATTGGAAAGACCTCCAGGAAGTGATGCAGAGTGAAAGGGGTAGAACCAGAAGACTTTGTATACTGTGGCATAACTGAATGTAATGGACTTCTCTACTAGCTGCAATGCAATGATCCAGGACAATTCTGAGGGACTTATGAGAAAGAACACTATCCACATCCAAAGAAAAAACTATGAAAGTAGAAACACAGAAGGAAAACATTTGCTTGATTACCTGGTTCGATGGGGATATGATTGGGGATGTAAACTCTAAATGATCACTCTATTGCAAATTTTAATAATATGGAAATAGGTCTTAATCAATGATACATGTAAAACCCAGTGGAATTGCTTGTTGGCTACAGGAGGGGGGAGGAAGGAGGAGAGGAAAAGAACATGAATCATATAACCATGGAAAATATTCTAAATTAATCAATTAAATAAATAAATTTTAAAAATAAAAATAAAAATAAACTGATGGAGTGATAAGAATTTAGGATCAGATAAAGAAATGCTTGAATTTCTGATCATGAAAGTGGAACATGGATGGTGGTGGAACAATGTGGAACAATGATGGTACAATGAAGTGCATGACCATCTTTGAAATTGAATGGAGGAAATCGTAATGAGAAAAGACTGAGGAGCTGGGAGGTGAGGGACTTTCAGGAAGCAACAGCAGTGAATAGGTTGAAATATTTTATTATAAGGAAAAGGTTGTGGTGGTGATGTTGTATTAGGCATTAGCTTCTTTGAGAAAGGAGGTAGAATGAGAGCTCTTATATAATAGATCTATTACCAGGGGCTGAATAGAATAAGCTTCAAAAGTGGAAATATTTTGAATGATAATGACAGAAATTTTCTGGAAGTGGCAATGGGGAGGGAAAAAAGTCTTACTGCCCCCCCCATATAACTTGGTTTTCTCTCCTGTAAAAATGGAGGCTTAAATTTGATGGTCTCTAAGGTCCCATATAGCTCTGAGTCTGTGATCTTATGATCACCATTTAAGAGCAGAGCGCATGAGATACAATAGAAGTTTCAACTCATACCAGAAAGATGGTTTGATGCCATTGAACGCTATGAGCTTGAAGGAGCAAGAGAACGAACTCTGAGGTTAATTGTGGAATTTCTTCAGAGGACAAGGAAAGACAAGCAGAACTGGAGTGATACATAGGAAGGATAGCTCTAACATAGGTAGAGACAAGAGAGCATGAAGGGAAAGGATTAAAGGGGGTGAGGTATAGTTTACTTATTGGTAATTAGAGGTTTGGAATCACAGGGACTGAGGGGACTAGAAAGGATGGAAGTTTGCCAACCATGAGGGATGAGTAGATGAAAGCAGCTACTCATGACATCTGAATAGAATACCCTCTAGCTCTGAGATTCTGGAGTTTAGTGAGATGCCATTCTCTAGCATGACATGGCAAAGTGAAGATATAGAGAGGAGAATCTAAACAGATTTCTTCATATGTTTGGTCATCAAAGTATTGAGTAATTGATTTGCAATTAATATCTAGGATGGCAGATCCACCTACATATTATGATCTACTTCCAGGCACGCATCCCAAAGTCAAAGAGCGTCAGGGCTTAGAGCCCAGGTCCTTTTGGAGAATACATCTCTTTGCTCCTACCATTAGCTCCAATAATTGCCAACTGACGCTAATGGCTAGATGTGGCAAATGAATACTCTATCCAAGATTGCCAAGTAAATACTGAGAATGATTATCTACAACTATGCTCAAGTCCACTTTTTCCAAACCAAGAAACAATTCCACCATTGCTCAGTGTGGGATTCAGATGGAAAATATCCCCAAAGCTGTTCTATCCCTGCCCTTGCCCACACATATACAGTCTCACTGCCCCTCAGCATTCTAGAGACAGATGTGAAGAGGGTCATACAGGGCAGTTCCTCTCTTGTATTGGCTGCGGGGCCCTCCAGCTGTGATGGAGTGTGCAAAGAGCACAAGTGTGAAGGCACAGCTGGAAAAACTGAAGCTAAACTGGTCCTCTTGCTGTCCTTACACATGACCTCCATGCATCTGCTGTCCATCATCCTGGGAAAGCCCTCCTTTTTAGCCTCCCCCACCTAGGATCTCTAGTTTCCTTTGTAAAACCCCACTCACAAGCTTCAAAGAAAGAATCTGGTAGCTCCTTAAGAGAGAGGACAGTTGTTTTTATAATCCTGAGCAGTCAGCCAGAGAGACTTTTTTCCTAAGGGGCCTTCTTTAATCTCCTCTTCTATCTCCTCAGTCTTCTGAGGAAGAATGATGGTTCTTTAGAAATTCGTTCCTTTCGTACATGCATGTTTTCCTGTGGACAGGTGTATTTTGTTGGTTTACACAGAGTTTGCATTCCATTCTTTTTCTGAGTATGACTAAATGCCAAAACCACCCTCATTCATTGCACAAAGAAGATTAGAATGCAAACTCTGTGTAAACATTCATGTTATGGTGGTCAAGGGGACCTCATAGAAGTATATGCTTGGTCATCTGATGTATTTCATAGCTGAGCTCTCAAGGGCAAAAGGAACTTGGGCTTTCTATCTGCCACCAATTCCTACTCCACATCATGAATCTAACTGTCATATATACTAACTGTAGTCACTCAAGAGGGAGGGAGTGGGAGACAATGGAGATAACATAGGAGGCTAGAAAGTCATGTCCCAGCCAGCTGAGGAGGTAGGGATAGGGTTGGCTTGACACCCCAAAAAATTACTTTTCATTTTGTATGTGCTTCTCTCTCTCTCTTTCTCTCTCTCTCTCCCTCTCTTTCTCTCCTCCCTCCCTCTCTCTCTCTCTCTGTCTCTGTCTCTCTCTCTGTTTGTGTGTGCACACGCGCACCTGGATAGAATGTAAAATGTGAGCTATTTGGGACAGGAACTTTTTCACTTTTGCTTCTGTATGCCTAGTGCCTGTCTGGAACACTACCTGCCCTCAAGAAGCATATATTCTAATTCAAGACACATGTAGGGGAGTGGTGGCCAAGGAAGACTGAAGTGACAAGGATGAACCAAAGGATAATGGAATGTAACACTCTCTCCAGACATCCACAGTGAATGAGGCACTTTTCTCTGGATGATTTAGGGAAGAACAAGGATCACAGAGCTGAGAAGTTTGGGGGAGGATGGAGACCACGATCCTCCTGAATGACTGAAATGTGAATGTTAACAGAATTTGATGATTCATTACATATGAGCAGAAGAGGAGACTGACAAATGCAGGCTAACCATGTCTAGAAGGATCTAAGGCTCAGAGTGGAGGTGAATTCTGGTCCCATTAACACAAATGAGGATATTATAGAGAGGAGTTGATGTTGAGAACATGAGGGATGCACCTGTCTGAAGCTTTGTCAGGATATTCCATCGGAGATGTTCCATCATTCCAGAAGTGGGATGGCAGCTCAGGGGAGAGGTTCTTGTTGAAAACTTTGATATTGTTGGAAGCAAAGAAGAGTTCAGCAAGACAGGAAACCAGGCCATTAAATAACAGGTGTTTCTAGTCAATCCCAGGTATGGGTGGTTATGAACTATTAGAGGCAAGGAGGAAACCTCTACCAGTCAACTCATTGGTTCATTTTGTGGAAAGAGATAGGTAATTGAAAGTGTTTTTGAATAAAAGAAACCAATCTACTCTAATCCCTCACCTGCCAAAGAAGCCTTTTGCTCCCAGAGGAGATGCTAAACAAAAATGTTTTTCCTTTCACCAAAATCAGCGAGCTGGCATTTCTCCACCAAGAAGATCTCTTAGGCAAAAAGGTACCACTAGCAAGTGAATGTGATCAATGATGCTAATAAAAATAATGAATCCCGGGGACAGCTGGGTGGCTCAGTGGATTGAGAGCTAGGCCTAGAGACAGGATGTCTTGGGTTCAAATCTGACCTCAGACATTTCCTAGCTATGTGACCCTGGGCAAGTCACTTGACCATCATTGCCTGGCCCTAACCACTCTTCTGCTTTAGAACCAATACACAGTATTGATTCTAAGACAGAGGGTAAAGGTTTAAAAAAATTAATCCCAGACTCAATTAGGGCAGTGGATGAACTCCCCTTTGGAAACTTTTTTCCATGCCTATGGTAGGTAGAATCTTTTTTAAATGAGAGACAAAGGAACAGATTTCATAGACTAATAAAGTTCTCTTCTCCTTTCTCATTTTCCTAAAGTACCTTTTCTGATTCTTCCCTTTGCCTCTGTTATCCCTGGCTTGTTTCATACCCTCCTGTGCACATACAAGGAACCTCCTTCCTCCTTCAGCCCTGTAGAATATAAGTTCCTTGAAGACAAGGAATAAATGATTTTTTAGAAATCTGCTTTCCTTCAATATCTAGAGCATTAGAAATAGTAAGAGCTTCATAAATGTTTGTAGAATTAAGTTCACAGACACAGAAAAATAGAAACTGGTCACGCCTACCTGAATTTCAACACTTTGCTTTATGGATGGAGACCAGAGATGGTAGTCTAGGGAATAATGTGCCATTTCCTAATCTATGGTGACTCAGAAGCAGACAGATGTAGGAGTGGATTTGTCATCCTATCAAAGGGTGCCTCTTCCTTTCTCTTCAAAGTGAAGAGATGTCTGATCAAAAGAAAGACACTATTATCCATGTGGTGGAGCAAATAAAACATATTTCAGAAACCTGATTCCCAAGGGGGATTCAAAGCATCATATCCTCACTTGATAATCTTGAAACAGAAGACCTTATTTCTGGTCAAAGAAATAACTACTTATAGAGAGCAACAAACGACTTTTGCATCTATGATGGAGGTGGGATTTCAGGGGGGAAGATAGCAGAAAAGGATTATCCCCACTGCACTGAGGCTCACAGAGTCTAAATGCTGGAGCCCACTACAGATACTGAAGATAGCTGGGAAGCTTGGACTATGGACCATTATCAGGTCAGAGGTACTAAAAAAAATCAGCCTGGATGGTGCTATGCTAGGAATGAAAACAGAATTTACTACAAATTCTTAACTGGAATTTTAAAAATTTCTTACATGGATTTAGGTTATAGAGCAAGAGATATCAATGAAGAAATGTTGGGGTAAAATAGAAGATGAGCTAATCACATGGTATGAATGAGGCATCATTGATGAATGGTCACATCCCCTAAATTTCAAGGGAAATTAAGGAAGGAAGACTCCTAGAACATTAGGTGTGTATTCTGTAGTCCTCAGGAAAAATGAATAAGAGCTTTTTAATTTCCTAATCAAGCACTATTTTAAAAGAAAACAAAGCTAAATTTGGAAAAGCTGGCTTGGGTGGTAAACAAGAAAGAAGAATGACAAAAATCTCAAGATTTTAAAGGGATGTCTGGATCACAGGCTTATAGACTGAGAGCTGAAAAAACCTTAAAGACCATTGGTCCAATTCCTTCATTTACGGAAGTCAAAACTAAGATTTCAAGAGGTTCAGTGACTTGTCCAGAATCACAAAGGGAGGAGACATCAAGGAAACTAACCTGAAAAATAGTATTCTTGACTGCATCTTGGAAACTAACTAGAGACTGAGGAAACAATCATCTCTGCTGCTAAGGAGCTCCCATCATCCAAGGGAGAAGCAACACAAATAAGAACAAGGTTATTTAATGAAAATGTCAGCTCAAATAACTGGAAAGATCAAGGAAGGCTTCGAAGAGGAGGGGGCACCTGAACTGAGTCTTGAAAAAATCTAATGAGGTTTAGAGAAACTGAAAGTAGAGGAAAGGTTTATGGGAGTGTGGACAAATGGAAAATACAAGGGAAGCTCCAGTAGCTCCTGTCCTTTCAAAAGGGTGCTGCCATGACCTGAGCCTGGAGAAATGTTTAGATAGTTGTATAGAGGATGAATTGGAGAGGTGAGAGAGTAAGCAAGAAAACACAAGGCAAGTATTATAGTACTCTTGGAGACAGGTGATGATGGAGTGTCAGTCATGTAAAAGGTGTTTTCTAGGGACACTCAATAGGATTTGGCAATTGATGGGGTTTGGAGAATGAAAGAGGAAAAAAAAGTGTAGGATGATACTGAGGATAGCAAACGAATGACTCCCATACACAAAAATAGGATGATTTGTTGGAGAAGCCAGTTTAGGGTGGAAATTGATGTATTCCTTATTGGACACACTGGTTTTGAGATGTCAACAGAACATTCAAGTGGAAATATTTGACTGGCAGAGCTGAGGAGAGAGATTAGTGTCAGACAGTCTTGGAATTCATCTACCCAGAGATGGTTATTGAAAAATTGATGTAAGGAGATGTGACAGAAACAGAGAGAGACAGAGACAGAGAAAGGCAGACAGAGACAGAGATAGAGACAGAGAGACAGAGAGAGGTGATAGGGTTAATGTTTATTGGGTTTCAACCAAAGAATTGGTTGATGACTCACACTGTCTCCATTCCAAGGAAACAAGTTTTATTATAAGAGGATATAGTATCAGAGTAACTAGGAGAGTAAGTAAATAATGAAGGTGAGGTAGGGAGGTAGGAGGTATGGTGACTGAAGGTAATGAGAGAGTAAAGAGTGTGAGAGATAAGAGGGTATGCTCAGATCTCACTGTGCTTTTTAGCTTGCTTAGTTCCTAAGGAAGGGGTCCTTTGGGCAGTTGTTGTCCTGTGTCTCCAGGGAACTGACATCACTTTATCCATGATCTACTTTGGTTTGCATGGCTTTACCCAAGGTTCATTCTGGTGGGGGAGCAGCAAACACAAGGTAAATGGGAAGCTAATGAGATATAAAACCCCATCCCCAGGCAACTTTTGGACAAGTGTTGACCAGCTTTTCTGAGCAGACTCTAAAAAAGGCAGTGATGGGGATGGGGGAACAGGTGTCACTAACTGGAGAATCATAAAAGATCTCATCAAAAGAGGGCAGCTAGGTGGGCACTTCCTAACTGTGTGACCCTGGTGAGTCACTTGGCCCCCATTGCCTACCCTTATCACCTTGGAACCCCTACATAGTGTTGATGCTAAGTTAGAAGTTAAGAATTTAAGGGGGAAAGTCTTATCAAATAAGGAGCAAATCAGTTGAAACTTGAAGGGACTAAGGAGCTCCATGAGGTGGAGGCAGGGAAGAAGAGCATTCTAAGGCATGGGGGCAGCCTGTGCAAAGAACAGGGGCAGGAAATGCAAAGTCATATACAGGGAACAGCAAATAGGCCATGTCACCCACAATGTCTGAGCCTGGCGACTTCCATGTCACACTCCCGACCCACGCAGTCCCCTGAAATGCTGACCACTCTGACACACCAACACTGTTCCTCCCCTTTCTATTTTGTAGGAACTTGAGCTTTTGCTCCCACATGTAAGACTTTAGATTCATACCTCTTAAATTGCATCCATTAGGTCAGATACAAGGTTCCTGGAATAGCGTCTTGCAGGAAGTAGGAGCTTAAGAATTGTTTGTTTGTTGGGATCTTTGTGGATCCTAACTGTCACTCATTCAATGCTTCCATATCCCTCCCTATTTTGTGCTGCTATAAATTAAATAGCAATGTCAGCTGTGCCCTTTTTTCCTCAAAATTATTGACAAATATTTTAAAAAGCACAATCCCCAGAACAGGTTGCTGGGGTGCCCCATCGGAGACATTCTGCCACTTTGGCATTAGCCCATTAACAATGCCTTCCTACAATCATTTCCTGAATCCGCCTAACAGTATTTGCAATTAGCCTCCATCTCTCTACCATCTGGTCCTGTTGGACAGAGACTTTCTCTAGTTAGCTCCACTAGGAATAAAAAGAAGAGGACAGATACAGAAGATTTCAACGTAGGATAGGCAGAAGTTGGTATGTTTGTCTATGGCAGGGGAATACCTTTCACCAAAGTATTGGACAAGATGATTGAGGAGATCCCTTCCAATGCTCCAGTTTCTGTGGTTACTGATTATGAGAGGTGTGTGAGACCTACACAGATGATCTCAAAATTAGGGACTCGGGAGATGCTGTGAATGGCGGCGCCACAGAGAGAGAAAGGAAAGTCAGAGAGAGGAACAGGTTTGGAGGAAAAGAAAATAATCTCAGAATAACAATTTCTGTCTTGCCTCCTCCACAGAGCTGTGAGGAAGATCTCACGAATAAGAGATCCCAAGCGATTTGTAAGTTTTAAAGTATTCTGGTAAAGAAGTACTGGGGGACATGATGTCATTGGCATAGGGAGCCCCCAGGCAAGGAAGGCCCTTTATTAACCCACATCAATATCTTTTCTGCAACTGAACTAGTCTTGGAGAGCTACCTAATCCCTGAGAAGTGAAGTGACTTACTCAGGGTCACATCACCAGCAGGGGCAAGACTGGAACCCAGGTCTTCTGAACTCCTTGACTAGCCAACTAGCTATCAAAGTAGATGTATCAGACATGCAGTCCTAAGTGCAGCCTAAAACAGATTAAAATGTAGTTGGGAAATATCGGAGAAAAGAAAAGAAAAGAAAAGAAAAGAAGAGAAGAGAAGAGAAGAGAAGAGAAGAGAAGAGAAGAGAAGAGAAGAGAAGAGAAGAGAAGAGAAAAGAAAAGAAAAGAAAAGAAAAGAAAAGAAAAGAAAAGAAAAGAAAAGAAAAGAAAAGAAAAGAAAAGAAAAGAAAAGAAAATAGGTAATATTGAGATGTGGTTTCCTAAGTATGAAGCTTGCAGGAACTCTTCTGGGAACCCTGTTTCTATCTCAGTTCTATTAAACACATTGTACTACACCATGCATCTTCTCCACTTGAGGAATGTTGACATTAAATGGGCTCTGTGACCAGAAATGGCTGAAACATCTAAGAGACACTAACAAATATTTGTTTGAAATGCCAGTGGTAATATTAAACACCAAAGACCCCAGTTCCCTGTGCCCAATGTGCTAGGTAGCCACTATGGTACCATCTTTTACTCTAATTTCTTGATATTTTCCCTAAGCCAATATTCCATTTCATCTCAGTCTCTGTCTCTGTCTCTGTCTCTGTCTCTGTCTCTATATCTCTATCTCTATCTCCCCTCTCTTCTTCCCTTTCTCTCCCTGTCTTCCTCCTTCTCTGGCTCTCCTCTCTTTACCTATCCTCCTTTTTTCCTTTCCCTCCCTCCCTCTCTCTCTCTCTCTTTCCTTCTCTCTCTCTCTCTCTTCTCTCTCTCTCTCTTTGTCTGTCTGCCTGTCTTTGTCAGTCTGTCTATCTCTCTGTCTCTTCCCCGAAATGGTTCAGAGCCTTAGATTAAATGTGAAGTTGCACATAAACAGACATGCTTCTGTCTTCAATTCCTGAGCAATGCCCAGAGTCATGGGGTAGCTTTCTTCCTTGGATTGGTTCATCAGCTGCATCTGAGAAAAGGGGCCAGCAAGTTGCCACATTATAGAGCTTTCCTGCCCCAAAGCTGAAGGCAGTCCTGGAGCTGAGATGTAGCATGGGGCATCCTGTGCTAAGCAATGCATTCTGGTCCATCTCTCCTGCATCAGGGAGGCAGAGCTCACTGGTTCCCAAAGGAAGCTAAGGCAAAGGTTTTCGTTTTCATCCCCATCACAAGACAACTCAGGCTGGATTTTCCTATTTGGGAGGAAAATTGTATTTGTGCAGCCTCTCGGGGAATTCTGAGACTTCTCTTCCTTTTGATTGCTTCTTGGTTGCCTGGAATTGAATATGGCCTCTAATGGGCAGTGAAAGGTTTTTGTTTGCTTCAAGTTTGATTCAAGCAATATGAAAGATCTACATTGTGCTGGACCCTGTGCTTGGAGGGTGGGGATTCCAAAGGAAAATCGCTCCTTCCCTCCAGAAGCATGCTTTTTCTTGGGTTTTTCTCAATGATATTCTTCATATTTTTCACATCTATGGGCAATCTTCATAGGAAACCTTCATAGTTGATTTTGGCAATCATTGGAGCTTAGCATGGAAGAAACTGGGCTCTCTGGGGCTAAGCCATCTATGGTGAACCACAGGCAACTCCTACCCAGTCACACAGATTTGGTCCTACACAGCTAAATAGACTCTGCACACGGATCAACAAAGCGATTGTATTTCTGTCAATCAAGAACCAACCTGGTCAAGTCTGGAGAGGCTTATCACCAAGATGGAGAGACCCACAGAAGGGCTCGCTTTTATCTGAAAAATAAAGCATCAAAGCATGGATCATTGGAAGGATTACCCACACCACAAAGCTGCCAATTCTTTATATTAAAGTAATCCAAAATGGCAGGGTAGGAAGAGGCCTTGGGGGTTAGCAGATCTAACCCCCTTATTTTGTGGAGGTTGAAACTGAGGCCCAGGGCAAGTTGATGGCAGAGCCAGTTGTCAGTCCTGACTTCAGGTTCAGTACTCTTGGTCTCTGTTACAAGTCTGTAGTTAGAAGGAGTCTATTGGGAATGGGGGGAACAAGTGCCACTAATTGGAGAATCCTAAGAGATCTCATCAAAAGAGGGCAGCTAGGTGGGCACCTCTAACTGCGTGAACCTGGTGAGCCCCATTGCCTAACCCTCGGAACCCCTACAGAGTGCTGATGCTAAGTCAGAAGTTAAGAGTTTAAGAAAAGAGGCTTATCAAATAAGGAGCAAAGCAGTTGAAACTTGAAGGGACTGAGGAGCTCCATGAGGTGCATGTTCTGTGCAAAGAACAGGCACAGGAAATACAGTGTCCTATATGGGGAACAGCAAATAGGCCATGTCACCCACGATCTCTAATCTCTAACTTCCATGAAGAGAGGAGCTGAGTATTCTTTGAGTGAATGAATGAGTGAAAAAGCATTTATTCAGCTTTGAATATGTTCCAGACATTGTGTTTAGCATTGGTAGGGGGTATATTGTTGTCATTTCGTTGTTTCCATCATGTCCAACTCTGTGGTCCCATTTGGTTTTTTCTGGACTGAAATATTGCAGTAGTTTGCTATTTCCTTCTCCAGCTCATTTTACAGATGAGGAAACTGAGATAAACAAGATTAAGTGACTTGCCTAAGATCACACAGTTAGAATGCAGGTCTTCCTGACTCCAGACCCAGCCCACTACCCATTGCACCACCTACTCTGGTGAGGGTATGTCTAATTAGGAAAAGAAATCTGCCTTCAAGAAGTTTACATTCTAAAAAAGGGAGAAAATACCTAGAGGAATGATGACTAGGAAGAATGTTTTGTTCTGAGAAATCACAGGGATGGTAAGTGGAATCACCAAAGGCAGGGTGCCCAGACAAGAGCATGGCAGAAATATGGCCCCAGTATATCTCCCAGCACTGGAGCTCAACATTTTGTGACATTGTAGATGCCTCGTCAATATATGTTGAATAAATGAAATCTATTCCACACAACTTCATCCAACAAGTATTCATTGAACTCCTATTATTCCTAAGATGACTTCTGAAGAAACTGGAGTCCAAATTCATCCCTCCGAGGCTATGTGGCCCTGAACTTCAGAACTACAGAGCATTGGTACTCCTACTACCTGCATTGGTAAAGAGGGTGAGGTTGCCCCACCAGAAGCCCCCTATTCTGACAAAATCCCATGTGGTAAAAAATAAGGATAATAATGGTAGAAATAGTCATGGCCATATGGATAAAGATATGGTTATTTAGATGTTTTAGATTCTTCTTAAATAGACACTGCAAGTGGACAACTGGATTGGCCCAGAAGACGACCAAGGTAGATCATGGCTGGATTGCCTTTGGGAAATGACAAAGCTCTCCTAACAACCCCAAACTTTTTCCAGACACAAAATCCCATCTTTCAAACACCAGTATTCTGCTTCTGGGCAGCTGGGTGATGCAATGTGGGTAGAGTGCCAGGCCTGGAGTTAGGAAGATTAATCTCTCTGGGTTCAAATGTGGCCTCACACACTTACTAGCTGTGTGGCCCTATGAAAGTCATTTAATCCTGTTTGCCTCCGTTTCCTCATCTGTAAAATGAGCTGGACAAGGAAATGGCAAACCACTCCAGTATCTTTGCCAAGAAAATCCCAAATGGGGTCATGGAGAGTCAGACATAAACTGAAACAAGTGAACCACAAGAACATGCTGTTGCTGGTGTCCTGTAGGTTCAGGTCATAGATCCTGAGCATCCCTCAGAGAGCAATTAAGAGGTACATTGTGTGTGTGACCCTGGGCAAGTCACTTGACCCCCATTGCCCACCCTTACCACTCTTCCACCTATGAGACAATACACCGAAGTTAAGGGTTTAAAAAAAAAAAGAGGTACATTGTGGGTATGAGCAGGCTCTGCCATATTACCAACAAGTAACTACAAAGAAAAATAGGAGTAGAAGATGGCATGGCCTGATCACATGATAAAAGCCGGAGCTACCCGAGGGATCATGCGTTTGCTCCATTGCTATCTTCACAATGTCAAGAGAAATCCTAAAGAGTCTCTTGGTGAGGGCACAGGGTGGGGGAGAATGGATCCTCCTGGCAGACCTACAGCAATCCAGCACCAGAGACAAGCACATGGATGGGTTATAGCCCACTTCACTGGAGGGACTATTCATAGCCACGCAATCCAAGATCCATTTGAGGATGTGGATGTGAAGATGATGAACTTAATCTCCCCAAAACATGTGGGACTTTGGCTTATTCATGCTTCGTTGCCCTAAAATCCCCATCCTCAAATTTGTCATCTCTTAGTTATTTCTTCCCTCTACCTGCCAATATACTTGTAGCATGATTATCTAAATCAGGGGTTCCCAAACTTTTTTGGCCTAATGTGCCCTTTCCAGAAAAAAATATGACTTAGCGCCCCCCGCCACATACTATCACCACCTCTTACAGTTTTCCCCTGCCCCGAAATGCACGTGTGGCCATCACCGCCTCCCTGGATCACTGCAGCACCCACCAGGGGGCAGCGGCGCCCACTTTGGGAATCACTGCTCTAGATCTTAAAGCCCTTCTCTTAACCCTGATACTCCGTGAAGCTCTTACCTTATAGCCTTCCTCGCCCTCACCGCTAACCTTCTAGAAAGCACAGCCTACCGAAAGCATTTCTCTTCTGACTAGCTCGCTCCAGCATGTTGGCTTCCCACGCCACCCGGAGTCCCTGTCCTCTCTGAGTGATCTCCTGCTCGTCAAATCCAGACCTAACCCCCCTCGATTTCTCTGCAGGATTTCATGCCTTTGCCCTCCTTCTCTAGGCCTCCCCAACACTAGGCTCCTTTTACCTGTCTAAGCACTCCCTCATTGGCCTCCTCCTCACCATCCCCAGCTGTGATGCTGCTCCAAGACCTGCTTCTCGAGCCTTAGCCCTCTCCTCTCGCCTCCCCAGACTCGCCCATCCTGGCCGTCTCGATCACTTCAGTCAACATCCTAAGCTAGAGGTTCTAGTGGGCCCAGAATCAGGAAGCCCGACCCAAGATCCTATCTGGGCTCTGACATACTAGCTGTGCAAGTAACTACCTTTCTGAGACTCAGTTTCCCCATCTCTAAAACAGAGGCTCAACCCGGATGGCCTCTAAATGCCCTTTTGGCTCTGAATCTACGCTTCTTTCCAGCCTTGGCTTGCTAAGGTACGGACGTGGTCAGAGCCGTTGAGAAGCTGGACCGCCCACCACAGGCACAGGCTGTCGGCACCGGGGACGAGGAGCAGAATCACGTTTACACAGCACACGCTCTACCCACCCAGGAAGACGAAGGGTCACGGGCCACCACGGGCGATGGGAAATCTGAATTGGATGAGTGGAAAGTTTTGTTGAAAGATTTTAGCCTTTCCTGACACGAACTGAGCACGATCCTGTGGGACCAAGAGGGAAAAATTATGATTGATTGTAGGAGATGCTCTGGGCAGCACCGGATGCAGTCTGCATTTTAACTTACAGGCTTGTGAACTCGAAATCCTCAGGCCTCAAAGAGAAGGAAAACAAGCAAAGCTTCCCTCTAGAATCCCTGCCGTTCCCACTCTCCTTCCCGAACTGACAAATGGTCAAAGGATATGGACAGGCTATTCTTAGATGAAGAAACTCAAACGATCTTTAGTCAAACGAGGAAATGCTCCAAACCACTGTTAATTAGACAAAACAACTCGGAGGGGCCACCCCCTATCTATCAGTGATGAACCCGGCAAAACTACTAGTTCTGTATCCCACAGAGACCAAAGACAGGGAAAAGGAGCCACTCCTGCAAAGGTAGTCAGAGCAGCTCTTTTTGTGGTGGCCAAGCCTGGACACTGAAGGGAGGTCGAGCAAGTTAGGATATATGATTGCAAGTGAAAACTATTGTGCCATAAGAAATGACAGACAAGATGGTCAGAGAAATATCTGAAGACTCCGAGGAAGCGATGCAAAGTGAAGCGAGCAGAACCCGGAGAATGTTGTACTCGGTAACGGCAACGACAAACACTCCTCCACGGTGAATGATTTGACTATTAGCAGCAGTGCGAAGATCCAGGACCAGCGTCAGAGGACAAGACCCTCGTGATGAAGACGCTCTCCACCACCATGGAGGCAACAGCCAGTCTTCATGCAGACTGAAGCACGCCACTCTTTACTTTATCTCCTCCATGAATTTCCTCTCGTGGTAGCAAAGGGTCTTGTTTCCCAACTTGATGAACATGGAAATATGTATTGCATGATAACACATGTAAGACCTATATCATATTACTTGCTCTCTGGGGGAGAGAACATAGATTGCAAACTGTCAAAATATGATTGTTAGAAATTGTATCAATGTGTAATCTAGAAAAAATTTAATTTAATTTTTAAAAGGAAAGTAATAGCAGGTGATTATCTATACTGAGCTACAAATTCTGGCTAACAGAGAGATATAGATATTTGACAAGAACCATCTGGTGAGCTCATATTGAATTCACGATAGATCTTTAATAAAAGTTAAGTAGATCTGGGGGGGAAGGAGAATAGCTTACTGTGGTCCAGTCGTTGGGTCAAGCCCTAAGGATACAAATACAAGGGGAAAAAGAGATTCCTTTCCCTCGGGGAGTTTCCATTCTAATGAAAGAGAAAAGCATAGTGTAGGGCAGAGAGTGCCAACATTTAGACAAAGCCTTGCAGAGACTTTACAAAGCTCCAAGTTACAGATGATTTCTTCACTTGCTTCCACACTGCAAATTCCATTCACCAATTAAGTCCTAGGCTAGACCCCACTCTTCCCTGGTCCTCTTTTCTTTTCAAATGGGAGAGCCAAGCTTCTTAAGGGCTGGACTTGTCTTGACTTTATTTGCATCCCCAGGATGCACAGAACCTAGGACTTTGTGTCCTTGGTATTTGCTTATGTATTGATTGATTACCGCCATCTTAAGAGCCCTTCATGTTCCATGATCATAAATAAGAGCTTGCAAGGAAGGCCGTGATGAGAGCCATCCTAAGAGGCATAATGAGAGCCAATAGAGGAATGGCTGATTTATAGTCAGAGAACCCGAGTTCAAGTCCTGATGTTGCTCCTTACTATGTGTGGTGCCTTGGACAAGGCCTTTCCCCAACCACAGTCTCAGTTTCCTCAATTGTAAAATGATGACGTTGAATCATATTGAATCTAAAGACCCTTCCTAGGACAACTATGATTTTTGGACCACTCAGCATCTTGAAAAAAAAATAGTCTTACTTTTTTGTCCTTTCCTTCCACAATTTCTTGAACTGATACCTTTTAAACCATTAAAAGTAATTACTTTTTAGACCTGGAAAATTCTCGAGAGAGGCGTTGCAAGGCGGAGTGGCTTGACAATAGACCAGTAGAGGCTGGGGAGCTTGGACCTCACATCAGTCTATTTTCCTAACATTCTAGTGGTAGCAGTGACTTCTAGAAGGACCCAGAGGACCCAGGGGTTGTCCTGCTATTGAGGAATGGCTACACCAAGAGTGGTCCCTGAAGGTTACAGAAGATGACCGACTCTCCAGAGTCTCTTCTAGTTCTAAATCTATGATGCTGTGAGCTTTTCACACAAGCCCTTCTCTGAGCTGGGTTTGGGTACAAGATCTGGACCAAAGACCCGGCTCTGTCCCTAACACCAGACCCATAACAAGTAGCTGAGCCTTCCTAGCCTTCAATCCCCAATTTTGTCAATTGAGCAACTGAATTAGAAACTCTTAAAGATTCTATCATTTTAACAAATAATGATGAATCCTATCCCAATATACAAGGGAGGCATCGTGCTAGGCACCCAGGGGACAAAAGAAAAGAAGCCCCTGACCTCAAGTTTATATCCTAGCATGGAGGATGATAAGGGAATATAAGATTCTTTGAGAATGAAAATTGATCCAGCAGCTAAGGGCATCAAGGAAGGCTTCAGGAGGAGGCGATATCAGAGATGAGCCTCGAGGGGAAGTAAGGATGCTGATGGGCAGAGTGAAATCTGGGCTCCCACCTCAGGTCTGCTGCTAACTCACTGGGTAACTCAAATCAAATATATCTCTGAGCCTCAGTTTCCTCACTGATAAAAGGGAGACAGGCATTCTGA
This sequence comes from Gracilinanus agilis, assembly GCF_016433145.1. Classification (NCBI taxonomy): domain Eukaryota; kingdom Metazoa; phylum Chordata; class Mammalia; order Didelphimorphia; family Didelphidae; genus Gracilinanus; species Gracilinanus agilis. Next base: position 4,216,350 of record NC_058131.1, on the reverse strand, counting down.
CCTAATACTTGCAGAGGGGAAGGCTTGTTGCACACTACAAACCTCTCTGGAGGAATGAGCTGTTGTAATGCTGGAGACATTTTCGCAGATGCTCCAGTCTAGAATGACTCTGTCACCTCTGAGAATCAGAGCCCAGAGAAGCCTCTCATACCAGAGCAACAGCTCCTGACTCTGGAAGTGCCAGCCTTCACGGGCCCTAATAACCAGAGAGGAAAGTTCACCAAAATGTTCATCATTTTTTCAGTCATTTCTGACTCTCTGTGATTCCATTTGGAATTTTCTTGCTGAAGATAATGGAGTGGTTTGACATTTCCTTCTCCAGTTTATTTTACAGATTTGGAAATGGAAACAGAGTTAAGTGACTTGCCCAGGGTCACACAGCATCTGAGGCTAGATTTGAACTCAGGATTTAACTCCAGGCCAGGCACTCTGAATCTCTGATTCCAAGATAGAGTATCCACTATGTCAAGTAGCTGGCAGCCCTGGATTCAGAGTTGGAATGACCGTAGAGGTGCATCATATAGTTACTCATTCAACATTTATTAGCACTTCTTAGGAGTTGGGCATTACCCTACATAGGCATACAAAGAAAAAAGAAAAACAGGGCCCGTCCTCAGCAGGTATATATTCTAAAGGGAAGGGGTGTCCGTGAGGAAGAAAAAGAAAAGGAAATAAACAGTGTGTACAGACGTAAGAGGGAGCTCAGAGCTATTTTGGCTTCGCTGGCCACATCTCTCTACGAATGCCAACAGTGTCTTACGTGGGCAGAGAGACTGGTATGACGATGATCGTCACTCCTAGACTTCTTTGTCTCTGATCCATTTTACTACCCACCAACTCTCTACAGGGAAGAATATGAGAGGTTTGAATTTAGACAGCGGAAAGTCTCAAAGCACAGAGCTGTTTACTTTTGGATGCATAAAACCTGACAATAAGCATGGCCAGGGCTCACACAGGCTTCAGAGATTCCAATGAAGAAGCAGAGAGAATGCTCCCAATAAAACTAGAATAAGGTCTCTGACAGCGACACCCAAGACCCTGGACTAGGAGCTGAGTTTTTAAAAAGGCAGAACCAATCTGGAGCGCACCAGCAACTCCTCAAGGAGAGTCTCCTGTCTTTGTTCTACAATCTGGGCACCCAGAGCTGACAATTTTCTATTGCTCTAGAGACCTACCAACAAGCCTCTGGTGGAAAGAAACTGAGAAAATTCAATTCCGATTTTTTTCCCTTCAGGCTGTAGATTGTCCTGTGGCTAAGGACAGCTCCATTCCTAAAAGAGCTATAAAAAGGGCCCTGATTTTTTTTTAAACAGAAGAGCATTGTGGAGCCATCTCTCCTCATGGGGAAGAGAGAATCGGTCAAGGAACTAACCAAAAATCAAAAGTTGGGAGTAGAAAAACACACGCCCAGAAGGGTCATTGCTGGAAGTGTCCAGCAGAAAATATATGTATAATAAAACAGCAAACAGCAGAGTCAAGTAGGTAGCAGGTGTCGGGGGAACAACATGATGGCATTATTGGAAGAAATGAATGACCCTTCAGTGTAGGTGGCATAATTTACCCTTTTCTGTGCGTGGTCCAAATGTGTGTGTTTCTCCAAGTTCCCACTGATACTGTGTGTAACTCCCAGGTTTCTAGGCAAATGTTTTGTTGAATCATTCCTTACTATGTTATTTCATTAAATGTCTTTGTTTTGATCTCTGGCTGTTTGGAAAAGATAAAAATATCAGGAATGAGGAGGCCTTCTGTGCTCTGGTTTGGAGTGGATACACACCCGCAGAGATCTTCCGGGGGACCTAGAAGAGTTGGAGGGCATTTCAAGATGCTAAATGAAAAAATGCAAGATAATTTCTAGGAAGAGGGTGTCACTGACTGCAGTTTCCCTGTTGAGCTAAGCCCTTCAGCAAGTGAGGGACTTTATCAGGGACGGATCGTGCATTTTGATCCTGAAGACAACTTCTGCAAAGATACAGACAAAGGAGAGGCAGCAAAAGGGCCAGTTCAGCTTGGAGATAGAGGCAAAGAAGATCAGGAAAATGCAATCAGTCTAGAAGCCTGGAAAAACCTGCAAGAGCCAGATGAGGAAAAGTATTAAATGCCAAACCCAGAAGTCTGGATTTCATTCTAGTGGGAAGAGAGAGGCTCTGAAGCTTCTGAAGGAGAGCGTGATTTGGTCGGCCCCACACCTTAGGACTGCCCATTTGGCAGCTGTGTGGACCATGGCTTAGAAGACAGAGAAACCAGAGGTAGAGAGACCGATGAGATGGCTGTTACCATAATCCTAGTAAAGGGACCTCAACTAAAGCACTTTGAATGGAGAGGAGACAACTGGGAAAGCTATTTGAAGACAGAACTGATGAGCCCTGGCATAGACTGGAGAGGTAAAGCAGAAAGAGCCATTGAGAAGTTGGGATCCAAGCCAGGTGGCTGGAAGTGGTGGCACCCTCAACAACAACAGAGCTGTTTAGAAGAGGGAAGGATTTGGTCTAGAAGGTGGAAGGGAAGATGATGATGGAGGCCAATCCCCTTCAGATGAGGAAACAAAGGTTGGAAGCTTAAGTGACCAACCAAGGGAACACAGCTAGTAAATATATGAGGCAAAATTCAACGTGGGTCCTCCTGATTCCAAGCCCTCTACTCTAGCTACCGGGTTGCTTTCCTGGCACTATCTGGCACTTAGACATATTGAATTTAAGATGATGGCGATGGGAATCCAGTTGGAAATGTATAGTAAGCAGCTGGTGTTGGGGGATGTGATTCTAAGGCTCAGAAGAGAGACTAAAAGTGTACGACGAGATCTGAGCCACATCCGTAGAAAGAAAATTACTAAAACCATATGACGTCACCAAATAAAATGGTACAGAGAGGGCAGAGAAGAAAGTCTAATACAGAGCCTTGAGGTAGAAGGAGAACCAAGGAAAAAATATCACCAAAACTCTGAAAAGACAGAGCATTCAGGAGCAGGAAATGGTCAATAATATCAAATGCTACATCTAAGCAAGTATTTATTTAGCACCTCCTATTGTAAGTGCCAAGCACTACAACCTACAGATGAGGTCAAGAAGGCTGATGACTGGGAAAGGGCTATTGGATTCATCATTTAAGAGATCAGTGAGTTCAAATCTGACCTTAGACACTTCTAGCTGTGTGACCCTGGGCAAGTCACTTAACCTCCATTGCCTAGCCCTTAGAACTCTTCTACCTTGGAACCAATAGGTAATATTGATTCTTACACAGAATATAAAGGTTAAAAAAAGAGAAAGAGAAAGAGAAAGAGAGAGAGGGATCACTGGTCATTTTTGAGAGAGCAGTTTCATTTGGGTCATGAAATATAGTCCAATTCCTTCATTTTGCTCCTGGAAACACCAAGACCCAGAATGGGGAAAGGTCATCCAGAGAATAAGTGCTGATAAATCAGGGATTCGATTCCAGGTCCTGCCCTATGCCCTGTTGAGTTAACTCAAGATTGCCATCCTGGGAAGAATATACTCCATATAATATCATATCAAAAAGAAAAATGGCCCATCTGGAAATCAAACCCCTTAGCCTCTCAGTCCTGTCCCAAAGAATGGTGCATTGCACCATTAGGCTTAGCAGATCATTTAAGGCTGGAAGGAACCTTAGAAACTATTTTAGAAATAAGGAACTGAGGTCCCATGAAGGGGAATAACTTCAAACCATGCATTTAGAACTCCAACAGCCCTCGGAGACCCCCCCAGACTTGCCTCGGTGCAAACAGATAGGTAATTAGCCATCCAGTTGGAATTGGAGTTTCAGGTGCCACGACTCCCAAATTCCTTTGGCAATAATACAACAAGCTCTGTTTTGTGATGCTTTTCTAGAAAAGATATTTTTTCCAAGTCATATGATGGGTACCCAAATGCTTTGAGAAGTTTGAGCTGGCATGGTCTCTTGGGTAAGCAGCACACATTCAACAGAGGTCGGTAATCAGTTAATACCCATCTTAAACATGTCTCACTTTAAGATAATGGCCTCTTTAAGTGAATGCATGTTTTAATTATGCACTTTTAAAAAGCATAATTAGATAGTGTGCATTTTAAATCAGTAGTAAGCTGTCATCTTTTGTTGTTGCTTTTTTTAAAGACCTGCCTCTTTCTTAATTGAATTCCACCCATTTGGGTGGTTTTCTAAAATAATGAGCTCCATTATGAGAGTACTTTTCTCTTCCAATTAAAAAAAAGGGGCTGTCCCCACTCTCTAAGGGAATGATTCCAGTCCCCTAGACTCAAGAGTGCATTGCCATTGGTTCACTAGGAGATTTTACTGAAGATCATTTGCCCTCCTGTAACTCCTGCTGCTACCATCAATTCACCCTTCAAACAGAAGAATCCAGACCTGGGAGTTGCTTAGCATATGCTAGAACCATGTCCATTCATTTTGTGGCATGGTAGCTTGGAAGTAGAATGGATAATGTGCTGATCCTGGAAACAATAAGACCTGAATTCAAATCTTGCCTCAGACACTTATTAGCTGTGAAACCTTGACTAAATCATTTAATCTCTGTCTGTCCCAGTTTCTTCACTATAAAATGGAAATAATAATAGCAGCTATCTGCCAAGGTTGTGAGGGCCAAATGAGATATTTTAGAAGTGCTTATCATCTTATTGAATTGCTTGAATTTTCTTTCTTATTTGCCTTTTTATGATTCTCTTGAGTCATATCTGGATATAAAATTTTCTGTTTAGGTCTGGTCTTTTCATCAGGAATGCTTAGAAATTTTTTTTTATTAAATGACCATTTTCCCCCTGAAAGAATATACTTAGTTTTTCTGGGGAGGTAATTCTGGGTGCAAACTAGTTCTTTTGATGTCCAGAATATCATGTTCCAAGCCTTCCAGTCCTTTAATGTGGAGGCTGCCAAGTCCTGTGTAATCCTGACTTCAGCTCCATGGTATTTGAATTCTTTCTTTCTGGCTGTTTGCAGTATTTTATCCTTGGCTTGCAGGCTCTTGAATTTGGCTATAATATTCCTGGGAGCTATCATTTGGGGATTTATTTCAGGAAGTGAAAGACTTAGCTACTCTCAGCAATATAATGAGCTGGGACAATTCTGAGGGACTTATGGGAAAGAATGTTCTCCACCTCCAGAGAAAGAACTGGTAGAGTCACATGTAGATCAAAGCATATTAGTTTATTTACAGTTTTATTGGAGGGTTTTGGTTTTCTCTGAGTATTCTCTTACAACAATGGCCAATATGGAAGTGTGTTTTGCATGATGATGCACGTGTAATCCAGATCAAGTTGTCGAGAGGGGGAGGGAAGGAAAAGAGAGAGACAATTTGGATCTTATAATTTTGGAAAATGTATGTGACATCAGACCTCTCAAATTAGATGTCCAGTGGACATCTTAAATTCAGTATGTTCAAAATAGAAATTATATTCCCCTCTAAGCCCTGCACACCACCTACATTCTGTTACTGCGGAGGACACCACCATCCTTCCAGTCCCCTAGGCTTCCACTTTAGGAGTCATCTTGGACTACTGACTCTCTCTCCTTCCCCATATCCAATCTATTGCCCCAACCTGTTGATTTCCATCTCAAAAATGACTTCCTTTTCTCCTCTGACTCTGCCACTAGTGATTTTCTGTCTGTCCTCCATACCCAGAATGCCTTCCCTTCTCATCTCTATTTAATGGTTCCCTGGTTTCCTTCAAGTCCCAACTAAAATGTCACCTTCTCCAAGAAGTCTTTCCTATGTCCTCTTACTTCTAGACCTCCCTTATTTCGTATAGAAAGAGCTTGTACATATGTACGTACGGTTTGCTTATTTTCTCCCATGTTAGACTGTGGAATCCTCTAGGGCAAGAACTGTGTTTTCACTGTATTTGTGTCCCCAGCACTTCATAGAGTGCCTGGTACATGGTAGATGCTTAATAAATGTTTAGTGACTGGCAAACTGGCCAGGTTGAATGTTTAATTTTTCCATTCAATTTCTCCCTCTACATGACAAGATCCTAGGTCAGCCTACAGCACATGCTGGGAACTTTCTTTTCTCCTGCCTCCCCAGATGGCTGACAAAGGAGATTGGCATCAGCCAAAGGATATTCCAAGTAGAAGGCTAGAAAATGAAAGAGAAAGGAAAAAAAGATAAAAAGACTAAAAAGGAAGTGGTGTCAGATAAGGAGGACTTCAGAGACATTGGCCCCTCATTCGTTTTGTGCCAGGGAGAAAACAGCCAACATGTCCATCGTAATATCTTAACAACAAATCACAACATCTCTTGAGAAACCATGGGGAAAAGGGAAAGTCAATGACATTGGGCAGAACCAAGAGAGCTCTTGATGAGAGCCAAGGCCAACTGCTTGAGGGCAAGGACTGAGCAGGTTTTTGTCTTTGTATCTCTGGTGTCTATCACAGTTCCTGGCACATATTAGATACTTAACAAATGCTGGTTAAGTGGGTAAGTGAATGAATGAATACAGGGATAAGTGAAAGGAAAAATGACAAGAAGAGATAAATAATAAAGATAATAGACAACTAGCTTATATATAGTATTTTAATGTTTGAAAGTACTTTACATATATTATCTTATTGGATATCACAACAACTCTGGTACTATGATTTTCCCCATTTTACAGATGAGGAAACCAAGGCAGACAAAGCTTAAGTGACTTGCCCAGGGCAACACAGTTAGGAGGTGTTCAAGGCAGGATTTAGAACTCAGAGCTTCCTAATTCCAAACCCAACATTCTATGCACTGTGAGGTCACCTAGCTGTTCAGGTGTCTTGCTAAAACATCTCACTCCATCCCTAAGCTACTGTGACTGTCCCAATAAACTTGTGATCTCTTCCATGTAGACTTCTCTCTGGGTTAAAAATCTCAACGCGTTCCCACCTGCCCAGCCTGTGTGACACCCATCTTGGGTGGGTGTACCCAACATCCTGGATGCCTTCATAGAATTCTTCTCACATGTCTCGGCTACCAGAGGACCTACACAAGGTATTCAATGATTATCCTTTGCTCCAGATGGGACCAGTTCATGCTTTCCTTCTCAGTCATAAAGTTATAATCTTAAATCTTGGGCTAAAAGGAACCTCAAGGTTATTGGGTCCAGTTTCTTCATTTTTATATAGGAGACTGAGGTCCAGACAATTAAATGACAGCTAAGGACATAGAGCTTCTACATAGGCTTTCCACCTCCAGAGGCAGCATGCTTTTCCCTGGGTCATCCTCTGAGACATCACTGATGTCCTTCCATACGCTGTTCCCTCCATCCTTTGTAGTGTGTGACAGACTGATCATATCTCCCCATTTCAGAGAAAATCTACTTCAGTTTCTCAGAGATGGTGTCATTCTATGTCTCACCATCATAGAGGTACACCAGGAAAATGTTGGCGTCCTTTCTTCTTTTAATGAACAAGAATCAATAAGCATTTATGAACACTGACTGTGTGCCAGAAGAACCTTGAAAGAACTCGGAGCTTATGAGATATATACAGAGAAAATAGAAGGTGATCTTAGAGGGGAAGATAGAGAAGGGACTTAGGGAGAAAGAGAATCCCTCCTGGACCTCCTAAAGTGCAACAAAAGTAACGTGCTGGTGATACAGGCAACAGAGCCTATAGTTAAATGGGTTTGGATGAATAATGGGTATCTGTTAGCAGGTCTTTGTTCAATGCACCCGGCACTGTGCTTAGAGCTGGGGATACATTCACATCAGGAGGAGCCACAGCTGAACAGCTATGGGAGAAGAACATGTGGCTTTATCATATAATCAACCATTACTGAGAATTACGAGGAACAACAAAGGACCTGAGTTTAAAAGCATTGAAGGAATGTGAGTCACTTTCTCTCTGATTTATGTGATTCTACCCAGTAATGGACTCTCAGGACACATGTGATATCTCACCTTAAAATAATCCTTTGAGGCAAGTTGTGTAAGTTGTATTGTTGCCATTTTACAGATAGGGAAGGTGAGGCTCTATAATGTAAACCACATAGCAAGTAAATGATAGACTCAGGGCATAGAGTACTGGATCTGGAATCAAGAAGAATGAATCCAACCCAGCCTCAAACACTAAGTAGTTGTGTGACCCTAAGCAAAGCACTTACCCTCTCAGTCTCAGTTTCCTAATGTGTAAAATTAGGGTTAATAATAGCACGCACCTCTTGGAGTTGTTGTAAGGATCAAAGGAGATAATGCTAGTTAGAGTATGCACTATTGCAATAATATACTCTGTACATAAAAATATGCCCCAAAGAGAAATTAAAACAGGATGAGATAAAAATGAACTAAACAGTATTTATAAATATCTTTTTTCTTTTCTAATGATATTTCTTTTTTGCTCTTCAGAGTAGTGCAACTGGATATGGGTACAGCATTATTTTTTTGAAACACCTGCATATATCATGCCATTTATTCATTAATTATTCTGTTAATTTGGTCACTAGAGCTTCTCAGGCAGATGATTTCTGTTTTTAAATACACTTTTCAGAATGAAACACAATTCAACAATGCAGCAATGGGTCATAACTGTCTGTAAACACAGCAGCTTGTCCTCAGGAGACATATTCCTCTGGGGGGTGAAGGTAGATATTCATTTCCACAAGCAGGACTGAGAAACGGACATGAAGCATCCTTAACTTCAGTTCAACAGGAAGTTTTCAGCAGAAGTTCATTGCTCTTGCTTTGAATGATTCTGCCTACTAGATGGCTTCTTAGTAAAATATTTGAATATTTTGGTCATATTCAATAGTGCAGAGAACAGCAAGAAGGCAATTCTGTTTGGTTGAATTGTAGAATGCAGGAAGGGGAATGATGTCTAATAAGAATGGGATGGAAGGAAGGGTTTGAAAAGCCAAATATGGGAATTCTCATTTATTCCTAGAGGTAATGGGGAGCCACTAGAGATGATGCAGTAGGGGAGGGACTTGGTCAAAGCTGTGTTTTGAGAAAATCCCTTTGATGGCCATGTGAATGATGAGCTAAAATGGAGAGAGATTAGGTTGGAAGATGTTAGAAGGTTGGTATCATAGTTCAGGCAAAGAATAATGAGAGTAAGGTTGTGGTCACAGGAGAAGGGAGAAGGAAACGAAAGTGAGAGAGATTGTGGAGATGGAAACTAGATTTGGTGACTTCACAGATATGGGAGGGGAGTCAAAGATGGAAGTCTGATTTTGGAAACCTGGTGACTGGAAGGGTAACGGTGCCTTTGACAGAGATAGACAAGCCTGAAAGGGAAGAAGGGTTGAGTAAAAGATAATGTAATGATATTTCTGATACAGATTCCAGCTGATCCTGGCCAGTTCATTCATGCAATTAACTCTGTCACTCTCAAAATGAAAAAATGGGATAAGGGGCTCATCTTCCTGATAACTACCCCTAAACTCCAGAGCATAAGCTCAGATGAGTACCCACCAAAGTGCCCACAAAGCAACCTGTAGGTCTGGGTTTGCGTATGCTGATGGAAGGAACCAAGGAAGGAGGAAAGAGGGAGAGTGTTCTAGAAACAAATTCCATGTTGAGGTCATGCCACAGGGGTATAATATGGCCTCTAGCCTATAGAATAAAATAGAAGCCAATGAAGCCAGACAACCCTCTGTAACTGAACACAACCTACCTTTACAATTCCCACTGCCTATAATACATCCTACCTTCTAGCCAAATGCAATCTTCTTCTATTTCTGTGAATTGATAAAATCCACACATCATGATTAGAATGTATTCCCCCACCATCTTCATCCTATTGAAATCCTTTCTTCCCTCAGTGGCCTGTCTTAATGTGACCCATCACTGAGAACTTCCCTGATCCCCCGATACAAGAATGAGCTTTCCCCCTTGCAATACTTTGCCCAGACAAAGTATTTACCTTTCTTTGCCCTAAACACATTCTTGCTCATGTGTTATTTATTTCTGCAAATGGTTTTTCCCCAACTATCAAAGTGTAAGCTCCTCAAAGAAGGGAATGGAATCGCATTGCTTTTTTCCCATTTTGGACGCTATTACCTAGCCCTGGGTGCTGTACATAGTAAGAACAATACATTTTCAAGAGGTCAAGTAGGGGAAAGTGGGATACTTATGAGTGTAAGGCCATAGGGGCATACATACATCTGCCAGTGATTGCCCAAACTCTCCCTCCAAGCCTATTAAAGGGAATCAGGAATAAGATGCTGGATTGGTATCAGCAGTTTTAGAAACCAGCTGGAATATCATGGTGTTGAAACATGGAGAGTCAACAATTAGTTAGTTGTATGGGGGATGATCAGTGAATAAAGAAAAGTGATTTTGTCACCAAAGTATACGGAAGACTCTTTGAGAAACAAATGAGGGATTTAGAAATAGACCACAAGCCTAGCACAGAAACATGGGTAATAGGGATTTGAGACCTCAGTTATCAAGCTAGAGCACTGGTGGATGGCTCTGCAGAAGACAGCTATCCATTATTCACTCTCTGTCATCGTGAAAGGGTGGGCGTTGAATCTTAACTAAATCTCATTGATCCCTCTCCTAAGATTTCCCCATTTCTCCCCTACTCTCTTTTCTTTCTCATAATAGGAGGTGAAGATATATTTAGACAGATCTCGTTGCAGCAGCTAATTTCCAGTCTAGGGTCATTATAATAGTCCTCAGGTTCAAGGAACCCATTTTATGCTATTTGATGGAGTTACTATGACATAGAGAGAGAGCTATAGATACACACACACCCACAATCAATATAGCTCAGAGCCCTTAGGAAAATTCCTAACATTTAGACAAAGGTTTAGCTTTTTGTAACAATTTGCATTCGCTGGATAATGGAGAAAGCAAAAGAATTCTTTAAAGAAAAAAAAATCTTCTGCTTCATTGACTATACCAAAGCCTTTGGCTATGTGGATCACAACAAAATATGGCAAATCCTCAAAGAGAGGGGAGTATCCGATCATCTTACTTGTCTCCTGAGGAACCTGTATTCAGGTAAAGAAGCAAGTTAGTTCCAAACGTGAACAACTGGTTGGTTTAAGATTGGAAAAGAAGTATGACAAGGTTGTACATTGTCACCTTATTATACCAGAACAAACTAATCAAAAACTGGAATTAAGGTTACAGAGAGAAATATCAACAATCTCAAATATGCAGATGAAACCATTTTGCTGGCAGAAAGTAAAAAAGAATTAAGAAGCCTCTTAATGAGAGTGAAAGAGGAGAGTGTAAAAGCTGGCTTAAAGCTTAACATAAAAAATAAGAGCTTGGCGACTGATCCTATCACTTCCAGGCAAATAGAAAGAGAAGAAATGGAAGCATGTCGGATTTTATATTCTTGGACCCAAAGATCACTGCAGATGGAGACCACAGCCATGAAACTAAAAGGCACTTGCTTCTTGGAAGGAAAGCCATGGCAAATCTGAACAGCATTCTCAAAAGCAGAGACATCAACTTGCCAACAAAGGTCCATACAGTCAAAGCTATGGTTTTTCCAGGAGCAATGTATGGTGGTGAGAGCTAGACTATCAAGATAACTGAGCCTGCAGAATCAGATTGAGTGAGTCATGGTTCTGGAGAAGACAGCAAGGAGATAAAGCAGTCAAAATTGAAAGAAATTCATTCAAACCATTCAATTGGAAAGCCAAATACTAAATCTGAAGCTTAAATACTTTGGACACATAAGGAGAAGGCAGGACTCATTGGAAAAGACCTTGATGTTGGGGGAAAATGAAGAAAAATGAAAAGGGAGCAGCAGAGTGAGATGGATAGATGGTGTCATAGAAATAATGAACATGAGTTTGTACAGACTTTAGGAGATAGTGGAGGACAGAAAAGCCTGGCATGCTATGGTCCATGGGGTCATAAAGAGTCAGACATGACTGAACAACAAAAACATTGTCTTTTTTGTAGCTAACATCTGGCCTCTTGATGTCTGAGGCAAAATCAGTATAAAGTAAATGTCTAAACAAAGAAGAAAGCAGAGTACATTCGAAACTTGGCCAAAATTGGAACAAAAAGGAAAAGTCAGGGAAAGAATATGTACTTTTCAGTAACTTCCTTCAGTCATTGAAAATTTAAGTACAAGAAGGAGCTTATTGCTCTCTTCTGAGATGCCTTCAGGAAGCCATGGCCCATGTCTGCTGAACTTCTCCTTTTCTGTCTTTCCTTTCAGTTGTTGCCCCTGTTCCTCTGATTCTTTCTAGCTCTTCCCATTAACTTTAAGGTATAGCTAGGCATGTCCTTTCAAGTGATGCAGTTCCCATTCTTTTTCTCTGTCTGAGACTATGAGTGATTCCATAAGAAACCCTCAGTGTGATCATGCGTGCCTCCCAACTCAAACTATTCTCAGGGCTGATGGAGTAATGGTTATCGCGCTGAATTAGCAATCCTAGGATATGAGTTAGTTCTCAAACTTTGCAAAACAAGCAGGCATATGTTGAAGGTCTCTTCCTCCCTCTCTCTTTCCCTCCCTCTTTCTCTCTATCTCCATCTCCATATCCCTCTCTGACTCTCTGTCTCTCTCTCTCATGATTTCTTAACTACCTAAAGGATCATTTTATCCTTAAAAGAGGAACCAACATATTTAGCCATTCCCTAATGGATGTTGACTTGTCTTTATGATTGTGATGGAATACTACTACACCATAATGGCAGGAAAGGAGGGCATTACCTGGGAATTTTAGTGTAACAAACTAATTAATTTTTAAAAACAAACTTCACCCACTCTCTTTAAAAAAAAAAGAGGACTCAACAAGGGAAAATTCCATTTCATCTCTGATGAGAACATTAGAGCATGAAAATGGCCACTCCATCTTAGGGTTTGTGATAGAGAAAGAGGAAAGTCAGTCTGATACACACCCCAGTACATTCCCCAAACCCCCAATTCCACAAGGTAGGAGAGATAAGCAGCTTGAAAGAATGCCATTCTGAAGACCCAAAGGAAAACAATTGAGAGGTAGTCAATCAGTAAATATTTTTAAACCACCTACTATGTGCCAGAACTGCTCACTCTGCAAGTATACACAAGGAAACAATTTCTCTTCATAATGAGCTCACAGTGTAATGGGGAGAAAAGGAGTTGACTGAAGGGACAAATATGGACCCGTGGGGGAAACGCCAACTAACAGTAATGAGAAACTTTGATTTTTTTAAAATAATATGTACATCCTCAGAGGAAGTCAAACTCTGAGTAACTGAGAAACTGAGAGTCCCAGAGAAGAAATAATGAAACCTCCTTCCCCCTCACATCAGGGAAACAAGGTAATTAGGCAAGAATATTGTTCACGTCAGATGTGATCACTGTAGAGAATGTTTTGCATAACTGGTTTTCTTTATCACCAGGGACAATTCAACATATGGGGTAAAATAAATGATGTTAAGACAAAAGGTAATGATGACATGTTTTTAAAGATGTGTCAAGAAAACAGAAGCATGGACAGTAATGGATACTATAAGAACATGGCCCAGTTTTGCAAAGAGGTCAAGAATTTGAAAGCTCTGAAGAATCTGAAGCTGGTGAGGGAAGCTAAGGGCAACTCAAAAAAAAGAGCTTTACTTCGGCTTGCTTTGTTTGTCTAAGCAATATGAAGGGAACAAGAAGGATCCAAGAAAGAAGATGAGCTTAGGGTAGAAAGCATGATGATGACTTTCAAAAGAGAAAGCAAGGCTGCTCCACTGGGGTTCAATTTCTGTGTCCTCTGCCAAGAAGAATGACCTTTGGACTGGAGTGGATCGAACAAGAACAATGAATAGGAAGATAATACCCAAGAGAAGGGGGAAATAGTGAAAGAGCCCCTAGCTGCCCTCCATGAGTTCAAGTCTGCCGGCCAAGATGAACTTCATCCTCAGGTCCCAGAAGAACTGGCAGCTGAAATGGCTAAGCCTCTGTCAGGAATTTCTGAAAAAATTACAGAAAATGGGAGAAATGCCATAGTATTAGAGGAGGCAAATAAAGAGAATGGAATCTGCATAGTACAGGGGAGTAAGTTTGGTATTGATTATTGGAAAAAAAAACTACAGTAAGAGGCATTATTCAAGAGGTCACTAATGACCATGTAGAAGAGAGATAACATTGATCTAGGATGATTTCAGTAAGAACTTGCTACCTAGAACACACCCAACAATACTCATCCTCCTCTGGAAGATTTCCAGATGGAGAGGGGCACCCCTACCCTATCTCCAATTCCCCATCACCCACTTGTGGACAGTTACTACTTAGGAAGGCTTTCTTCATTATCAACCTTGCTTTATTTCTCTTTTTTTTTACAAAGTTAGTAAACTGGCAAATCAGATGAATGATGGAGATTTACTTCAACAAAATTTTTGATCAAATATTTGCCAAATTCTCTCATACTCTTCTTGTGGGAAAGATGACAAGAAGTGGGCTACGAGATGAGAGAGCTCACTTTACAGATGAATAAATTGAGGCAAAACTGGGTTATGTGATTGCCCAAGGTCACACTGGTAGTAAGTGTCTAAGGTCGCATTTGAACTCCGATATTCCTGACTCAAGCCCGGTACTCTCCTTTGTACTCTGCTCCCACCATAATAGCACAAGCATACAGGAGACAATTTCTGAAAATACCCTATTCGGAGTAGTGCTTTGAGATCAAATCTGATTCTCAGTCTCCTCCTCGTAGGTGTAAGTTCCTGAATGGGACCAAGACGGCACACAGGATGCTTCTGGCACACAGCGAGCATTTACTAAATGATGGAGCTGGAGAAGGAAATGGTAAATCACTCCAGGGTCTGTGCCAAGAAAATCCCAAATGAGTCACGAAGAGTCAGACATGACTGAAACGATGGGACGTCAAGAGTACGGAGGACCTAGTGCACAGGCACGAGGCACATCAGATTGCCGTCTACGCGTAAGAAAACCGAGATTCCATTCACGTACCTTCTCTGTAGGACTCTGTATGAATGTTAGAATTAGCGATTTCAAGCAAAAGAGTACAATGGAAGCCATACAGCCCAATTCCAGCCTGTCTTATAGATGAGGAAACTGAGGACCCAGAACATAAGGTGCCTTCCCTAAAGAGACACAGCTAATAACAAATAGAATTTATGAGGCACTTTTAAGTCTACAAAATGCCATTCCAGATATTATATTACTTCATGTTCACAACAACCCTGGGAGATAGTTACTATTGTTATTCTCATTACAAAATGAGGAAACCGAGTCAGAGAGTGATTAAATTACTTGCCCAGAGGAGATGCAGCAAAACTTGGATGCCAATGAACTGTTGGTAGAGTTGTGGACTGCTCTAACCATTCTGGAGAGAAATTTGGAACTAGTCCTAAAAGGTTATAAAGCTGTGCCTTCCCTTTGACTCAGCCATACCACTACGAGGTCTGCACCCCAAAGAAAATCAAAGGAAAAGGACTTATACGTACTAACGTTTGTAGCAGCTCTTTTTGTGGTGACAGAGAATTGGAAATTCAGGGGATGCCCATCAACTGAGGAATGGCTGTAGAAGCTGTGCTGTTTGATTGGAATAGGATACTTTTGTGCTATAAGAAATGATGAGCAGGCTACTCTCAGAAAAACCTGGGAAATTCTGTGTGAAGTGAGCAGAACCAGGAGAGCATCGTACACACTAAAAGGCATATTGTACAATGATCAACTGTGATTATAGTCTTAGCAGTACACTGATCCAACACAGTTCTGAAGGATAGAAGATGAAAAATTCCATCCCCCTCCAGAGAAAGAACTGACGAAGTCTTGTTTGGTGTTTTTTTTAAACCTTCACCTTCCATCTTAGAGTTAATACTATGTACTGGCTCCAAGGAAGAAGAATGGTGAGGGCTAGGCAATGAGGGTCAAGTGACTTGCCCAGGGTCACACAGCTGGGAAGTGTCTGAGGCCGGATTTGAACCCAGGACCTCCTGTCTCTAGGCCTGACTCTCAATCCACTGAGCCACCCAACTGCCCCCCTGATGAAGTCTTTTTTTTTTATTATTTTTTTTTCCTGATGAAGTCTTAATGAAAATTGAAACATACTTTTTTTTGTTTTATTTTCCTTGGGACTTATTTGCAGAGGGCTCCTTGTCTTCTTTTGCAATATGGCTAATATGGAAATATGTCCTGAATGACTTCATGTGCATAATCTATATCAAATTATTTGCCTTAAGGATAAAAATGGAAAGGAGGCATCTAGATGGCTCAGTGGATTGAGAGCCGGGTCCAGAGATAGGAGGTCCTGAGTTCAAATCTGGCTTCAGACACTTCCTAGCTGTATGACCTGGACAAATCACTTGACCCCCATTGCCTAGCCCTCACCACTCTTCTGCCTTAGAACCAATGCACAGTATTGATGCTAAGAGGGAAGCTAAGAGTTTTTTTGGGGGGAAAGAAAGGGAAAGAAGGGAGTCAGTGAATTTGACTAAAATTTTTTATGAATTTTTTAAATGTACATGTAATTGAGAAATATTTAATGAAATAAATAAAAATGTGTTGGGGAAAACTAGTATGATTATATTTTATGGTTTTATTCTGTGATGTTTCAATGGAATTGGGGTGCAAGTGAACATCATCAGTAGGAAAGGATGGCAGAGAATCAAAACATCCCCAGTCTTTTCCCCTCTTAAGGGTACTGGAAATCCTTAGGGATGGGTGAAAAGTTACATACCCAGGAGGTAGGGTAGCAAACGTTTGGCCTATAGCATACCCAATAGTACTCATCCTCTGCTGGAAGGCTTCCCCTCCTCTCCCAATTCTCCATATCCCAGGCAGCCCAACCCACTTGTGGACAGCGACTCCTTAGGAAGTCTCCTCCTATTAACCCTGAATCTAACTCTTTACAACTTCCCTCCCTCCAACTGCTCCTAATACTTTTTTCTATGCCCAAAGAGAACAAATATAATCACTCTCACACCTGGGTCCTTCAAATACCTGAATATCTCATGGATTCCCCAAGTCTGCTCTTCTCTACCTTAAGCATGCTCAATTTCTGCAATCCATCTTCAATCATCAAAGACTCCAGATCCTTCCTTATCCTGGTTTCCCTCCTCTTGACATTCCCCAGCTTATGGATGTCTTTCTTAAACTGTGATGCACAGAACTTCCCCCACCTCTGACAAGGGGGTTTGAGCTGGGGAGTGTGGCCTCCTTTGGGCTGGAAGCCTCTCAATGCAGCTGAATGGTGCCTGCTTTTTGCTGACCGTATCACCCTATTTTCTCATGATCTTTACAAGTTCAAGAACCTTTGCATAAAAGCTACTATCTAAGCCTCTTCTGTGAATAAAGCTGCTTTTCCAAGTCCAAACATAAGAATTCTTATTTATCCCCGGAATTTCATCTTCTTAGAGGCAGCTCAATGCACTCACCTGTCAAGATCTTTTCAATCCTGCTTCCCTCATCCATAGAGTTAGCTCTCCCTGCCAGCTTGCACATCAAATAAGCACTAGCTACAATGCAACTCACATACCTGAGTTAACGGTATTTGTCCCCTGCATCACAGAAAAAGAATTTTGCATGGAAACCCCATTAATTAATTTATATTTAATAATAATAAGTAGCACTCCAATAGCTCTTTGAGACTTGCTTCCTAGGGATCACCTTGTAAAATAATCATTTGACAAAGGAGAATTTCAAGGCCTATGGAGGTTAAAAGACCTTCGAGGGTCACAGGGGTACTTTGCATCAGAGAAGGGAATTAAATCCAATTCCTCTGCTTCTAGAACCTAGGCTCTTCCCACATTTCCATTCTATCTCTATTGTTATAATAGGAAACATGTTTTAAGAGAGTATTATAATGCCTCAACTTCCTAAGGTCCCATAAGATGCTTTAGCTTTGTTATTTGACAGGATAGCCAGAATTCAAAACCCCAAAAGTGTAGACTGGTGCCCATGCTGGAAAATGTGGCCTAAGAGCTCATCATAAGAGCCAAGAGAACCAACCTCACAATGGCTTCCCACCAGATGAAATTTTTGGTTTGGGCTAAAAATAACTAGAAGTTAGTCCCAGACCAGGAGTAAGTTTTCTATTGCATGGTATGTCAGGGAAGGGCAGATTTAGTGGAATATAGCTTAATGAGGTGTCCAGGCAAATCTCAATGGACATCAAAGGCATATCCATAAGGGACAACCAACCCTAGGCCACCTGTGGCTGAAGGTTTGATGACCTGTCTAAAGTTACCAAAAAGAGTAAAAGAAAATAATAAATGTTGGAGGGCATGTGGCTAAGTTTGGAAACTAATGCATTGTTGGTGGAGTAGTGAATTGATCTGACCATTGTGGAGGACAATTTGGAATCATGCCCAAAGGGCTGTAAAAGAATGCATATCTTCTGGGCATGGAGCCAAGATGGTGGAGTAAAGCAGAGAAGTTCCAAGTCACTGTGAGAATCCTCTCCAAACAATCTTAAAATAACACCACGAAACAAATACAGGAATGAAAGAACCAATAAGAAGACAAAGAAACAACTTTCAAGAAAAGAAAAACCCGAAAGGTAGGTAGAGAACACCTGGGGCACTGGGAACACAGTCAATAAGAGGCTGTCACAAGGAGTCATGAGCAAGCCAAGAGCAAGCCACACACACACCACACCCCACAACTGCTCTACTAGGTTCAGAACTGAAGTCCAAGTCCACATTCAGACCCTGAGACCCTGCCTTGGTAAATAGAGGTCCAACCAACCCACTGCCCTTGAAATTCCAAACCTATGGTGAAGTCTAGAATCCTAATCCAGGACAGTCTGGGCTGAAGAGGTCTGATCTGTGTGAGCCCAAAGCAAAGCCAGGAGTCACAGTCTGGGCCTATGGCAAGGACATAGATTCCAGTTGGGGTAGTTGATAGACCCAAAGTGGGTCTGGATCTTCTTGCCAAAGGCTCAGGGTGGAGCTCCAGTGCAGGGCAATCAACTGTGTGTCCAATTAGATCAAATACACAATAAGACCAAAAACTTATATCTAAGCCTGAAGCTTTGAACAGGCCCTGACCTGATCAAGCTTAGAGTAATACCAAAAGCCCAAGTCTGAGGCAAGTCTTTAAGCTGTCCGCATGTCAAGGGTTAATTGAATCAGCAGTGGGAGGTGACACTTAGAGCTCCCAGCCCTCAGGCCATCATACCATCTTGGAAGAACTGAAACTGGCAGAAAGCCAGAAAAGCAAGCTAAGGGTAGCATCAAGGAAGGACTGGCATTTAATAGGGTACCCTAACCTGACAGAGAACAGAACCTATCTATAAAAAGGTAGGAAAAATGAGCAACCAAAAAAAGCACCTAACTTTAAAAAATGTTTATGGAGACAAAGGGCAAGGTACAGACACAGAAGGGGACAGTGAAAGAAACACAAACACATGCAAATTCCAAAAGAAAAATATGTACGCATTGGACACAGATTCTTGAAGAACTCAAAAAAGACTTCAAAATCAACTTAGAGAGGCAGAGAAAAAGTGGAAAAGAGAAATGAAAGCAATGAAAGAAGAAAAGGGCCAAATGAAAAAGGAGACCCAAAAGCTGACAGAAGAAAATCAGGCCTTGAAAATCAGAATTGAGCAACTAGAAAAAAATTATTTCTAAGAAACAATAAAACAAAATCAAAAGAATAAAAAAACAGAAGAAAATAAAGAAGTTTATTTTTACAAGAAATTATCAAAGAAAACTGCCCAGATATCCTCAAACAAAAAATAAAATTAAAATTGAAAGAATTCGCAGATCACCTCCAGAAAGATATCCTCAAATGACAATTTCAAGGAATACAATAGCTAAATTCAAGAGCCCCACCCCAAGCCAAAGAGAAAATACTACAAGCAGCCAGAAAGAAACAATTCACATACAATGGAGCTACAATCAGGATCACACAGGACCTAGTACAGTGATGGGCAACCTTTTGAGCTTGGTGTGTCAAAATTTGCCAAAAAAAAACAAGCATAACTTGGGTGGTATGTAACTTCGAGAAAAAAACCATAATTTCACGATATTTATAGTTTAAATGACATAGGTTTGCCATCAGGGACCTAGTGGCTTCTACATTAAAGGATCAGAAAGCATGGACTATGATATTCAGGAAGGCAAAAGATCTAGGTTTACAACCCCAAATTGCCTATCTAGAAAAAATAAGTATATTCTTTTAGGGGGAAAAAGGCATTCTATAAGATAGGAGATTTCCAAGTATTCCTGAGGAATAAACCAGACCTAAACAAATAATTTGAAGTCCAAACCCAAGAACCAAGAGAAGTCTAAAATGGTAAATAAGAAAGAGAAAATTTAAGGGACTCGTTAAGGTCAAATTGTTTGTATTTCTACATGGAAAGAGGATATCTATAATTCTCAAAAATTGTTCTTAATAGTAGAGCAGATAGAAAGAATATACTTAGTAAGAGGGTGGAGAAGTAAGCTGATTATGATATGATGTGTATGATGATGTATGATGATATGATGTATATGTAAATGTGATGATATGAAATGATATGTATGTATGGTATGATATGTATGTATATGGTGTGATATGTAAAAAATAAGGGGTGAAAAAGAAGAATGCACTGAGAGAAAAAGGGAGAGATAGAATGGGATAAATTATATAACATAAAGAGGCATGAAAAATCATTATGGGGACAGGAGGATAAGGGTGGTGACAGGTAATGATTAAATTTTACTCTCATCATAACTGTCTCAGAGAGGGAAAAACAAATGTATTCATTGGGGTATAAAATTATATCTTACCCTACAGAGAAGTAGAAGAGGAATAAGACAAGGGAAGGAGGAGGTAATTGGAGGAAGAGGGAAGTGAAGGTTGATAAAAAGCAAAACACTGGAACCATGGAAATTTTTTTAATAATAAATTAAAAAATAAAAGTTACCAAAAAGAAAGACAATGAGGGCCCTGGTATTTAATAAGTAAAATCACAGGAGTGCAAGAAAGGCTTAGGGGAGGGGGTGGAATTTCTTTCCTATTCTCCTACCCTCCCCCAAGATTCCAAGGAAGCCATTCCATTCAGGTCCACCATTTTGGGGTTGTGCTTTGTGTCACACTCTTTGTGATTGCATTTGGGGCTTTCATGGCAAATATCCTGGACTAGTTTGCCTTTTCTTTTTCTAGCTCATTTTACAGATGAGGAAACTGAGGCAAACAGGATTAAGTGATTTGCCCAAAGTTGCACAAATACTAAGTGTCTGAGACCAAATTTGAACTCGGGAAGATGAATTTTCTTGATTCTAGACCTGGCATTCTATCCAGTGCCCCCACCTAGCTGTCCTCAAATTCCATTCAGTATCAAACACTTATTCAGTAGCTCCTCATACATAGCTATGACCTAGGTGTAAGGAAGACAAAAAAAATCTATGTGATATAGTAACCAGAGTAGTGACTATAAGTTGGAGTCCAGAGTACCAGTCCCAGCTCAGCCACTGACAAGTTATAGGTACCTTGAACAAGTCACTGGACTTCAGTTTCCCTCGATTATACATTTCAAAGTTGGACTAAATGATACGAAAGTACCTTTTGTCTCAGGCATTTAGTGGCTCTTGGGCATGTCCTCCTGCTCTTATGGAACTTAAAATCTTAGAGGGGAGAAGAAGCATCCTCACAGTATTTAGAATTAGAAGTGACCTTAAAAAATATCCTGTACAGCCCCCACAAGCTACAGACGAAGAAACCGAGGCCCAAAGGGATGATGGGGCTGCCTCAGGGTCAAAGCCTCAGAGCTCAAACTCAGCCCAAGTCCTGGGGTGCTCCATCTCTGAGCCCCATCTATGTGAAACTGACTCTGGAAGCAGCATCCCAATTCGAAGTTCAGAGAAGCCATTCAAAGAAAGCACTGAGATGCTATCCTGTTTTCAAATATCTCCACCAAAAGCAATTTCCCAGGTTCTTTTGATACCCCTTCAGAGGTTAAGCAGTGTTCTCTGGCAGGAAATTATTTCCCCTATCTGTGCTCCATCTCAGAGACCTGAGCCCTGGTCTGCTCTCCAGACAGGGCTCCCCGCCGCCAGGTGCCTCCCCTTATCTCGAGATTGTGTTTTCAGGCAAAGCGGTGATTTATAATTACAGAATCAATCCCTCCAATAGCAGATGCTTTTTCAGACTAAGTCCTTGGCACCGAAGCCAGGGAGTTCAGCCGTTCCATACACGATGAGGAGACGCAAAGCCACAGCGGTACCATCTGCTCTGCCCCAAATGTCAAGCAGCCCAAGCGGGCCAAGAGTGTGGGTGACTCAAAGGCCACTGGAAGACACATGCTGGGTGTGAGCGTGTCACCAGCCCGTGGAAAGGGGCACCATCATGACAAGGAACCAGGTCCCCTGTGAGGCAGAAGAGCGGGAGAAGAGACGGGCAGCATCCCCCAGGCTTCTAGGAAGACTTCCACAATGGCAGGTGGAGGATTGATGGAGGATTCTGGAAACCACGGATGAGAATCCTCCGGCAGGTCATGAAATTCCCCAAGCGAAAGCCATCGTAGATTCCCCCACAGGAGCTGCTGGGGCAGCCTTCCCACAAGTCGCCAAAGTCATCCTAGGAAAGGCCAGGTCAGACCATGACCTCAGACCCTACAGAGGGGCTTCAGCCGATCCCTCATTACCTTCAAGATCATTTATGTTAACGCTCAGGTTGGCATTGGAAGTCCGCTTGATCAGGCGGCGACCCATCTTTTTGGACTTGTTCCCACGGTCCCCCTTCGCCAGGCTTTCCATCTGAGCCAACCTGGCTGACCTGCCTCCCCCCTCGCTCCATCCAAACTCTTCCCTCTAAACCATTCTTCAGTTAGCAAACAAGCATTCACGTTTGTGTATTTGCACAGACGTAAATCCGCTTTACTCTGTGCTCACTATGTGCCAGAATCCACTACAAATAAAGCAGTCGCTGCTCCCCTGGAGCCGGTGATCTCCTGAGGAGACAACATCTGCACCCGTCGGGACATACAGAAGAGACGCCAAATGAAGACAAGGTCGTTTGCAGGGGGGGGGCGGGGCGCCAGCAGCCTCCCCCTCCTGCCTTGGAATTCCCAGCTGCCTCCAAGGCTCGGTCCAACTGGATCTGCCCCCAAGGACCCAACGCTCATACCCCAGCTCTGCCCTTTACTACTCATGTGACTTTGGGCAAGTCATTTAGCCTCATTTTCCTCCTCTGTAAAACGAGGGAAATCATCGCACCTGCCTTTCAGAGTTATTGTGAGGATCAAGTGCGATCATCTTTGTAGATCACTCAGCATGATGCCTGGAACACAGTAGGTGTCTAATAAAGGCTTGTTTCCTTCCTTCCTGATTTCTCTTTCCTTTCTTTCTCCTTCCCTTCCTTCCTTCTTTCCTTCTTCCTCAAGCACCGGGAGTACAAAGAAAAGCCGACATCATTCCGCCCTGTAGGAGCTCACATTCTATTGGTGGGGCAACATACAAACAGCAAAGGGCACACTACATACGTGGGATCTTCCAGTTCCCCCTTCCCCTCCAGGTAGGCTGAGGACCTCCTCGTATTTCACTTTTTATAAATGTGATCACTTGAATAGAACTCACTCTTCTCTCCTTCCTCCTCTTCATCTCAAATCACTCAAATGTCTTTCCTCATTATATCCTTCTATCCCAGCTCTAGTGATGAAATAGTCCTACTGCTTGCCAAGACCAGGCCCTCTTCATGAACCCTTCCAATTTTCTTAAGTAAATTGCCCTCCATTACAGCTATTCTCACTTATCTTCAGGCTTTTTCTGCTGGCTGCTTCCCTGCTGCCTAGAAACCCTTCTATGGCTCCCATCTTTAAAAAAAAGCCCTCACTCAATCCTAAAGTCTCTCATAACTATCGCTCTCTATTTCTCCTTCCCTTCTTTCCCTAAACTCATTGAGAAAGCCATTGAGATCCGATGCTGCTCCTTCCTCTCTTCTCACTAGATTCTAAAAATTCTCTGCAGTCTGGCTTCCAGTCTCATTGTTCAACTGAACTCTCCCAAGTTCCACATGACTTCTAAATTGCCAAATCTTGTGCTATTTTTCTCAGTCTTCACCCTCCTTCACCTCTATGCAGCCTCTGACATTTTCGTTCACCATCTATTATCATCTTTCTAGTGTGACACCACTCTCCCTATTTCTCTTCGAAGCCATCTGGTCACTCCTACACAGTCTCCTTTCCTGTTCTTTATCCCTGGCATACCTACTGATTGTGGGGATCCTCCAAGGCTCTGTCTTGGGGCCTCTTGTCTTTTTTCTCTATCCTGGCTAACGTGGTAGTTTCATCAGCTCTACCAAATTGAAGTGTCATCTCTGTGCCAAGGATTTCCAGAAATAAACCGGATAGATAGCCCTACTCTCTCTCCTGAGCTCCCTTCCCCTCATTCACTTTTGGATATCTCAAATTGGATATGTCACAGGCACCTGAAACTCGACCCGTCCAAAATAGAACTTCTTATCTTTTGGGCAGATACCTCCTCTTTGCCCGACTTCTCTGGCTGCCTGTGTTAGTCAGCTTGCTGTAACGCATATAATATTCCCCCTGCCATCTCTGTGCCCTTGCTTGGAATGTCCTCCCTCTTGGCCCCCATGTCTTAGCTTCCCTTCATTAAGACTGAACCTAAGTCACATTTTCTGCACCTTTAGTCTCTACGTAGCTTGTGTGCCCCTAACATGCCTCCCCCCGTGGAATGGGAGCTCCTGGAGGGCAGGGACTCCTTTTGCCTTTCTTTTATTCTCAGACTTTGTGGTGGCACACAGGAAGTTCTTAATAAGTGATTCTTGACTGACTGGCTTATGTGTATGGGATCATTCTTCGTGCCTTTAATGTCACTGAGTTATAAGCCAAGCTTGGGCAGCTAAAGGGTGCTCTAGGGCAGGTAGGTGGCACAGTGGAGCGCACACTTTACTTGGAACCAGGAAGAGTCCTATTCATGAGTTCAAATCTGGCCTCAGACACTTCTTACCAGCTGTGTGAACTTGGACAAGTCACTTAAACTTATTTGCTTCAGTTCCTCATCTGTACTGGAAAAGGGAATGGCAAGCCACTCCCGAATCTTTGCCATGAAAATGGAGTTAAAAAGAGTCCGACACAACTGAAACAATAACAGGATTCTTGGTTCAATCATGTATACATTTTAGTTTTTAAAAAGAACATAATTCCAAGTTGCTTTGCAGAAAAGTTGAACCAATTCAGAATTCTACCAATACTGTATTAATGTTCTTGTCATTATCCAACCCCTCTAATACTATTTCTGTCTTTCACAATTTTTCAGAATTCGCTGTATATGAGGCAAAAACTTCTGAGTATCTTTGGTTTGTAACTCTTATTAGTAATAATTTGGAAGCATCTTGCATATTTGTTTTGTTTTTGTTTATTGTTGTTTAGTCATTTTCAATTGTATCTAACTCTGTGACCCCTCTTAGAATTTTCCTGGCAAAGATTATGGAGTAATTTGCCATTTCCTTCTCCATCTCATTTCACAGATAATAAAAATAAGGCAAGCAGAGTTAAGTGATTTGCTCAGGGTCACACAGTTCATAAGTGTGAAGCAAATTTAACTCAGACCTTCCAAGCCTGGAACTTTAGCCACTGTGTCACCTAGCTGCTCCTCTTGCATATAATTACTAATGATTTGCCATTTGCTTGTTCTAACCCTTTCTTCACTTATCATTTGGGGAATGGCTCTTGAACTAGCATATTGGTGTTAGTTCTCTACCTGCCTTAGATATCAAATGCTGGTTAGAGATTTTTGAAGCAAAGATATTTCCCAAAAAATAGTTTTCCTTCTTATCCTAATTGAATTGATTTTATTAATGCAAAAGTTTTTTTTCTATTTCTGTCATCTAAAATATCTATTTCGCCCCTAGTTTGATTACCAAACCTCTGTTTAATTCTACCCCTTATAGTTGTAAAAGGGTCCTGTTCTCATTTTTTCATTTGTTTTTTTTGACATGACCATTTATATTCAGGTAGTATAATGCATTTTGAGCTTAGTGTGGTATGTTTTATAAGATATTAGTCACAACCTAATTTCTGCCCAAAATTATTTCTATTTTTAACAATTTCTTTGTAAAACTCAGAAAGAACCTAAACTGTGTTTCACCTCACTTTCAGATTATTTCCTTTCACCTTCTTCCCCTTAGCACCTGCATTATCCCATATACTGTACACTTCACCCTCCTCTCCCCACTCCCTGCATTTCCAGAAACTTGTAAGCGCTGTCTTTCCCCAATACAGTATGTAGACAATGTCCTTGGGGACAGGGGCTGTCTTTTTTTTTATCACATTTGTATTGACAGCAATTAGTCCAGAACTTGTCACATAATAAGCTCTTAAGTGTATTATCTTCCCAAAATTATCTGTGCTATTGTCATGGCATTGATCACCCAATGGGTTATTGACTTGGATTGCTTCGGATTCTTCCTTATCTACCCAGTTCTCTCTTTTTTTATTTTCTAACTAGTACCAAATAGTTGATAGAAGTGCTATCCCTCTTTCATTCCTTTTGCATTTTTCCCTTTATTTCCTTTGAGATTCTAGGTCTTTTGTTCCTACAAATAACTCATATTATCTTCCCTTTTAAAGTGGCCCTTTGGAAGTTAAGCCACCAATTACTATAAATTAATTTTTGTGTGGCACCCTCATTTTTATTATTTACAGCAGCTCAAGCATGAAAAAATAATATATCATCAATTATTTGTTGTTCCTTATTTCTTTAGTGTGCTTTGTAACTATATGCATGGCATTTTATTAATAATAAATATGATATGATAATAATTCTATAACAACCAATATTTATATAGCACTTTAAAGTTTGTAAAATACTTTACATGTTACCTCATTTTATAGTCACAAAAATCCTGAAAGGTAGGTGCTATTATTATTATTATTACCTGATTTTACTGGTGAGAAAACCAAGATTGACAGAAGTGTAGTGACTTGCCCAGGGTCTGACAGGATTTCAACCTCCCTACTTAAAGTCTGGCCTTAGTGGAGCTCTCCAGGGCATCATTTGTTCCTTCTCTGGCCTTCCCTAGAAGACTGACCTTTTTATCATTGCCACTCTCTTACTCATTTTTAATGTCTTCCTGTTTAATAGCTATTTCCCTGAGAACAAAGTCTTAAAGGGAAACTGAGTTCCAAGAAGAACTGGTGGAAAGCTGACCCTTGAAGAGAAATGGAGTTCCAGAAAGGAATGATGAGGAAGCATTCCAGATATGGGACATGGTCGATGAGAAAGCCACAAAACCTTGGGATCAGGAGGTGGGTGTCATGTACATAAAACAGTAAGTAGGTGATCTTCACCTGGAGTGTAGAGTACAAGAGGATGGAGGAGTCCGGAAACGTGATCTGGAGCCAGACTATACAGACTTAAATGCCAAAAAGAGGAGTTTGAAGTTTATCTGAAAACTAGTAGGGTGCCAGGGATGCTTGTCAGGCAGAAGTATTACACAGTCAGACTTCCACGTTAGAAAATGACAACTAAGGAATTCACTAAAGAGAGGAGAGATTTAAGGCAAGACCATTGGAAAGGCTCTAACAGTCTTTCAGGTGACGGATGATGAGTACCCAGACTAGAATGTCTGTAAAGTGAGTAGAGAGAAAGGCACAGGGATGAGTTCTTCCTGTGCTACTGAAGGAATGTGAGTGCAGTCCATGTTTTGTATATTTAGCCATCCTGGGGCGAAGCCCCAAGAGTCCCCTCCTAGCTACAGTTCTGGTCTTTTCTGTTTCTGCAAAAGCTCCTCAACAACAGGGATTGTCCTGCTTTTCTATTTGTAATGTGTTGCTTGGTCTGGGGTCTTGCTCAGACTAAGAGCTTAAAAGGACTTGGGACTAATCCGGAGCTAGACATTCTACTTGGGTAGCCCGAGCAGTAGTCAAAGCACACAGTGAAAAGGATCTAGAGGAAGGTGGCTGGCGCACAAACTGAGAAGGGGATGAATACAAGAATTGTAGAAGATAAAAAATGTTGCTTCTGCCTCTCGATCTTTATCCAAATACTCGTTGCCATTCTCTTTCCTACTGATTCCGAGAATCCTGGGATTTTAGTTGAAATATATTTGAAAGGCCATCTTCTCCAACTTCTGCTAAAAAATAAATCTCCATTGTGATGTGGCTTGGACCTGTCCAAAGTGGGAGACTCATCCCTCCTTCCTGTGTCCACTGATACCATCTCTGTGCACCTCAAAATGTTGGGAAGATTTCCCTGACATAAGACCCAAATTTGCCACTTTGAAATTTGTCCCAACTTCTACATCTGTCCTCCGAGACCAAATGGAACACCTCTAATTGCTTTGGATTTCTTCACGTGAGTAAATCTTCTTAACATCCGGTGTTACTCCTCATCTCTCTCTCTTCTTCGACCTGGCCAATTCCATTTGAGTAAGATCAGAAAAGCTAGCTTTAAGCCCTTGTCCCAGGATTTATGCCGTGTGGCTTTGGTGAAGTCATCTAACCTCTCTACAGAACATGTGGTTCAGTGAATTGCGCGTTGGGCCTGGGGTTGGGAAGATCTAAGTTTGAATCTGGCCTTAGACACTTGCTAGGCGCATGGCGCTGAGCTTTTAACCAGTGCCTACATCCATTTCCCCACCTGTAAAAAGGAGGTAATAATAGCAGGTATCTTACAAGGTGGTTATGGTGAGAATTAAATGAGTTAATATTTATAAAATTCTTAGCCTAGCACCAGGCATGTAGTAGGTGCTATTTAAAGGATTGTTCCCTCCTTTTCCTTCTTCTAGGACTTATTTTCCTTTGCCGTAAAATGAGACGGTTGCTCTCATACACCCCAAAGAGCTCAAAGTCCAGGAGAAAAGCCCCATCTTTACAACAATCTTCCTGGAAGCTCTTTTTGTTTTAACAAGGAACTGGAAACAGAGAAAGCGCCCATCATTGAGGATGGTACATAAATGTAATGGCATCTCTTTGTGACATTTGGCAGGGTGAAAGGGACGGATTTAGGGAAATCTTTAGGAACTTAAGAGCCTGGAGGCAACAGAAGTGGAGCAGCGTCTACACTGCCAGGAAGGTAACAGAAAACATCTCAGAAGACGTCAGAACTATGGTCTGTGCAGGATCATCCATCGGGCTGGCAGAAGGCTGATGATAAAAGCTGATGCCCACTTATTGGCAGAGGTGTGATGGACTAGAGGAGCAGAATGAGACGCTTCATCATAGCAATGTGAGGACTAGTTTTGATTTTTTATTCTTAATTGTTACTAGGAAGGACTCTTATTTAAGAAGAAGAGGAATGGGTGGGTGGGCAGTGAAAATGAGAGGGAGAAGAGAATTAAAGAAGCATTTTAAAATACGCAAATGAACAAAGAAGGAATCTTAGAAGGAGTCACAAAGAAGCAGGATAATTTTGTTCCTACTATGTCATGTCGAATTTAATATACACTTTTTAAAGTATGTAAGAATTCAACCTCACATATAATCCTCTTTTCTTATCCTTTACACATGGAAATATTCATTTTCTGTCAAAGTACATAAGCATTGTTTTAATTAAGACTAAAAAGGGGGTTGGATTGAATGACCTCAAAGGTCCCTTCTCGCTTTAAATCCTGTAATTCATGCGGCAAAGATAAAATCTGGGCACTTTTTCTGGCTGTTCCTCATACTTGGAATATTCTCCCTCCTCGGCTCTGCCCAGTGACTTCTCTCACTCCCTTTAAGTCCTGACTAAAACCTCATCTTTTCCAAGAAACCTTTCCCAATTCCTCAATTCTAGTCTTTCCACTCTTAATTATTCCCTATTTTTCCTGCCTGTAGAATGCTTTGTATAGATTGTTTGGCATTAGATTATCAATTTCCTGAGAGCAGGAGCTATCGTTTGCCTCTTTTTGTATCCCTAGCACTTGGCATAGTGTCTGGCACATAGTAGGAAGGCCATAAAGTTGATGGATTGATTGATTGATTGATTGATTGGTGTATGTTCTGTCAAAGTCAATGGGGCCCTTCTCAGTCCTGGCATAAATCAAAGAGATGAATCCAACAGCTTCTGTCCATTAAGATTTAACAAATAGGCAAAGTGCAACTTTTTAAGTCAGGTGGTGACTGAACCCACCTCTCTCTCAGCGAACGCGTCTCTGCCCAGCCCCTGGGTGTAGCCTGGCATGGGTGCTGCTCCCCACGGCGAGGGTCTCTCCAAGAGGCAGCCTTCCAGGGCGAGTGCCAAGGAAGCCCCCCATCGTCCCGACCCCCTTCGTGGGTCCTGGGGGAGGTCTGTCAAAGTCTGGTTTCATTTGGAGGAGATTCGGGGCTCTTCGCCTCGTGTCCCAGGATTCGGCTGGAAAGGACGGAAGGACATATGAAAGGCTCCGCAAGGCAGCGGCACGTGTGAAAACGCGGCTGCTTGTTGTCATGCAACCTTCTAGGAGCTCCCCAGCAGCTCCCCACCAATGCGTGCCTGGTGTGTGTGTGTGCGTGTGTGTGCGTGTGTGTGCGTGTGTGTGCGTGTGTGTGCGTGTGTGTGCGTGTGTGTGCGTGTGAGTATTTATAATTCTTCGTACAGTTCAAAACTCGAGTGGCAAGTCCAGATGGTGAGGCACATACAAATCCTTAAATAATTTTCAAACAGGAGTTTTGCTGACATTCCGGAGACCCACGCATTTCATCAGCATATGCCTCCTCGTCCTATTTTAACTGTCTCTGGTATTAATAAAAGACTCCGCTCTTAAATAGCACCTAGAAAGGGAAGGACAAGAGACGCCGGAGACAAGCAAGAGCCTGGGGAGGGCAGAGGCCTGCCTGCCGGTCATCCTGGGGAGGCCGAAGGCCGGACTGACCCAGGAGGCATCCGGGTCCCCTCTGCCCCCCAGCCCTGGGCGCTCTTCTGCTGACGCTGGCCAGAAGCGCTGATGATAACCCCCCGCCATGCGCCCAGCACAGAGTGCTCCCTCGCACCGAGAGGCGCACACTCACCAATTACTGGCCCTTTTCACCGAGCAGCAGACCAAGGCTCGGACGGGAGTCGGGCTTCCAAGGTCCTGCCGCTCGCCCCGGGTCTCCGATTCTGAAATAACGTGCCTGTATTCGCACAAATAGTTTTTAAGACTCGAATTAGAAGTGCCTCCTGCGCCACGGAATTCTCATTCCTGGGGAGAGGACCACAAGGGAATGCCAAAGAGCAAATGAAGTTACAAAGCAGTAATGATAACAATATAGAAATGAAATAAATAAATATTCAAATAATTCAGATATTTAAATGATTTAAATATGTAAATAAATAAAATAAAATAAATAAAAAATCCTAGCTCCTGGATTATAGCCTGCCTAGACCTGGAATCATGAAGACCTGAGTTTAAAGCTGGCCTCAGGCCCTTACTAGGCGTGTGACTCTGGGCAAGTCCCATAACCTCTCTCTGCCTCATTATGCTCACTTATAAAATGGGGATCAAACGAGAAAGTAAATGTAAACCTTAACGGGCTAAATAACTCCTCTCTGGGGTTATTATTGTATTGCTGTTAGGGGTCGTGGGGTCCAACTGCCTTGTTTTAAAGATGAGGAAACTGAGTCACAAAGAGTTGTCTGTCTGTCTGTTTCCTCTTGGGAAGGGTCCTATAGTAAGCCTCAGACGTCTAAGGTGAGCTTTGGCCCAGGCCTTCCTCACTCCAAGCCCAGTGCCACATCAGCACCCCCCGCTCCTCTGGGGCTTTTACCCCTTCCTCACAATCCTGCTGCAAAGCCGTACAGACACTATTAGCCCAGTTTTACAGATGAGGAAGATAAAGCATAGCGTGATTAATTGACTCGTTTATGACGGCATGTCTAGGAAGTGTCTGAGGCAGATCTGAAATCTGGATTTTTCTGACTCAAAATTAGGGCGGTCGTATGTTATGGAGGGCTTTGAACATCAAGCACAGTTTAAACCTGAGTCAGCAGACATTCCCAACAGGGAGCCAGTGGAGATTTTTGATTAGAGATATGGCAGGACTAGATCTATGCATGAAAAAGTTGACCCAAGTATCCATACGAAGGATGCACTGGAGGAGGAAGAAAGATAAGAGGGAGGACCTGTAAAGAGACTATTATAGCAGTAATATCCCGTATATTTTTTTCTCTTTGCTTCCCTCTCTTTCCCGAGAGAATATGTGCCTATTTGCAACATCTCTATTTCTTAAGTTTATTTACCTTTCTTTTATCTTTTAAATGTGTTAAACTTGGTTAAACATGGCATTGTTGACCTCCCATGTGTTTCTTTGCTCCAATATAGCACAAAGGGAACACGAGAGAGTCTAAAGAATGGAGAAAGACAAATTTTCCATTGTGGAATCTTGCCAGAGCAGTTTTCTGGCTGGTGGGCTCAGAGCTATCAAAAGAGAATTGATTGTTTATTGTTTAAAATTTCTAAGGCAGAGGGACAGTCATAATAATCTGGGAACAAAACAGATTCTTATCGGGAGCCTTGTCTGTCTTTCTGTTTGCAGATAATCAGGCACACAAAGAAAAAGCAACAAGCAAAAGTGAAGCATCTCCATTTTAACTCAGAAAATA
Organism: Gracilinanus agilis; assembly: GCF_016433145.1. Classification (NCBI taxonomy): domain Eukaryota; kingdom Metazoa; phylum Chordata; class Mammalia; order Didelphimorphia; family Didelphidae; genus Gracilinanus; species Gracilinanus agilis. The sequence goes on along the minus strand of NC_058131.1, from coordinate 4,184,047 downwards.
TTCAGAAACAATCCATTCCTCTTTATTTATATGGTTCTGCTTAATAAATCACATCATGACAATTTTTGTTCGTGTTTTGATTTTCAGTTGTGCTCCTGTAAAGGTGTGAACAGCAAGAAGGCCAATTTGGCTGGACTGTGGAATACAGGAAGGACAGTAATGCATAATGAGACAGGAAAGGTAGGTTGGTGCCAAGTTGTAAAAGGCTTTAAATGTCAAACAGATCTAAAGTTTGATCCTAAAACTAACAGGAAGCTACTGAAATGTATTGAAGTGACATGGTCAGATCCATACTTTAGGAAAATCATTTTGGCACAGAGTGGAGGAGGATTCACTTAATGCAATGATATCACCTTAGAGACTATTGCAGTCATCCAGAAAATGAGCATTAGACTGCAATCCAGGTGAGTGGAGAAATAGAATCAGACGGGGAATTCATTCTGGAAGGAGAAATAAACCTACGTCATATGGGGACGATTGAAAAGGAGAAGTAAATGGTGGCACTCCCCGATCCGGGAGATAATCTGGTCGGGGAAGGGAAGGACAGTAGAGGGAAGGGGTTTTGGTGAGGAGTGTGGTTTTTCCCAATTGCGCTAGCCGAGTCACTGTCGTAGGCACCCAAGCTGAGGTTAGTTTATAATTGTTCCTAGGGGGGGATGCCTGGTGAAGAAGTGAGGAGGTCAGGGGCATGACCTGCCAAAAGGAGTGAAGTGGGAAAAAGGAGTATAAGTGGGTTTAATAGGTGAAGGGCAGTGTGGTGGTCTCGCAAAGAATGCCAATGACCAGCTGTCAAGAAAAGAGGGTAGCTCCAAAAAGGAAATAAGGAAAAAGACTTGTACAAAACTATTCATAGCTGTGCTCTTTGTGGTAGCAAAAAAATTGGAAAATGAGAGAATGTCCTTCGATTGGGGAATGGCTGAACAAATTGTGGTATCTGTTGGTGATGGAATACTATTGAGCTCAAAGGAACAGTGAACTGGAGGAATTCCATGTGAACTAGAAAGACCTCCATGAACTGATGCAGAGTGAAAGGAGCAGAACCAGGAGAACATTGTACACAGAGATAGATAAAACTTGTTAAAATCAGTCCAATGTTATATAACATTCTGGAACATTAGAAGGTCCTTATCATCGATAGAAAATCTTTCATATTGGGTTTATGATCTAAATCTCTTCCTTGACAGGGTGAACATCTTTGGTGAGCAGAGATCTTATTCTTTGGTGCTTTTCTTGATTTAATGACCAAGAGTCATTAAATAAGGTTTTTCTGCTCTTTTATCCCTCCCAAGGACTCTTGCATGATCCTAATATTTGAATGAGAGGCTTTTGTTGAAGCCCATATTTTGCTCCAAGAATTGAAATGTCTTTTTAGACTCAAAAAAATAAGTAAATACAATGTTATATTCTCTACATCATTCAATCAATTGTGTATGAATACTAAGACTAGATTTGTTGTGAAGTTTTGCTTACAAAAATATGCCTCGCCCTACTACTAATCTCATGAAAGATGTTCATAGATCATTCTCATAAAAATTTGTGTAGATGTGAAAGCAAGCATATGGATTGGCCATTTATGTTCTCCTGGTCATCATTCTGATAATAAATATATCTGAAGTTTGATTGGCTTTTTTTATCTCCTCCATGCCTTTGATCGCTTTCTCTCTTTCAGATAACACAAGACCATTTGACCCAGGAATACCACCATTGGGCCTGTATCCTAAAGAGATTAAAGACTCTTTATATATTATTTTATATAATATAAAAATAATAACTTTAATGTAATAAAAATAACCCACCTGTACAAAAATACTTAAAGCAGCTTTTTTTTTTGTGGTGGCAGAAAACTGGAGCCTGAAGGGATAATGTCCATCAATTTGGTAATGGCTAAACAAGTTCTAGTATATAATTGTAATGAAATAGTATTAAGCCATAAGAAATGACAAACAAGATGATCACACAAATACCTGGAAAGACTTCTATGAAGTGATGAGAGTAAAATGAGCAGAATAAGGAGAATATTGTACACAGTAACAGCAATAATGTGTGAAGATCTCCTGTGAGTGACTTAACTATTATTAACAAGGCAAGATGCCAGGACAACTCCAAGAGACTCATGACAAAAAAAGGATATCCATCGCCATAGAAGGAATAGACAGAGTTTCAATATAAATTTTAACGTATCATTATTTACTTAATTTCCTCCATGAATTTTTTCTCTAGTGAAAGCAATATGTGCCTGCTTCCACAACATGATGAGATACACATTATATGATAATATATGTATAATCTATATAATATTGCCTACCTTCTTGGGGAGAGAGATTGCAAAATGTCAGAAAACAAATATTAAAAAATATTAGCAGCATAATCTGGAAAAAAACTTAAAGGTGTTATAATTTTAAAAAATAAAAACAGAAAACACAAGAATGGATCCTCCTAAGCCCTTGAATATGTATCTCCTCCAGAGCAGACCTCCTCTGCCTTCACTTGCCTATGTCAGCTGCTTCTCCTATTTCAGTTTTTTCAGGGCCATTTCCATTTATGCATGGGCCCAGCCACAGCTATCATGGTATGCTCCAAATGGGGAAGCCCCACTTTACTAGGTGGTGAAAAGAGTTTCTTATAAAAATATTTACAGATCCTTTTCTCTCTTTCATATTTTTGTTATCATCCTTTCAGATTCATCCCAAAATGCCCTCAGGAAGACTGTCCAGTTGAGTCTCTCACCAAGATTCCTTCAAGTCTTTTCCCTTGATTGTTTCTGGTTTTTTATGAGGCAATGCAGCTCAGCAACTTCCACCCTCATTCTCAGGAAGATCTCCCAGATGAAGTTAGATTTTTAAAGTCTTGCCCTTGGCCACTATATCACTCTGCTCAGCAAGGAAATTAAGTGTTTGTTCAGGAAGGTCGTTTTTTAGCCTTCAGAGACTGGAGAGTTCTATAACTCACAGCCATACAACAACGCTGAAAGAACAATGGTATTAAAAAGATGAGTCTTTGGGGAAGAAACCTGAGGACAGTAAAGAAACCTGGTAGTCTTTCCAAAGGAAGCCCAGCTCACTCCTACCCCTATTCAACATCAGACCTAATTCATTGTTCTTTAGCATAGTCTGTCCCAGAGAGCCATGCTGATTGATGAGCTCAATAGGTTGGCTATTGAGTAGCATATTAGAGCCTAGATAATAGACTTTCTTTATCTATTGGATTTTTTCTTGTGTGGATATTTAGGACAAACCTTTTTATCATCACCAATTGACTAAAAGGAAGTGAGAAAACAAGGGCTCATTAAGCTTATTACTTATTGGCTGCAAAAAAAGCATTTTATTCCATAGATTAAAGCATCTTCTCAAATGCTCTTGTCATTACGGTCCTCTCCCATGTATACATCAAAATTATTCAAGATTTCTTGAAAGATACAATGGCAGAGATAACTCTGTAGACTTACTCTGATTGTTAATGTCAAAGAAGGACAAAAAACAGGGAGCTAGGGCTTCCCCAAAGGTATTTGCCCCTGTCAGGGACAGAATCCCAGTGTTCAAGTTAGAAAAGGGATTCCTCATAAAATCCTCCAAATGCTCTTCTTTGCAGATGATATTGTACTTTTTGCAGCAAATTCAAGAATATCGCAGACTTCTAAATGAAATTCATAATCATAGGATCATAGCTTTATAACTGAAAGGAGCACAAAGACCACATCATATATATGGAGGGAGAGAGAATATTTATTAAGCAGTTACTATGTGCCAGGAACTGAGCTAAACTATGGGAATAAAAAGCTGAGCAAATAAGACGGCCCCTATGCCAGCAAGCTTACATTCTAATGGAAGAAGACAATATATAAAGGAGAGCTAGAAAGAGGTGAAATGGGGAAGATGATGGAGAGAAAGCAGAAAAGTCCAAAGAGTGAAGAGAGCTAAGAATGAAGTGAATTTGGCTGTGGCACCCCATGAAATGGTAGCTTTGGTTGTTTTCACCAACCAGAACAGGTCTCGAGTAGAAACATCTGGAATGTGAGAAGGCTGTTGGTTAGGAGGTAAAGTCCAGAGAATGAATCAATGCAAGAATGAAGTTTGCCTGGCTCAGCCCCTCATTTTACTAATGAGGAAACTGAAGTACAAAGAAATCAAAGATTTGTCCAGGGTAAAACATCTTCACTGTGATCTCATCTGCTTCTCTGGAACTCATCTGCTTCTCTGACCATCTCTGTCCAATCTATCCTGTCCCAATCTCTCTGCTGATCTCCAACTACTTTTCAGACAACTCAAACTGGAGGCCCTACAGACACCTTAAACTCAACATGTCTGAAACTGAACTCAGGATCTTTCCCCTTAAATCTTCCTTCTAACTTCCCCATTGCTGCAACACCAACCTCTCAGTTCCCTGAGCTTGCAGCCTAGGAGTTATCCTGGATTCCTCATTATCTCCCATTCCCCAAATCTAGGTTGTTGTCCAGGCCTATTGATTTTACTTCCCAGCAACACTGAATTATGCCCCCTTTTCTCCTCTGACGCGGTCACCAGTCCAGTTCAGTTCCTCATCACCTCACATCTCAAGTACTGTGATAGCCTCAAGCCTCTTCCCACTCTAAGCCATCCTCCATTTACCCATTAAAGTGATTTTCCTGAACTGTATGTACAACCACGCCACCCCTCTACTCAATAGCCTCCAGTGGCTTCCTATCACCTCCAGAATCAAACACAAAATACTCTGTTTGGCATTCAAACCCATCCATACGCAGGCTCCGTCTTTTCCATTCCTCTTACACCTCGTTCCCCAACATATATTCTTGGTTCCAGTGACACTAGCTTCCAAGCAGTTCCAAAACCTGACACCCATCTCAGTTCAGGGCATTTTCTCTCATTATCCCTCATGACTGAAATGCTTTCTCTCTCATTTGTTCTGACTACTGACCTTCCCAGCTTCCTTTAGATCACAGCCAAATCCCTTCTTTTACTGGATATCTTCCCCAGTGCTGCTTAGTGCTGATACCTTTCTTCTTAATTATTTCCTTTTAATCCTATATGTAGTTTGCTTTGCATATAATTATTTACATGTGAGCTCCCCATTAGATTGTAAGCTTTTTAAAAGCAGGGCCTGGCTTTTTGCCCCTTTTCGTATTCCCATTGTTTAGCACAGTACCTGGCAAATGGTAGGTGCTGAATAAATGGTTATTAATTGATTAAGCGAATGAGGCAGGACTCAAATGTAGAACTTCCTGGCTTTAAGCTCAGAGCTTTACCCATTATACTACATTGTCTCTTAGAATTAATCATTTACCTAAATATTATTGAATTAAGTCAGCTGTCAAATGATAGCCTCTAAGAGGAGGGATATTGGGCTTCATGAAAGTATGTTTTCCTTTTTACATTAAAATTCTCCTGAGACGTGATTAATAAGGAATTCAGCTCTTACTTTCCTGTTCAGTTTGCTGAAGTGCCTCCTGAGAATATGGTCCACCTTTATGCAGTGAGATTGGATCTAACCTTCAGTCTTCATGATTTAAAGCTATTCAAACTTTTAAAGCATTTTCTCTATATTCAAGTGATCAAAAGCATCAAACAACGCTTCTAGATAGGTGACAAAATCAGCCAAGAAATCATTAGTCATATGTGAATATATTGAAATGAGAGCTCCCATTTCTGACAGATTTTATGGTTTACAGAGTCCTTTCCACCAAAAATCCAGGATTATTACTCCCATTTTGCAGGTGAGAAGAGCAATATTCCTACAGGTTAAACGACTTGCTCTGTCTGGATAGGGAGAACTCAAACTGGAATCTAGATACTCCAACTCTGAGGCCAACCCTTGACTACCACACATATGAATGTTGTCTGGAAGTCAGAAGGTGAAAGAATGTAATCTAGAAAAGGAAGGAAGGAAGGAAGAAGGGCCACTGAAAATCTAGAACTATATTTTAAGTGCCAGACTCTTATGATAGAAGGTGGGATTGGAACGTCAAGCTAAGAAGCAGCTTCTTGTGTCCCATGGAATGATGGTATGGACTTACTGATGGCAAAAAGTGTGCAGTGACAGGAAAAACAGAGGAGGAGGAATAGTTGGTGATGTTCTGTTGAAGGAGTCCAAGGCAGCTCATTATTCATCTGAAATTTCCAACAAAGAGTTCTGGACTATCTCTTCAAGGCATGCATCTGGGAGCCTTCCAAGCAAGACATGTCAATACTAACAACCACTACCCACTCTTGGTGATTCACGAATGATACATCAGAAGGAACATAGAAAGGTTACTGAGGATTTGGAAGTCCTCAGGAAAAACAAATCTGAAATCCTTGGAGGTGACGTTTTTATCACTATTGCTGAGTGAAGAAAGTACCCAGCAGCCAAGATGAAAGAGTCAGAAAGTGAGGGACAGAGGAATAGAAGAAAAAGTGGCTGAACATCAAAGATTTCCAAGTTGAGTCAACCACGAGCATCTATTAAGTGTTTACCTTCCACCAGCACTGTGCTGAGCTCTAGGAATACAAAGAAGGGGAACAAAGCGGATAAGCCAGAAAAGAGAAATGAGGAAGAAGAGTCAGTGTCTTCACCCTGGTCTTGTATAAAGAGATGGACCTTGTTTTTGGCAAGGCAAACCTTTCAATGTGCACAGGTGATCTCATTCCATCCAGCCTTCTCTAGATTTACCCTCTTTCATCCCTACTCTCTACTTATCTTCAGTCTCTCCCTGTCTACTGCTTACTTCCCCATTGTCTACAAACACGCTCATGTATCCCTTATCCTGAAAAAACAAACTCAGTTGCTCTCTGCATCCCTGCCAGTTATCATCTATATTTTCTTCCTTTTCCAACCTAGAAAAGGTCAGCCACAATTGGTGCCACCATCCTCTTTCCTCTCATTCTCTTGGAAATATGGCTTCCAGCCTCACTTTTGACTGAAACTGCCCTCTCCAGAGTTACCTATAGCATCTTCATTGCCTAGCCTAATGGTTTTTTTCAATTCTTATTCTGCTTGACAACCAAACATAACTCATTATCTTTCTGTCCAAATCCTTCCTTTTTCTGAACTTTCCCATCACTATTGAGAGTACCACCATCATCTCAAGCACTAAGACTCACAACCTAGATGTCTTCTTAATCCTTCACTCTCTCATACATCTCACATCCAATCAATTCTAAAGTTCTTTTCATTTCTCCTTTGCAATATCACTCTTTTAAACACCACACCAACACACCAATACACCCTAACACCTCAGACTATAGCCCACTGGTGAATCTGCCCACCGCAAGACTTTCCTCTCAATCAAGCAAATCCACTCCAACATTCAGGAGTCAAAACGATCTTCCTAAAGCACAAAGCTGATCATCTCACCCAATGACTCAAAATCCAAGGATCAGATATAAAATCATCTGTTTGGCCAGTCCTTCCCACCTTTCTCATCTCCTTATACTTCATTCCTCTCTACTTTCTCAACAATCCAATGACATTGACCTTTGGCTGTTTCTTGTTCAAAACACTCCATCTCCTGACTCTGGACGTTTTCTCTGGCTGTTTGTCCCCCATGCCTGGAGTGTTCTACCTCTTCATCTCTACCTTTTGGCTTCCCTTGCTTCCTTTAAGTCTCAGCTAAAATTCTACCTTCCTCAGGAAGCCTCTCCCAATCCCCCTTGATGGTAGTATCTTTCCTCTGTTGATAGTCTCCAGTTTATTCTGTCTATTCACTTGTTCCTACCTACTTGTACCTACTTTGTATGTACCTACTTTGTATGTTTTCTCCCTCATCACATCATGAACTTCTTGAGGGAAGAGACAGTTTTTACCTTCCCTTGTGGCCCCAGCACTTAGCACAATGCCTGGAATATTTGTTGTCTAGTTGTTTCGGTCTTTCCCAATCTTGTGGCCCCACTTGAGGTTTTTCTTGGCAGAAATACTAGAGTAGTTTACCATTTCCTTCTCCAGTTCATTTTACAGATGAGGAGATGAGGTAAACAGGGTTACTTGCCCAGGGTCACACAGCTAATAAATATCTAAGGCCAAATTTGAACTCAGAAAGAGGAGTCTTCTTGACTCCAGCTCCATTACAACATCTACTGTGCCTCTTAGCTACCCACCTGGGCACACAGTTGGTACTTAATAAAGGCTTATTTACTGACTGATTGAAATGTGTATTCTACTTTGAGGACCTTTCCAATTTTGAAAGGCTACAGTTCTAAAAACTACTGGACCCTATTCTGGGCTCCCAGTTTCTAATAATAGATAGGTAGACCTTTGACAAGTCTCAGGAAAGAGCTAAACAACAAACATGGGATTAAAGCACAAGGGTTGGATGATTTTGCCTGAAAAGCTTACAGGCAAAAGTGAGGCTTATGATGTTTACTACTGACAAATTTACAGGACATACTATACTGCAGACAGACTCTCCTTTTGGCCAGGATCTACACACCTTCTCTTCTACCTTACTGGGCCACAGAGTTCGAATGACAAGAAGAATTAGAGTTCATTTGATTCATTTGAAAGTAAGGTAGGTCAGTCATGTTTCCCTGGAATTTTCCTTATTTCGACAAAGGACCATCTCTGTTCTGATGAAGTAATGAGGGACAAGTTGGGGTCTCTAAATTCACCTCCTCTTTAACTATTCATCAATTAAAGATGTCTTGGGATGTCCACGAGAGGAACTGAATAATGAGCCCTCAAACTGTATATACAGACCAGTGTGAAGGAGATTCCTGGTCTTTGATCAGTGAGAGGATCACTGACCCATTAACTTATTGGTTAAATACTAGCCTAATCAATAAATTGCTATCGTTACAATAAAAAGGAAGAATCAGAGTTCACCTACTAAACACCAAGCATACACTTACCTGCCTTTTTGCTGGTTATTGGATTCACTATTAAAAATTAACCTGATAACCACTACCCTTAGCACAGAATATGATGAATCTGGTGAGCGGCAGCCCAGAGGAAAAGTGGTCTAAAATACTGATAGATCTGATTGTCTGGACTGAGTTCCTCAAGGAGGTCATGGTGAAAACACAATCATAATGATCATTATTTGCTTTATGAATCACGAGGTGGCACAGTGAATCTCTAGAGAGCTGGGCTAGGAGTCAAGAAGGCCTGAGTTCAAATTCAACTTCAGTCACTTACTTGCCAGGTGACCTAATTTCTGCTTCAATTTCCTCCTCTCTAAAATGGGGGTAATCTCTCTCAGGGCTGTTGAAAAAATAAAGCAAGACAATACTTGTAAAATGTTAAATAAATGTCAGCTATCATTATTAGCCATCAGCACATTCCCATAGTTCTTTAAGGTTTCCAAAGTATATTTCTAACAACAGCCTGTGCTAGAGGTCGTGCCAGGATTAGAATCCCCGTTTGCTAAATGAAGAAATGGAGTTTCTGAGTAGAGAACAATTACAATACTAATAAAGTGTCAGAGCCAGTACCACAAGTCATGGCTCTAGACTCAAAATTGAGCATTGCATCCAATACCCCTAACCCAGGCAATTAATAACCCCCTGAATCAATTTGGAGGAGAGGAACAAAGAGCCTATGAAGTTGGAGAGGGAAGCAGGATCTTTACTTCTACAAACACTTAACTAAAATGTAGCACATCCTTCCATTGGGAATTTTAAAAAAAAACATCATTCCGAAGAGAGATCCGTAGGACTGCCAAGGAGTCCGTGGCTCCAAAGAAATCCACAACCCACACCCTAAACACAAATCTGGACTGGCTGGGAAGATAACTGGTACAATGGTGACAGCACTGGTTTCTGTAGTTTATCCCTCCAAACCCGAGGAAATGAGGATGGAGGCAGTGAGGAATTCCATCGGAGCATCTGCATCAGCAAATAAATAGTAATCTGGGTCAGAATGAACTCAACCAGCACAATAGCCAGAGCTGGATTAGGAGAAAACAAATGAAAGAGTAGACAAAGATCCTGGGAGCACAGAACACCAGGCATGGCTACTAATCGTGGACACCCCCTATAGGAGAGGACCCTGTGCAGGCAAAACGCCTTTGAGTAATACATATCTATTATTATCTTGTATATCTTATTATATGGACTACATATATAATATCTTATTAAATATATGTATTATTAAACCCTCCATGAGAGGCTCAGGAATGTATTGGGCTTTCTCAAAGCGATCAGCACAAAATCATACAAAGAGGAACATCCCAAGGACTTCTCTGTCCACAGAGAATCCCTCCTCAGCAAGACCCTGCCCTGAATCCCCTGCATTCCGATGGTGACTATATTTCCTTGTTTCATGATTCGCCTCTCCTTAGCACTGCTGTCCCCGGGGCCTCCCCCCTTCCTCTGATGAACAGGTAGACAATGGGCAGAAGCACTATTAAGCCACCGAGTCACTTGCCGCCTGAATGACATAATGCTCTCTGGAATCTCATTCTCAGGCAAGATCACACCAACCCAATAATTCACACTTCCTCAGCTCTCCCTAATTCATTTGGCATCAGGCATCCTCCCTTCTATACTCCCCTTTTCAGCTTCTGTTTATGGATATCTTTCCCCATTAAACTATGAGCTCCTTGAGGTTAAGGATAATCTTTTGCTTTTATGTGTCTCCACAGCACTTCGCAAAATAGATCCATAATAAATGTCTGTTAAGTGATGGGCCTGATGTTTATTTTCTTGTGGTCATTGAACAGGGTTTTTTATTATTATTACATATTCTCAGGACTCCTGAAAGACCTTGAAATATAGATGGGAGATATCTTGTTGTAAAATAACCTTAAATAGGTGTTGGGTTCTCCTATATCAAGGAATTTGTTGTTGTTGTTGTTTTGGTTGGGGTGGGGGGTTGGCAATCAACAAATAATGAACACAATGGGATTTTATATTCCCTGAATCTTTCTGTCACTTGAGAGATAATGAAGAAACTGCCTAATGTTGAATACGATTTGGAAAAGCCTGCCTTTTCCCCTGCTAATACCTTCAATGAGATCTGTGTATCAACAACCTTTAGAAAGATTTTGCTCAGATGGGAAAGTAGCCAAATAGGTGGCAATTGGCGATTTTTCAATCACCTATTTTTTTAATCAATAAGGTCCCAGACTTTTGCCTTAGCTTTGGCATTATCCATTCCTTTAGAGGTCTTAAAAATTAATCACTGAGTGTCTTCTCAATAGTATCACATCCAGCACAGATCTCTTCTATTTAGATTTGATCCCATCTAACTACTTTTTTCATCTTTGTGATTCTAGCTATCATTTCTGCTAGCACCTCAGAGATCTGATATCAGGATTCGAGGGTGAAGAATCTAATGTCCTTGACGGAGGAGTAGTTTGTTACAATAAATGGCTCAGTGTAGAGCAGAGTAGACTTGAAGTCCTGAGTTCAAATGTGGCCTCAGACACTTTATAAACTGTGGCCCTGGGTAAGTCCCGACTGTAATGAGAGTATAATGGTGGATCAGTAAAGGAGGTGCGTAAAGCTGAAGGCAGTCAGGAAGCTAATGTGGCTTAATCACAAGCTGTTTACTGGTAGTACTGGATGTAGGAATGACAAGTACCCAGTGCCTAAACCAGTCAACGGGTTGATGTAATTCCCCTTGGCAAGGACTAACCCCCTTTAAGAAGATTTCCCTTCAGCCTCTAACCTGGCTGAGGAAGTCACTCCTTTTGGTTGTCAGTGAGATTAGACAGGAAGGGAAGCATGGAGTTACTCTGCCTCCCTCCTAAACCTTGAACACCAGCTCTAAGCTGAAGGTAGGAGTCACTAGCTCATAAGTCAAACTAAGGTCTTATCTGAAAAGTTGATTAGGGAAAAGGGATTGGAGAGCGGGTGGGGAGACCTCTGAATCTGGTCCAGTTCTGCCTTCTTGATCTAAGTTCAGGATGTTGATGAACTACTTGCTATGATCTTCAGCTGTCCCGAGGGACCAGCCCTGGGGCAGGAATGAATGATCTCTTGATGGTAACATAGAGCAACCTCTAATTCCTCTTGGCTCAAAGATCTCCTAAACCTGCCTGGCCTAGGTAAACTCATCCCATGTTCCACCTCCCTCGACCACCCTGGATCCTTCCCCAAGGGGTAGAAGTGAAGCTGAGAGGAGAAGCAGGGAAAAGAACAGAACCCAGCCCTGGGTCTCCAGGGCTTTATATACTCTGGCTCCAACTGGCAGTTGGTACTTGCCCTGTGGCTCATGCCACGGTCAACATTCCAATCAGGGGAACTGACAGGTTGCCCCAAGCAAACATGACAGTATTCATCCTATATTAAAGATGTGGCAGAGGGGCAGCTGGGTAGCTCAGTGGAGTGAGAGTCAGGCCTAGAGACGGGAGGTCCTAGGTTCAAACCCGGCCTCAGCCACTTCCCAGCTGTGTGACCCTGGGCAAGTCACTTGACCCCCATGGCCCACCCTTACCGATCTTCCACCTATGAGACAATACACCAAAGTACAAGGGTAAAAAAATAAAAAAAATAAAAAAAAAAATAAAAAAAAATAAAAAAAATGTGGCAATAGAAGCACCTGCCTACCAGGGCAGTTGTAAAGAATAAGAAAGCTAATTTCCATAAAGTACTTTGAAAATATTAAAAAGGTTGTACAAATGCTACCTATTATTGTCATTATTATAATTTTTGCAAATCATCCATTTTTCTTCTTTTGTTCTTTCTGCTTTCATCTTGTTCTGGGGAGACTTCAGCAAATAAATCAAATGTTTTCCAACTAAGGCATTTTCTAGGTTCTTTCGTTCTCTTTTTGTTTTAGCAATTAATTTACATTGGTTTAAGCTCTGGATCAAATTATTATAGTTGGTGTCAATGTCATTTCTGATATCTATTTCCCATTTTTATTTTCAATTAGGTTGTTTAAGTAATTTAGGATTAAATTTTCTTCATTGTGCATCATAGCTGTTTCTCGTTACATCTTCTTGTTTGTTATAAATTCTCATCTTAGCGCTGATGAATCAATGGTCCGATAGTGCACAGTACATAATGACCATGTACTTTATTGTCTCATAGATCGCTGTGGCTAAGGAAAGAATCGCCGAGGGACCAACCCTAACGATAAAGCGTCTCTCAGTGATTAACCATGCTGGTCCCTAGACACAGACCCAGTCTGTTGTTGGAGCTCTATTGAAGCCCTTCCACCATGGAATTAGAGCTGGTCTTCACTGGCATGGCCTTTGAGAATCCATGGATTCTCCGTTACCATGATGATACCTCAGAACAGGCCTTTTGGGGCATTCTATAAAAATGGGGAGAATAAAACCTGAACTCCTGTTCTTTCAGGGTATCAATTAGGAAATTATATTTCTCGCTGACAGAAGGGACTCCATGTTTAACCGTGGCTTGACCACCCTCTGTACCAGGGAGCTCCTATGTACCCAACCACCGGCTTGGTCAGCAGCTCTCCAAGCTAGGAATTCATGGTCAGCTAACGATCAGCTTAGCAAAATCCATTTAATGAAGGTACGCAGTGAGCAAACCTCACTCACCACAACGTCCTTAGGGCTGATGGGGGGTCGCAGTCCGCATCACCCACTAACTGGCTGCTCTGAAAGTCCTCCAACTGTGCAGTCTCCGTGGATCTGCCTGGGGGTCCCAATGCAACAAAGACAAGAGAGCAGGAGGTCCGGGTCTCTGCTTAGAACAGCACCCCACTGTGACCCTGAGCCCTCCTCCATGCGTGCACCTGGGGCCACAGGGCAAGAGAGCCACCCTGGGGTACATGCTGTGAATAAGAAACTGCCTGATCCATCGTCCTGCCAGCATTTCTTTTCCTTCTCTGATTCCCCTCATCAGTGATTCTGCCATAAAAGTAGTGACAAGGTACTTCCAGGGAAGTACGAGCAGAGACTTATTTTGTGATGGGAACTAAGTGGTGTAGTGAGTAAAGTCAGGAAGCTGTGAGTTCAAATCCAGACTCAAATACTTGCTCGCTGTGCAGGTCACTTAAATACTACCTGGGTTGGTTTTCCTCAACTGTAAAATGAGGATAAAGTGAAAATTTGCACTTATCTCCCAAGAGTATTGTGAAGATCACATGAGATCCCTATAAAGCACTCAGCTTTGTATATCAGTTAAGCTTATTAAGTGCCCTCTGAGCATCGATGCCTAGTTGTTATTATGGATATGATTAAGTACCATGATGGACGCTTAATAAATTATTTCCTTCACAGAGCCCTTTGAGACAGTCTGGTGAAGTCTTTGGGCCTCTACTTTTAAATGCATAAAATAAAATGCATGAGATTATGAAAGAAAAAATGGAGTTAGCAAAAATATTTTTAAAACCAGTTCTGAGACTCCCTCCTCGGCAGCCAGAGATCCCAGAAGGCTTCGGGTGGTTCTTGCACTGAGCTTGGAAAGAATCTAGAGATTCTAAGGAGGCCAGATGCGGAGGGAGTGAATTCCGAGCAGAGGAGAACCTACCCAAAGCCATGGAGATGGCGCCCAGAGTGGCACGTGGGAGCAACAGCAAGACAGCTGGGTGAGCTCAACCATGGGATACACAAAGGGGAGTCATGGCCAACAAGTCTAGAAAACTAGTTGAAAGTCTAGTCATGGAAGGCTTTTAATGCCAAACAGATAGATAAGAAAGACTTTAACTCGTTTCCACCTTTATTTGTTTTTTTAAACCCTCACTTTCCATCTTAGAATCAATACTGTGTATCGGTTCCAAGGCAGATGAGTGGTAAGGACTAGGCAATGGGGGAGGGAAAGGGGGGATAAGTGACTTGCCCAGGGTCACACAGCTAGGAAGTATCTAAGACCAGATTTGAACCTAGGACCTCCCATCTCTAGGCCTGGCTCTCCATCCACTGAGCCACCCAGCTGCCCCCTCATTTCCCCATTTAGCACACATTGGCTATGTGACCCTGGGTAAGTCCCTTAACTTTATGGTGTCTCAGACAAGACTCTAAGACTTTAAGTGACAGAAGAGTCATTGCTCGGCAATGATGGAGGGAGTTTTCACACCGGGTCCTGATGACCATAAACAAATCACAACAATGGAGGCTGGCAAACTTGTACTTCCCTATTCCGTGGGGGCTGGAAAGAAAGAGCCCCAAGAGGTATTTGGGAAATAGTCACTCACCCAGAAGGACCTTGTTCCTGGCAGCTGTTTTTGCCTTTGCTTCCTCTCCATGCACTGCCATGTGATTCCTTTGGGGGAATCTGCTGTGCCTTCTTTTGTGACTCTTCACTCTCTGCCTTGGTGACAAGCTCTAGTTTCCTCCCTAAAAGTGCTCCCTTCGCCTCAGTTTTCAGAATCTCTCCTGGCATAGCTGAGACTGGCCAGGACTCCTTTGGACTAAGGAATTCAGGAAACCTCACCCAGTGGATTCCCCCTTCCCCTTAGTGGCCATTTCAGGGGGCCTCCAAACTTCAGGGGATCCAGAAAATGTTCCCGTCTTACAAGGTGGCCTGACAAGGAGAACTTTCATGCCTGGGAGAAGGGAGAATATGCCATGGGCCCTGAAGCCTGCTGAGGTGGAGAGAAGGAGCAGCTTAGCTGGGGAGAGGGTCCTGGGCATTGGCATCCTTCAGCATCTCTCAGGAAAGACTCCTGAATAAAGTACATCCAAACACCATGAGGTAGCCAAAGTCAGCAGAAGACTACGGCTATCGCTAATATCTCGAACATCTCCTGAAAGTAAAGGAAGACGTCTGAAACTCTCTGGAAAGGCTCAGGAATTTACTAGAAATAAAAGCCAATATCCAAACTGTGTGGACCGAGATGTGGAGAAGATGAAGCCTTCATTTGGAGGACTGCCTTTCTCCCTTTTGGTGCATCTCTCAACACCGTCCTTCTAAGAGTTGCTGAGCAGAATTTGGAAACAAATTAATCTCTTTGGAATTCTCATTTTATATCCAAAATTCATTTCATGCTCATTTTCCAAGAGCATCTTTCTCCTTCCTCGTCTTCCTCATCATTCCTAATGAGGTACAGCAGTGGCATCAGCAGAGGAAAACGAAGACAAAGCCAAGGATTTGTGGGAATGGCATTTCCAAACTTTCTAGGCACACCAGAAGGCGATGGTTGCCATTTCTCCTGAGCGGTGATCAAATCTTTCTACATGAGGATTCATCAAAATCGGGAATTCCAGGCTTTGGTTAAAGGAGGCAAACAAATGCTTTTTGGGGATGGGGGCGCATCAAAGGATCATCCACTTATTTCTCGCTGGCTTATAAAACATGGCCCCAGTGAATTCTTCTTCTGCTAAAGAACTCAGAGCCCCGACTACCTTGTTCATTCTGAGTCTGAAGGGACCCCTAGAACGAACTAGTCCAACTTCTCATGGACAGATGGAGAAACTGAGGCCCAGAGACAAGAAAAGACTTGCCAGAGGCACACAAGTAGGATGGCTATATGATCATCTCTGCACAAACCACAGCTAATTCAGTAACTATTCTGAAGACCTCCAGGAATAAACAGATCCCACCACTGTCTGTATATTCATTTGCAATTGCTTTTGCTGGTAGTGAGTAACGTCAGATTGCAGTGGCAGCCACTCGGTTACCATGGTTATCTCCCGGAAAGAAAAGGGCCAGAATAAATGAAATCATATGTTCTGAGAATCTCATCAGGACCCTCACTGCTGGCTAGCCAGGCCGTTTTTCCTAATAGAGTGCAGTTAATGTTTGAACTTCATCAACAGGAGAATTAAATCAAAGTTACTGAACTAAAAAGAGACTTATAGAAGGGAAGAAACTTTTAATAAGCTCCTACTAGGTGGCAGGCACGTTGCTAAACAAGTCACAAATATCATCCCACGGATTATGGGGTACAAAGCCTATCGAACTCAGGCCCACTTTTCCTTCGTCATGAAAATAAAGCATCTGGATTCTCCATTTCTTCAATGCGTTGACAAGAGAAGAATGTTCATCAAGCATGAAGGCTCCCAGTCAGAAGCACACCGGAATGGACTGAATAGTCAGTACACCCAGCCTCCGTGACACAAATAATACACAAGATGGTGGAATGGATGGACCATTAGACTTGGGGCCAGAAGGCTTGGAGGCATAAGGATTCATGCGCTGGACTGGAGTCAGGAAAGCCTGAGTTCCGATCCTGCTTCACATACTTACTAGCTGTGTGACCCAGGCAGGTCACTTAATCTTCTCAGTGTCTCAGGTTCCTTCTCTGTAAAATGGAGAGGAAAATTAATTCCTCCCACCCCAGAAGTTTGTTAGATGCATCGAATGAGACAAAGGATATCGAAGGATCCTCAAGCCTTGCCATCTTCCCTCCTGCTGCCCCCTAAAGTCTTTCCTGCGACCTTCAGCTAAACTCTTCCACATTCTTATGTGTTATCTGACCCAGCTAGAAAATTAGCTCCCTGAGAACAGCGCCTGTCTCGCTCCTCCATTTGTATCTTCAGAGCTTGGCCCTGAGCCCTTAAGCAGGTATTTCATTCATCAGTTCTATCTGAACTTCACCTCCTTTGAAAAAAGTCTCTTCAGTGGGATGTTTTACCTTCTTTCTGGTGTAATTTTGGATTCAGAGGAACATTTCTAATCCAATATGTCAAGCCTCGCACCTACTGCATATGCCAAGGAGGATGACAAGACTTCAGGATGGAATCAATCTGCCAGATCAGAAATTTGCAACGGATGGGACCACAACCAATTCATCAGGACGTCAAAATGAAGTCAGTTCACCAAACACTTTCCTTTACTCTTATTTGAAGTGAGGTTTAAAAGGAAACAGCATGAGGGGCAGCTGGGTAGCTCAGTGGAGTGAGAGCCTAGAGACTGGAGGTCCTGGGTTCAAATCCAGCCTCAGCCATTTCCCAGCTGTGTGACCCTGGGCAAGTCACTTGACCCCCATTGCCCACCCTTACCACTCTTCCACCTATGAGACAATACACCAAAAGTACAAGGGTTTAAAAAAAAAAAAAAGGAAACAGCATGATTTTTTCCCCATTGTGTAGGACCATGAGCATTTTTCACTGTCTTAAAACTGGACATTTCAGCCACCTCTAAAGCCCATTCCAAGCAGCTGTTCCTGATAACCAAAGTCTAGAAAGTTGGCATCCCTCAAACAGGATTAATGCGCTGGACTGGAGTCAGGAAAGCCTGAGTCCTGATCCTGCTTCACATACTTACTAGCTGTGTGACCTGGGCAGGTCACTTAATCTTCTCTCAGCCTCAGAATTTCAGAGTAAAAAGAGTCAGAATCATCAGAGGAAGAGTGGTCTATGCAGGGGGGAAAGAGCTGGGGCTGGAGTCAAGGTGCTTGGGGACAGATTCCAGCTGGGATCACCCTCCTAGCTGGGTGAGCTGAGCAAAGGCCCAAACTGCCAAGGGCTTCCCCTTTCATTCCTGCAAAGTGAGAGGTACAAATACACTGCCAACCTTACGGAGATGTTCTTGGAAAAATGATGGCTAAGGCTTGCCATAATAATGCCAGCAAGTTCTTTTTACAAGGCTTTAGAGATTCCCACAAGGTCATCAATGATTTTTGAGGATTTGATATGCAAAAAGCTAAAGATTTTTGGACGTAGCTAATGTGAGAATTGTTTCTCTCATATAAGCATATTTATTACTTATAAATAAATCATATGCATTATATTATTATTTTACATATCATATCATCATATATTGTCCAAATAAGTGGTAACTCAAAAAAAGAATCTAACTAGATTGTCTGTTTTAGAAATTTGCTATATTTTTCACAGAATAAAATCTAAACTACAAAAAAAAAGGCTATGTTAACCCAAAGAGCCAAGCTTTTGGAAGAAGAATTCACTATTCAACAAAAACTGCTGGGAAAACCAGAAAGCTGTATGGTAAAAACTAGGCACAAACCAGTACCTCACACCATATAGCAAGATAAAGTCAAAATGGACACATGATTTAGAAATAAAGGGTGAAATCACAAACAAATTAGGGGAACACAAAAGAGTTACCTGTCAGACCTATGGTTAAGGGAAGAATTTATGTTCAAACAATACATAGAGAACATATAATATAAAATAGAGAACTTTGACAACTTACAGTTAAAAAGAAGTTGCATAAACAAAATCAATGCAATCAAGATTAAAAGGCAAACAACAAACTGGGAAAAAAACTTTACAGCAAGTGTCTGTGACAAAGGCCTCATTTCTCAAAAATACAAAGAACTGAGTGAAATGTATAAAGAACACAAAGTCTTCCTCGATTGACAAATGGTTAATGGATATGAATAGGCAAGTCTTAGATGAAAAAATTAGACCTATCTTTAGTCATATGAAAAAATGCTCCAAATCGCTAATTAATTAGAGAAATGCAAATTAAAATAATTCTGAGGCACCATATCACACCTATCAGAGTAATTAAATTGACAGAAATGGAAAATGATAAATGTTAGCAGGGATGTAGAAAAAGTGAGGCACTGATACACTGTTGGTGAAACTGTGAAGTGATACAACTTTTCTGAAGAACAGTCAGGAGCCATGGCCAAAGGGTTATCAAACTGTGCATACCCTCTGACCCAAGGATATCACTACTAGAGTTTTATTAAAGATGGGGGAAAGGACTTACTTATACAAAAATACTTAGAGCAGCGCTTTTTGTCATGGCAAAGAACTGGAAACTGAAGAGTTGTCCATCAATTGGGGGGAATGGTTGAACAAGTTGTGGAATATGATTATAATGGAATATTATTGTGCCACAAGAAATGGCAAACAAGATGATCACCAAAAAAAGAAAAACCTGGAAAGACTTATATGAAGTGATGAAAACTGAAGTGAGCAGAACTAGAAGAACTTTGTCCACAGAAATAGCAGTAAAGCACAATGATCAACTGTGAAGGACTAAACTATTATCAGCAATGCAAGGATCCAGGACAATTGCAAAAAAATCATAATGAAAAAAAGACTCTCTACTGCCACAGAAGGAACTGATGGAGTCCAAATGAAGATCAAAACATCGTGTGTTTCGCTTTATTTCCTCCGTGAATTTTTCTCTCGGGTATGCGATATGTACCTTGTTTCGCCACCTGACAAATATGGAAATACATATAAATTGTCTAGTAACATATGTACAACATATATGGTATTACTGCCTTCTCAGGAAAGGATGTGGGTGGGAAAGAGGAAGAGAACATAAATGGCAAAATGTCCAAAAAATCATTATTAAAATTGTATTGACATGTAATCTGGGAAGAGTAAGTTTTAAAGGCTAGATTAGAGATAGCTGGGGGTACCTGCTCTCGAGCATCTCTCAAGTCCAGTACCCTGCTGCTACGGCCCAGTTTGTCTCTATGTTCCTGCTGGGTTTGGGGTTGTTTAGTACAGTCTGGTGCTGTTGGAATGTCATCGGTATCAAGTCAAGTCCACAAGCACCGTTCAACACGTTCACCAATGGCGCCAAGAAGCAAGGTTGCACCCCAGCAAACCAGGGTGAGAGGAAAGGACAGACCACAGACCCATCGGGGAGGGAGGAGGGAAGGGTCTGCCCCAGGCATGGGAAGAGCTGCCCCTGCAGAACGGGCGATGAGAACAAGTCGTTCCAGCTGAAGCAGGCTGCGGAGCGCTTAGAGCTCCGTCAAACGTGGAAAATGCCCGGTTTTCCGCTGCATCCTGAGCCATTGCCAGCCTTAACTCTCATCTTGTCACTGGATGGAGATGACTCTGGAAGAGAGGGAAGCTCATCATCTGGTGCAGCTCTGCCTCGCTTCCATCCCATTCATGCGCACATCAAATCCTCGATGTCGATGGTCCTCTTCAAACGGAGGATAAGAGATGAGCAACAACGAGGTACCCCGACGCACTGGGGCAAGTGCGAAGGCTACAAGGGCAAAAGAGAGGCGGACGACTAAACACAAAAAAGCTGTCCTGCAGGAGGCAATCCGGAACAATCCAGAGTGGCGGCACTAGAAGGAAGAAGGGTGGAGAAAAGCTTCAGAGAAAGTGGGATTTTTGCTAGGACTTGCAGGAAGCCGGGGAAGCTAAGGGAGACAGCCAGGAAGAGGAAGAAGATGGAAGACAGCCAGGAAAAATGCCCAGAACCAAGACACAGACCTGGAAAAATGTTGAGCTTCTCCAAGTCCCAGGCTCCTTAGCTAAAAAATGGGAACAAGCACGTGCGCCCTCTGCGTGCTGTGAAGGGTCTGCTTCTTTGTAAATCAAATCCTTTCCAAAGCATCCCAGCGCTCTAGAACTCTACAGTGTTTTTAACCATTACAGCCAAACTGGAAAGAGGGATGTCTGCAATAACGGTAGAGACGAGGGAATCCTGTTGGACCTGGAGTCAGAGGAGTCCAGTCCTTGCTCCAATACGTACAAATGGTGTGACCTTGGGCAAGTCCCTTCTCTACGCCCTGAGTTCCCGAGAGCCAACGTAGCCCACCGCCAGACCTGCGCCCAAAGTCTTTGCCGCTGCCGGATGCAAAGTGGGGGGAATCCCATTGGCGCCAGGCCCTCCTGCAACCATCAGGCCTCTCCACCTGGGAGCTCTTTCTGTCCAATGCCTAGAGGAGCATTTTTTTTAAGTGACAATGAAAAGGCAAACATGAGGGGCAGCTGGGTAGCTCAGTGGATTGAGAACCAGGCCTAGAGACGGGAGGTCCTAGGTTCAAATCTGGCCTCAGACACTTCCCAGCTGTGTGACCCTGGGCAAGTCACTTGACCCCCATGGCCCACCCTGACCACTCTTCCACCTAAGAGACAATACACAGAAGTTAAGGGTTTAAAAAAAAAAATTAAAAAAAAAAAAGGCAAACATGACGGCTGTTGGCAGGGCTTCAAAAGCGAGTCCAACAACATTAGCCTAAGGAGAAGCCCTTAGAACTGCGCGGTGAGACGCCTTTGAGTGTGTTTTTGTAGCAGGGTCTGACGTCGTCTGACAAGGGTCGTGTCTGAGGGATCCAGCAGCTCTCTGCCCCGGGATTAGGTTGGGGGGCCGGGGTGGGGAATGGGGGGATGCTCCGGTCCATCTGCCTGCCTCCACTGATGACTGGGATCGTCGATCCCTGGTTCCAGAGCTGGGGTGAGGATTAAGGTTTAAACTGCCTGCCTCGGCTGAAAATTGGTCCAGTGGAAATGCCAGCAAGCCAGGAATCCCGAGGCACAGGCTCTCCCCCCCTTCTCCGGGAAGCATCCTCACTCCTTCTTATGGGCCATCTTCCCCTGAGAAGGCGAGCTCCTGGAGGGCAGACACTCTTGCTGGCTCGCCCTCGTATCCCCAGGGCGAGGCACATAACCTGGCACACAGTAAAGAATAAACGCTTCCTTCGCCTACCTTTCTGTCTGTCTACTAGAGGATTTGCCATTGTTTGACTGAAAAACTCACATGCCTTTTATGAGCCTCAGTTTCTTTATCTGTAAGATGGGAACAGTCATTCTTGCTTTCCCTCCCTCATGAGACTTCTGTAGGAAAATCATCTGTGAGGCTGTCAAACATACTGAAAGGGCTGTTGTTCCAGAAGGTGCTTTCTACTCTCCCTTCTGCTCCTCCTTCTTAAACTCATAGATGCACAGAATGATGGGG
Organism: Gracilinanus agilis; assembly: GCF_016433145.1. Classification (NCBI taxonomy): domain Eukaryota; kingdom Metazoa; phylum Chordata; class Mammalia; order Didelphimorphia; family Didelphidae; genus Gracilinanus; species Gracilinanus agilis. The sequence goes on along the minus strand of NC_058131.1, from coordinate 4,161,650 downwards.
TGAAGGGGGGCCCTTGGGACCAAGTCATGCCCAAACCTTGATCCCTTCTTTCATCTTTGGGGTGTTTCCTCAACAGCTTTCATGTAGGAATGATGTCAAAAAATCAAACGACCTAGTGGATAAGAGAAAGCCATTGAAAGCGAGTTCAAGCTTTGCCTCAGACATATCCTAGCTATGTGTGATCTTGGGCAAGTCATTCACCTCTCAGCACCTCTTGAAGAGGATCAGTTCATGCTGAATCATTGAGTCACATTCTTACACACTCTACTTCCCATCTGCAGCCCTGCCTGGTTCCCCTCCCCACTTCCAGCTTCTTTTATGAGTTGTCTTACTTAACCCATTAGACTGTAAGCGCCTTGAGGGCAGGGAGCATCTTCCTTTTCCTTATTTGACTCTCTAAGCACTTAACATAGGGCCTAGCTCATAGCAAGTGCTTTAAAAAATTTGTTGAATTATTTAATTCAATCTCTATTGAGACGCTCATAATTCCAGATTCAAAACAAAAAGAAAATGTAAGAAAAATGGGACCCTGCGCCTGAAGGAAATAGTGCACACTTTCCTCAAAAAGTCATGTCTTTGTCATGGAGGAGTGCACATGTGTGCAGTGTATACATGCATGTGGGGGGATGCATGTGTGGATGTGGATGTGTCTGCGTGTTCTCCAAGGCTTTCCACTTGAACAGGTTCAGACAAAAATCCGCCATTGCTGGCGGAGCCTCCAAGAAGCTGGGTCGCCTCCCCACAACAGTAAGAGTCAGAGAAGGAGGGGCAGCTGGGTAGCTCGGTGGATGGAGAGTCAGGCCTAGAGGCAGAAGGTCCTGGGTTCAAACCTGACCTCAGACACTTCCCAGCTGTGTGACCCTGAGCAAGTCACTTGACCCCCACTGCCCACCCTTACCACTCTTCCACCTATAAGTCAATACACAGAAGTTAAGGGTTTAAAAATAATAAAATAATAATAAAAAAATAAAAAATAAAAAATAAATAAAAAATTTTTAAAAAGAGTCAGAGAAGAAGCTGAACGGTGGCCAAAGATGGCGAAGGGTTCGGGGCTTTCACAAATACTTTTCTTACACATTCATGGCCTAGAAAGCAACATTGCCAGGCTGGGTTTGTTCATCTGGTCTTGCTTAGCAGTTATCACAGCATCCAGAATGACTGAAAGGCTGCGGGGTGAAGGGGAGCCGTTCAGAAAGGCTTAGGGCAACTCTCCCGATTTGACTGCTTAGGATTTGGGGTAAGCAAAGCAACTGAAGACCAAAAATATGGGAGAACATTTGAAATGAGAATTCTAATCTTACAAAAGTCGGCATGAATGCCAAGCAGAAAATGAGATTACTTTCTGCCCTGTCTTTGAGTGTGCCTTAATCTCCTCATAAACTCAGAGCCGAGTGTTGCTGTATTTGTTAAAAAGGAAAAGCAAAAAAAAGCCTTCTCGGGCAGCAAAGCCTTTCTGTTTTATGAGTATAGCCCAGGAAATGGTAAATGTAGATCTCTGTGAGAATCTGAATATTGATAAACATGAAGGAAATGTTTGGAAGCTACGAATCAAAGAATATTAAAGGCTACAAAACCCCTAATGTCATGTGAAGTCAACAAATGTCAGCCATAAAAATAAATGCCTTTTTCAAATGGTAATGGCCAAGCCCTCATCTATTCCATGGCATCTGGCCTGAACTATGGCCAGGAGAAATCAAAATTCGCTCATTCTATTAAGTCCCTATTGGGAACAAGATCTACCATATGGGGAGCTGCCTAGCAGAAATACAGAGAGAAACATAAAGGGCTCTTTAGTCCCCAAGGAGCACGATATCTAATGGGGAAGGCACCTACCTGAGTCAATAGAAAAGAAACGAAAATATAATCAATCAAAAAGCATTTACAAGCATCTACTTTGTGCTAAGGAAAGAGGGTGGGGAAGAGAAAGGGAGGAAGCTTCCAAAAAAGCAAAAAATCAGTCAATGCAAAGATATCTGAATGAGGCACCATGAGAGATCCGGCTTCAGGGGTCTCGTGACCTCACTGATTTAGACATTCCTTCTATCGGCACTGACCACAACTGACCAAAGCTTGGCCTTGTGTGACTCTTGTTCAAAACCTCCTAAAAATCTCCCAGGCTGGGGCCGCCCCATTCGCTGGGAGCCCTCCTCCGGGTCTCTGACATGTCAAAGACCCCAAAGAGACACCTAAGTGGTCTACCAGATATCTCTTGCTCTGTTGCAGGAGTGATCGGCCGACAAGCACTGATGAAGTTCTTACTACCTCTCAGGAGCGGTGGTAAGCGCGGGGGATACAACAAAGGCAGAAAACAACCTCTGCCACTAAGGAGCTCATAGTCTAAGGTGGGGTGGGGGCTAATCAGGAAGAATATGAAAACAACCATGTGTATAATGTGGGTGTGATAAGTTGGAGACATTCTTGGAAGGAAGAGACTAGGAATAAGAGGGACTGACAAGTGCTTCCTGCAGAAGCCTGAAAGAAGTCGGGGAAGTCAGGGGGTGAAGATGAAGAGGGAGAATGCCCAAGCACGGGAGACAGCCGGTAAAAAGTATGGAGTTAGGAGACAGAAGCATCCCGCGTGTGCAAGAAACAACAAGGAGCGAGTATCGCCAGGTCGCAGAGTAAATGGAGGAAGCAGGATTCCAGAAGCCTGGCCACGTAGGAAGAAGCCAGACTGATCTGGGCTTTCAAGTCCAGTCCAGAAAGGAATTTTCCTGCCATCTGTCTCTCTGATGACATCTTCTCCATCGGTCCTCCCGGGCATCGCATCATCTGTACTGCTACAGCTTGCCCTCTCACCCGCCATAATAAATGATCGAAGTGTGGAAAGACCTTTAAATACATCCCCTTTGAGCCTTCTGGTAACCCATGAGATGCATAATACAGACATTATTCTCATTCTCATTCTCTAGATGAGGAAACTGAGTCTCAGAAGTGAAGGGACTCTCAACTGTTGTCCCCACATACACACCGATTCCTACGTAGTTCCACTAGAATAGCATCCCATTCTAAAATATTCAATACCTAGGAATTACTTCACGAAGATGCAGAGAAGATAAAAGTCAACCCTGCATAATCTGTAGAGAAATAAAGGAAGTTGGAGCTGTTCAGTATTCTTGATTAGGCCAACTATGAGGGGGAAAGTGGTTCAAATATGCAGAAGCATCTGTGATCTCATCAATATAGAATTTCCCTGCGATCGTGCAGATCACGATCTGTCCTGCTTCCCATTCGATCCTGTGTAACTTTTGCCACATCCTCCGGTCAATCCAACAAGATCTGGGTAGGGGGAGCAGATTTTAAAGCCCTTCTCAGCCTGGCTCCACCCTGAAGACCTTCCTTTCTTTCTCCTTACGCCATGGGGGCACCCACCAATGGCGTACTTTGGCCATTCTCTCTCGCTCTCAACACGTGGTCCGCCTTCCTCTTCTCCTCATGCTTTCTCCTGGTGGCATCTTTGACACTTTCTTATGAAGGTGTTCTTTGGATCAGAGCGAAAAGGTAATCAGTGGATAACATAAAGCAGGTATGAGACGGCTATTCTTTCTCATACACACAGGAAAAGCTGGAAGAGACGGATGGCACCGGGCGCACATCGGCGTGTCCAAAACAAGATTCGGTCACAGTCTATAACTGCTGCTACAGCCGCTGCTTTCCCATTTCACCTCTGTTCTGCACCATCTCCCCACAGTCTGCATCTTCAGGAAAGCTAGGAGGGAGGCTTGACTCCTCTCACCTGTGGTTTTCTGCTCCAACATAGAAGCCTCTCAAAGGCTGCCAGTCAGCGAGATCACATTCAAGCCTGGACACATTCACCTGGAGAAGGACGTTCAGTCACTTACTCAGGAAAGGAATCCCAAGGCGGAGAAGGCAGCCCAGGGCTACATGGGAAGTCCCTTAGTGGAGCCCCATGCTTCATGTGGAGTAGAGGGAGAGTGCTGCCCACAACCCTATCTCTTCATGGAAGTCTAGGGACAGAGAGGAGGGCATCACCCAGAAAAGCAGAAGAAAAGGGGCGAGCCAGAAGCTCTGTCTCCATTTTTACTGACATGGCACCACTCCCCTCCCACAGCTCTGCCACTATCCCAGGGCAAAGAGGATCATGAAAGCATCCAGTTTTCCTCATTCCGCCAAACAGCCCAATCTTTTCAGTGCTGAGTCACGTGTGGTGGGAAGCGGCCACCAGAGAGTTCATCATCGTCATTCAGTTCATCCACGGCTGAATCCCACACAAACACAAATGCTCCAGAAGCTGGCGTGGCTATGCTCATGCCCTGCTCGAATCTGTCCTAGAAGGCTGGTCTGGCTCAAGGAAGGACTCTCAGCCTGGGATCCGTGAACTTTAATCAGAAAAAAATGCATATTTCTTTTCACTAACCTTTTCCTGAAATTGAGCATTTCCTCCAGTTATTTCAAAATAGGTTTCTGAGAAAAGACCCATAGATGCGATCAGAGAACCAAAGGGGTCCACGGCACAAAAAAAGATCGTGAGGCTCCATCAGATAAACGTGGTGGTCATCAGGTGAAGCTTCCAGGCTAGCTGCCGGCCCTAGAAAGCCACGGAGGTTCAAGCGTGGCTCAGTCACCGACCTCTTCTGGGAGAAACTGCCTCACTGCACCTCCCAAAAGGGTCCCCCCAAAGGAGCAGACACCAAGCAAGAACGTTTTCAGACACATTCACTCTTGACTAGCCAAGGCAACAGAGAAAGTGCCATCTATCCTAGAGGAGGCTCCATTTCCACCAGTGGAACCACAAAGCTTGGAAGGGTTGATAAGCAACATTTATCAGGTAGAAATAAGTGAGGTTTTCGCCTTCCAGATCCCAGGAGGAGCTTCCATTTATCAGAAGGGAGACATGAGTAGAGAGAGAAGACACAATCGTTTCTAATTAGTCTTAGTGTTAGAACCCCCAGAAGGTCAGACTATAATCCAGAGAGATGCCTGTGCCTAGCCGAGCCCCTGGGATAGAGGCACCTACCAAATGCTGATCCATTGAGGGGGAGAAACTGAGAGGGAATGATTCACCAAGAGCCAATCAGGCTGTTTTTTCTATGTGAGAAAAATTTTTTTTCCATTTAAAAAAATGGCTCGAGACGGATTTGATGAAACGTTTCCCTGGGTAGATTCTTCTCTAACCTTAAGGCTTGAACAACCAAACCCGCATGAGATAATTAATTTTCCCCCAAAACATGTGTTTGCTGTCAGATATCTATAGCCTGGATAGCAGTAATAGACTAGGAGTAATGATAAGCTCTTCTCAGGAGGTATTTAAATCTTCAACACAAAGAAAATCCTTGTCCTCAAAGGCACATCGAAATCCCACCCACGGAGCTCTTTTCGTGGCAGGATACAATTAAAAAATAAGTCAATCAACAACCATTTGTCATGTTCTTTCTCTGAGCCCCAGATTCGGAGAGAAACATGAAAGCAAGCCTGGCCTCAAGAGCAGCTTATGTCTGGGGGAAACGGCACAAACATAACACGTATATGGCCAGGGAAGGTGGGCGGCTTGCCCTCCTCTCCCCATTAGTCACTATGGCGGCTCCCCTCCAGCATGGCGAGGGCATGCGATGGCATCTCAGGGCTCTGACTGCTGGGGAGGAGGAACAGGAAGAAATGCCTCGTGTCGCCTCCTCCTGGAAGTCTAAAGGGCAGGACGAAAGAGGCCCCCAAACGCCCTCCTCAATCCTTATGAGCCACAGAATGAGTGATTCTTCTGGCTTCTTCGCCCATCTCCTTTGGCACAGCCGAAGTGCTAAGCACTTTACAATTATTATCTCATTTGACACACGAAACAGGCAGCAGGCAGGGGACCGAGAAGAGAAAGAATCTCTCCAGCCTTTACTGCCGACTCAAAAAGCCGACTTTGAGTTTGCATTGTTTGTCAGGGGTCCACAAGGTCACGGGATCCCTGGGAAGGATGTCCCAGAGCTGCCTAGGACGGGCGGACGATCCACAACCAGAGAGCTGCTCCCCTTTTTGTCACAGCGGCCTCAGGATCTGGCGCTGGGGGTGAAGGGCCCCAAAGGGGAAAGGGGTCCAGACCTGTGACTTCATCCGACGGGTGAGTGACCGGCGAGGAAGACCTCCTCCACAAGGCAGATCGGTCGGCAGCTCTTCTGCACCTTCTCATTGTAAAGGGTTGCTCTGAAGTGACTTGCCCAGGGTCACACAACAGAGAGAGGTCAGCCTTCCCGACTCCAAGGCCAGTTCTTTGTCCCGTGTACCACAGCGTCCCTCTGTGCCAGCCCCAATAGGCACTGACTGCACTCCATTTAGAGGCATTAGGAAGGAAACTCAAGAGCGCGATCGCCCATCTCCTTTGGCACAGCCAGTTGGTAGTGTTGGGCCCGGATGGTGAGAAAGTGGCCTCCAGGTGAGCAGGAAAGAGGCCAAGAGTGGGCACATGGGATGAGGGAACATCTGCTTTGAGAGAGAGGCCGGATGGTGGGAGCGTGGCAGGGAGGAATAAAGAGGGAGGAGGAGAGTAAGTAAACCACCTGATGAGGGAGAGCTCCAGCTGAGCCCTGAGTGCTGGCCTCCAAGGGTTGAGCTCATTCCCAGAGTGCTCAGTGTAAAATCAGGACTGGGGGGTGTTTCCTGATCCCTGACTCCCCCCCAGGACCAGAAGAGAGTCACCTCCTTGCAGTATCTAGAAGACCTCAGTCAAAGGTGGAGGGCGCCCACCCTCACACTGCCCCCAGGAGCTGGGCCGCTGCTCTGGCTCTCTGTGCCAGCCTTTCTCAAACACATCCACCTTCATGCTGCCCCCCTGGCTTGCCTTTTGGCTCCCAGGAACGCAAATAATGAACAAAACCAAAACTGCAGCTTCCTTGGGAGACCTTCTGGCGAAGTCCCGAGTGCTCGGGAGCCTCCCTCCGCAGAGAAGCATGTTGGGCTGCCTCCTCCTCCCCTGAGTCCTTCAGCCAGAGCTTTTATGGGAAAGCTGCTAAGCCTACGTGGACAGCAGCCACTGTTGAAAATAAACTACAGCGAGCGGCTCCTCTCCAGAGAGAAAATGTAAGGATGTGCGAGGCCGAAGCTGAAAGAGGAGGGACTGGGAAAAGCCATTGCAGAGGATGTCCAGGTCAGTGCTGAGAGTCCATCCGCTAAATTCTTTGGGGGTGGTTTCCTCCTTCGGGGGTGCCCCTGGGGACCAAGAGTCCTCGAACCTCCTATCAAACAGGGCAGATTTCCCCCCTCTACAACTTCAGAACATGAGGCTCGAGTCCCAACTCTGTCGCTCAGCCATGTTATCTTGGGCAAGTCTCCCCGTCTGTAAATAGAAGGAAGGAATGACGTTACCTCTAAGGTCCTCCCCAGCTCTGAGAATACAGATATCTCCTCTAAACGAGGAAAGCAAGGCTCAGAACAGTTAACTGACTTGTCCAGGATCACCTGGCTGCTAAGTGGGGAGACGGGGCTTGAACCCACATCTTATAAGCCCAAAGCCATGGATTTTCACTACACAGGATGGCACACATCCTTTGTCTCTGGCAAAGAAAACTGCATCTAAAAAAAACAAGAGCTAACATAAATATATATATATATGGATATTTATATTGCTTACTCTGTGCCATGCACTGTGCTGAGTGTTTTACAGACATATCTCATTTCATCCTCAAACCCTATCCCCATTTTACATTTTAGGAAACTGAGACAGAGGTGAAGTGACCTGCCCAGGGTCACACAGCTAGAAAGAAAGTATCTAAAGCCAAACTTGAACTTGGACCTCTCTGAGTTCATGCCCTGGAAACTGAGACAGAGGTGAAGTGACCTGCCCAGGGTCACACAGCTAGAAAGAAAGTATCTAAGGCCAAATTTGAACTTGGACCTCTCCGAGTTCGTGCCCAGCACTATCCACTGTGCCACCTAGCTGCCCATTTTTGTCACCTGGAAAAGAAAACCTCATCTATTAAAAATGCTTCCCTAACCCTGGATATCATCTCGGGATATTTTCTGTTTTTTTCATTGCCTCTGCTCCAAATCTCCCAAAAAGAGAGTCTATGAGATGGAAAAAATTAAATGCTGAGAAATCCTTCCCTTTGCCTATGGTCGGCATAACCTGAACAGAGGTGAATGTACTTCTAGATGTTCTAGAGGGCATCTGGGCACAAGCAGACTTTCATAAAGATAAAACAAGATGAAAGTTAAATACTGTAACCAAAGGACTCTTCTGATCCCGTCTTCCCTCTTCTCTCCCTACAGCATTCATTTACAGCCACTGACACAAACTGCTAAACTGCCGCCGGTCCGTGTTCATAGACTTCTGGCTCTTGTCCGACAGATCCACATTCTTCCAGACTGGGTTGGATCTGCATCCACGTTGCTGAACTCAGTCATGATCTCGGAAGGTCGCGTAACATAAATAAGATCCTGAAATCTTCATCGTGTCCCCGAGTTGATCTATTCTATGGGGCGCCCCCCCACCCCCCATGCTCCCTGCCATGAACCCCAAACTCCCACTCGGCTGCCGCTTCACAATGAAGGACCGCAGAGGTTTTCCTTAAGACGACAGATGGAGGGACTCGGGTCTTCCTACAAGATTCTCCTCTAGAGGATGAGCTTCTTCCAAATCTTGTCACTTCTAACCCCACGATAGCTCCCGTGTATGCCCCCCTTCTCTCCTCTGACACTGCCCCACCGCGGACCTGGGCTATCTGGACTATGGCATTAGCCCTGGGGGGCCTGCCCGCCCCCACTCTATTCAGCCACCAAAGTGATCTTCAGAAAGCCTGGCTGTGATCGCGGAGGTCTCCTACTCAGGGAGCTCCAGGGGCTGCTTGTTACCTCTGGAAGCCTTTCACGACCTGGCTCCCTCCTAGGTTCCAGCCTTCTTGCCCTGCTCCCCGGTCTGTGACCCAGCGACGCTGCTCTCCTTGCTCTTGCTCACACAGGACCCCCCATAGCCTGTGTCCATGCACTTGGACGGGCCGTCCCGCTGACCTGGAGTGCTTTTCCGCCTCGCATCTGCCATTCAGACTCGGTGGTTTCCCTAAATCTTAGCTCAGAAGCTAAAAAACCTGGTTCCCCTTGTTCCCCCCAAAGCTTTCTCTTTATCTCTGCTTCACGTGTATTCTGCATATACCAAACTGGATTGGTTTTTCTTCGCTCCAACAAACCGGTGGTCTCGCTGTACGAGATATAATTCCCAAATCTATTGTGAGTCATTTCCTGTCCATTAAAATACAATCGCTGCCAGATTTTATGATGTTATCTAGTTTGCCATCAACGGCACCTTCTGATTCTTCGCACAAAGTATCTGTGATGTAGAGACATTAAGGACTTTATTGGACGTCTGTGGCCTTTCTTATTCCTGGTTCCTGTTCCACGTTTCCCAAAGGACTTCAGGCCAACTTCGCCTGTTTCCCTCTTTGCAATAAAGTAATCAAATGCCACAATGTATGCTGGTTCAGTATGGAAGGCCTTAAAGAAGTACATCAAGAATACACCAAGATAAAGTCAAAAGAGATACTTGCTCTAGAAATCTAGGGGGGATGCCATCAACAAATTAAGGGAATTTGGAAAAGCTGACCTGACAGACTTATGGATGAGGGATGAATTTATGACCAAATAAGACACAGAGAACATTATTAAAATGAAATGGATAATTTTGATTACATTAAATTAAAAAGTTTCTGAAAAAGCCAATGCCATCAAGATTAGAAGGGAAACAACAAATGGGGGTGGATTATAGCAAGTATCTCTAACAAAGGCCTTATTTCTCAAATATAGAAAGAATTGAGCCAAATTTATAAGAATACAAAGCATTCTCCAAATGAGAAATGGTCACAGGATATGAACAGGCAGTCCTCAGATGGAGAAATCAGAGTTTTCTATAGTCATATGAGGAAATGCTCCAAATCGTTATTGATTAGAGAAGCCCAAATTAAACCTACTCTGCGATAGGGATGAAGTTTCACACCTATCAGAGTGGCTATAATATGACCAAAAAGCAAAATGATAAATGTTGGAGGGGATGTGGGAAAACCGGAACACTAATGCACTGTTGGTGGAACTGTGAACTGTGATAAAACTATTCTGGAGAGCAATTTGGGACCAGGCCCAAAGGACCATAAAACTACACATACCTATTGATCCACCAATACCACTACTGAGTCTATATCCCAAAGAGAACAAATATAGGAGGAAAAGGACCCACTAGTACAAAAATATTTTTGGCAGCTCTTTTTGTAGTGGAAAAGAATTGGAAACCAAAGGAATGCCCATTAATTGGGGAATGGCTGAACAAGCAATGGTATATGGTTGTAATGGAAAGCTATTGTACCATAAGAAATGACGAACAGGATGAACTCAGAAAAGCCTGGCGATACATGAATTGATGCAAAGTGAAGTGAGCAGAACCAGAAGAATAATGCATGCAGAAACAGAAATAGTGTACAATGATCAACTGGGAAGGACTAAACTATTATCAGCAAAACAAGGTTCCAAGATTATCCCAAGGGACTCATGATTATTTGAAAAACCCACAGCCAAAGAATGAACTGGAATCTGATTGCAGATCAAAACACGCCATCCCTCACTTTATTTCCTCCATGAGTTTTTTAATGTATATGTGATGTGTGTCTTTAGTCCTGACATGAGGAATATGAAAATATGTATTGCATGAAAGCACTGGTATAAAGTACATCAGAATTTACCACCTCAAGGGTGGGGGAAGGAGAAGTGGGAGAGAATCTGAATTGCAAAATGTCATAAAACAATTGTTAAAAATATTTTCTACATGTAATTGTAAAAATAAATAAAATAGAATAAAAAGGAAAAAAGTCATGAGATTTCTCCCCCTGGTGATTCCTTGAAAGACATTAATTTCCACGACAGTCTTTTTGCAGATGGGCACCATAAACCCTGCACTTGGAGATAACCAAAAATCTTACTCATTTTTTGTTGCCTTTTGGCATATGATAAAAACCAAGCCCACTAACTCCTTTCTTGGCTTCTCCAGGAAGAATCTCAAGCCATCCTTCCAATGAGGTGCCTTGTTTCCTTGTTCTGGCTTCTTGTGTAGCAAGAAAGTAGTGGCTGCTCCCATAGTTATATCCATTCACTTGTCACTGGAGAGGGAGCTCATATGTAAAAAATATCAAAACCCAAGTTAAATATTACAGATGGTCTAAAGACTGCGGGTAGCTAGGTGGTGAGGTGCATAGAACATTAGGCCTGGAGTCAGGAAGACCTTAAGTTCGAATTCTGCATCAGACACTTACTAGCTATGTGATCCTGGGCAAGTCATTTAACCTTGTTCGTCTCCATTTCCTCATCTGTAAAATGAACTGGAGAAGAAAATGGCAAACCATTCCAGTATCTTTGCCAGAAAATCCCCAAAAGGAGTCACAAAAAAATTAGAAATAACTGAAAAGTGACTAAATAAAACAACTCCCCAAAAAACTCTGTGATTCTTTGTTCTCTCTGCCCCCTTTTCCACCTGCTCTGCTCCCATTGCCACAGACTAAACATCATTTTGTAGTGCTATAAGCCGAGAGTTCATCTCAAGTAGTTTGTGTTGAAGCACTAGAGTGGTCCTAGGAAAGCATGTTGTTATGCTTCTGCTAATTCTTCCCACTATGGAAGAATTTGCCAGCTTTCATCTCCTTGGTAAAACCTTTGAAAACCCACGGCCATCTCTAGACCACAGTGAGACATCAGAGGAGGCTTTGTAGAGCAGGTCTTCAGTAGAAAACATTGAGTTGGACATCAAGAATGAAGCAAGACCTGGAGCTTTTGATAAACAGCCTTCATAATTCATGTCCACGTACTGATCATCTGCAGGGCACGCAGAGAGGCTTATCGGAATAGTAAAAGGATTATGGTAGTTGTCATAGGAGGTTAATTGAAGGCCCTGGGAGAGATTAGAACGAAGAAGAAAAGACTTGTGGGGGAGAGGAGAGAGAACCATCTTCAAGTATTTAGAATAGTCATGTGAGAAAGGAGCTCCATTTGTTCTACTTGGTCCAGGGGCAGACCTGGCACCCATGAATGAAAATCATAAAGGTAAGCCTTGAACTCAATATCAGAAAAAACTGCCATCAGAGCTACCCACAAGGAGAAGATGGCTCCCTTGTAGGGTAGCAAATTATCCTTTCTAAGATGGCTTCAATCCAAAATTAGATAACCCAGGGGTGTTTGGCAAAATGACTTTTTGTTCTAGTATGGGTTGGATAAGACAGCCCAGAAAGTCTCTCCCAATTCTTCAAATCTGTGATTCTGCAAACTCACAACAGAGCCAAGAGAAAAAAAATGTAGAAAAGAGAATAGTGTCAGGACAGAAACTTTAGGAATATAAGCTTTATGGGCCTGGAGTAGAAAGAAGATCTGGGGGAAAAAAGGAGTGGTTCTAGGTGTTGGGAGAACCATCAGAGGGCAATGTCACAGAAGCCAATGAAGGAGAGAGAATCAGAGAGAAGGACTGCTCTAAAGTGTCATTCTGCAGAAAGGTCAAGAATAATGAGGAATGGGGGGGCGGCTAATGAATTGGGTAGTAAGGACGTCACTGATGGCTCTAGAGAGAGTCGTTTTGATACTGAGAACAGAATTGAGACTGCAAATAGCTAAAAATTGAGAGGACGAGAAGTAAAGATAGCATGTGCTGTCTTCTCTTTCTAGAATCTTGGCAGTAAAGATATAATCTGCTGCATGAAGCCTTTCCTCCCATCCCCACCCTCCCAAACCACCGTTCATTTTAACTATTTTGAATATATTTGTGTTAATAATTTTAGACTTCTGCTATATGTTTTTACATATACTTTTCTCTCCCAGTAGAATGTAAGGTCTCTGTGAATAGGGATTGGTTTTGTCCTTTATCTTTCTCTAGGCCTAACGCTGTGCCTGGCACATCTAAAGTACTTAATAAATGTATTTGTTACTTGCTTGATTGCTTGATTGAAAGGGGAAAAAAGATATTAGGGTTGTAGTACATTTATTTTTTTAATGAATAAAAGAAGAGCTTTGATTTCTTTGCTTGCTTTTAACCTAAGGTAGACAATTAAGCTTGTAAGCTTAAAGTGGGATAGCGGGGTCAAGATGGAATAGGGAGGGGACAGCATAGTGAATAGAATGCTGAGTTTGGAGTCAGAAAGGCCTGAGTTCAAAACCAGTCTCAGATACTTACTGGTTGTGTGACCCTGGACAAGTCACTTAACCTTGTTTGTCTCCAAAAAAAAAGATAAAGACTGAATAGACAGGAGAAATGGAAAAGATACTTGATAGGGTTGGTATAGGAAGGAAATCAGAGAGAATGAGTACACAGAGAGAAGGGCACAGGGTAGAGAGGTGAAAAAAAGAGAGCTGAAGTGGCTTGTCTAAGACTACAAATACAAAATTAGTATGTGTCCAAGATGAGGTGTGAATCCGGATTGTCCTTAGTCCAAGGCCAGCTCTCCCTGTGCTGTAATCCTGACCCACTCAGAATGACGTCATTTCCCTTTAGCAGCACTGGCTGGCTGCCTTTGGCATGGTGGGAATTAGCCCGGCTGGAGAGTTCCTCAGACCCAGCTAGATTCCATCAGAGGCTGGATGAGCATTTAGGGATGCTGTTCCTGGCATCTTTGCTTAGGGTGGGGGTTCTTTTAGGGCTTAGAGTTAGATCTCACTAAGCTCTACGATCTGATGATTCTAAGGAAGCTAAGCCAGAACAGGAGGTATGAGTGAGATCAGCACCAAAAGGTGAAATTAATGGCCACATTGGAGATCAATTCAATACGACTCATGACCATTTGTTCGGTGCCTACTTCAGGCCAAGCACTAGACTAGTTACTGGAGAGACAAAGATAAAAAGAAAATAGAGGGGAGCTGAACGCTATTTGTGCTCCATGTTCTGTGGCTTTCAGCCTACACTTATACAACAACTTTACTGAAAAAAATCAGGACACGAAACAATATTATACACTGAAATTGAGTGTAGAGACAAGGTATACCTCCTCTCTCCCTCTCCCTCTCCCTCTCTCTCTCTCTTTAAAGACAGGATAATTTCTAATAGTTTGCATAAGTTGTTACTTGAAGAGATGAATGGGATGATTTCTTTATACCAAAATATTCACATTCAAAGAGATCAACAGCTCACTAAACTTTCACTGGCCATTCCCTCACTAGACAAGGTTCCCAGGGAGATTCAGGGCTGGAAAGGACCTCAGAGCCAACTAATTGAGCCTAAGCCTGGTGAGGGAATCGCCTCTCAAACTTCTCTAACTAAGGGTCTCTCCACCTTCAGCTGAAGACTTCTAGTTAGGACTCATCCTCCTCTGGCAGCGATGAGAGAAGAACTGGAGATTATGGCCAAAAAAAAGGAAATTTCAGGAAATGAAACAGCACTGAGTGGTGCTCTACCATGATTCTGTATTTGAGACATGTGAGAATGCACTGTTATCTGTAGGATGTGTGCAATGGGAGGGGGAAGGAAAGGGAATGGACATTTATGAGCATTTACACAGGGCCCACTGAGAACCAGCCACTGTACTAAGCATTCCATAAATATTATCTCATTTGATCCTCACCAGAACCCTGCAAGGAGGGTGCTTTTATTAATCCCATGTTACATTTTATAATTGAGGAAACTGAGGCAGACAGAATTACTGATTTGGCCAGGGTGTGTCTATGGCTAGGAAGTGTCTATGTCTGAGGCCATATTTGAACTCATCTTCCTGATTCCATATCCAAGATTTGATCCACTGTGCCTTTTAACTGCCCCATCATGAGACACATTGGATTCAAAGGAAAATGATTCCTGCCTTCATATAACTTATAGTCTAAATGAGGAGATATGACATGGACATAAAAAATTTGATACAAAATTCAATGTGACAAGTGCTATGAAAGAGGATCAAAGGGCTACTGTTCCACAGAACCTAAGAAGAACCTATCCTTCAGTGGACCACAGAAAATCAGGTGCACCATTCCAGTAATGTTATTTAATAATATTTAATTTAATAATAAATTAATAATATATTAATTATCTCTAATCAAGTGAACTATCACAGAGAAAAATATGCTAAGCAAACATTTTCAGCAACATTAAGAAAAAAGTTTAATGGTTCTATTCTTATTAAAGAAAGAAAATCCATGTAGAACTTAGTATTTTATAAAATTTGAAGTTTAACGGTAAGATTAACCTTAATAAAAATACTTTATAACTTAGAATAAATATCAAAACCCTAAAATTGTAAAAAGTACATGTAGAAAATACATGAAAAGTGAATAAATTATATTTCTAAGTCTTCTGAGATTTAGCCCTGGGATCTTTTCTTTTATGATCTTGAAACACATTCATTTCAGATAGGGATGAAGTTGTTTGAGTTTTGCCTTTCTTGACAAACCAATCCTGATTGGGCCACGGCAAGTCTTAAGAGGATGGACTCTCACAATTCCATGAGACAAACTGCTACCTAAAATTATACAAGAGAAAAACCAAAAAGGAAAGCAATTATTAAAATTCCCAATAGCTCCCATATTGAAGAAATGCATGTTTATCTTTCGAATGAGCAATCTTTCACTCATGCTCCTTGTAGACGTCACTGCTAATACTTCAGCCCAAGCTCATCTCCTTCCCTGCACTTCAGTGGCACTCCTCTGATTAGCGTTCTTCCTTAGAATTATACTAGATCATTTGCAACAAAGACAGAAGGGCCTGATAAAGGCGTATCTGTTCAGAAAACCCTCGGCCGTGTGGCTCCTCTCACCTGCCCTTTCTGAGCAAAAGGGAGGATTGTATGGAGAGTTTTCAGAGGTCACTGTGCTTGTGAGGCTCTCTCTTCTGCAACCATCTCAATGGGAACAAGTTCTTTGTCCTCCAGCCTGAGTCTTCTGGCATTTATTTAGCACTGACTGCCTACTGTAAGACAAGACTAGAGAAAGCTGTATAAAGTATGACTAATGGAGCGAATACGCACTACACAAGACCCAGGATAGAGGCAGTAAATGGACCCCACAGGCATGGCAAGATGGCAAGCTGAGGTGGTAGGTGGCAAATGAAAGCAAGTACAGCTGAATAAGGCTGAGAAGGCGACAAGCCTGTGTGACTGGGCTGACCCATAGACAGAGAGAGAGTGAGTAACTCGCTGTTTGGCAAGTCAACAGGCCCGGGAAGGCCCTCGTTGGTCCCAGAACATCTTTCCCACCTGCCTCCCACGAGCCACACGCCCCCTCTGAACTGGCCCGAAATGCTCCTTCACTATAATTAAAGCACAAAAGGAGGACCACTGTCTGTATAAAGTTCATAAGTTATACAGTGGGAGCGAGAGTCTTCATTTCCTGGGATCTCCTTGGATGAAAGATTATTTTGTAGGTCCTTTAAAGGTGAAAAAGAGTCGGCATTGTAAGAATGCGTTTTAAGGCCAACAAATTTAGAATGCATCTCAGGCCCTAAGAGAATTTTGGAAGGGGGTCCAGGAGGGCTCCTAGGTCTGATTCTAGGAAGGTGCAGTGAAGAAAAGAACAGGCTTGATAAAGGAGTTTCCTTAGATGTTTTGTTACTTAACAATTTGGCCTGAATGCAAGAAAGCTGAGAAATATTAGAAATACTGGTGGTATTGTTTCCCGGATAAGTGAACATTTTCTTCTTTGTGTATTGTAAATAAGAATAAAGGAATCAATACTATCACTAAAAATTATATCACAGTGAGATCATGAGATTTAAAACTAGAAGGCATCTTCAAGATCAGCTGGCATAACTCCATCTTGAAAAGAATGTAAGTGACTTTCTCAAGGTCCCACAATGAATAAATAGCAAAATCTGGATGGTCCGAGTGACGCCAAAAGTAAAAGTAAACACAAATTATATTAAATGAAATTGCCACAAGAATAACAATCAGAAAGTTAGTCTGCAGAGTCTGTTGATAATAAACTTAATTGGAAATAACATCATTCCATTGAAAATCCAATCCAGAAAAATTCCATCTTAAACTTCCAATTTTAAAATAATTTCCTGGGCCAAATCTGTTGTGGAGAGTTATCTATGTGCACATTAGGAATGTTCTCCCATGTAAGAGCTATTCTACCAGAGAATTAGAGAAATATATCAACCTCAATATTTGAATATGCTTTGGCACTAAGGATATCTCCAGTGTATTTTTCAAATGAGATTCTAAATGACATTTCAAGTTTTTGACCATTTTAAACACATGAATTCTAGCTAATGAACTTCTAAGAGTTACCAACGTCCCAAAACTTCATGTTCCTTTTTTATAATTTTAAACAAAAATCCATATTTTATTTACATTTAAAAAGTAAACTATTTTAACAGCCATAATAAAAGTGTCCAGGAAAATGAGGTCATCTTACCTCCTTTCAGTAAACTGTGAATTCTTCCTTCCATAAATGCATCAGACAATAAAGCAGGATTCTTAGACAAAGCTTTTTTAAAATCTGCAAGAAAGACAAATTATATAGTGAAGTATTCATTTTAGTAATATGAGCCAATGAGTCTGTCAGAAGCCCTGATTTGGTTCTTGGTCTATACAGGCCAAGGCAAGCTTGTCCCCAGGCTTTAGGAATCAGCTGCTTTGTTACTTTATACTAAACTTTAGGATCAAGTTATTTTTTGCTTTATACTCCAATAATGCATAAATAATGATGGAAAATATGGCTGGTTATTGTTTTTTTTCAAGATCAAAAATGAATCTACTGGAGGCACAGCTGGGGAGCTAAGGAGATGGAGAGCCAGGCCTAAAGAGAGGAGGTCCTCAAATCTGGCCTCAGATACTTCCTAGCTGGGTGACCCTGGGCAAGTCACTTGACCCCCACTGCCTAGCCTTTACCACTCTCCTGCCTTGGAACTAATACATAATATTGATTCCAAGATGGAAGGTGAGGGTTTCAAATAAAAATGTTTTTAAGGTGAATGTATTTTCCTATAGCTTCTCACTTTTACACAAACTTTGGCCATGCTTATGATACAAAATATATAATCAGAGATACCAGCCCATTTAGCAACTTAGAAGAATTCCTGATTCCCTCAAAAGCTGTGATGATTGCTCAGAGTCTAATTTATTCAACATGAAGAAGGTCTAAAGAGGCTCGTTGCAGTGACGATGCAGTTAGAAAAAGCATCGGGGCCCCAGAGGGAAATCTGTCAGGACTTTGCCTGATGAGTTCAGGTGTGACCACTGCTATGCCATCCGCCTAGTTTCTGTCCACTTCCAGAAGAGACCTCAAGAGCAGCCAAAGCAAGGCAAAAAAGCAAGGCCTGTGTTTACCTGAAATGAGAGAGTAACTGTGGTAATGGACTTCCTGGATATTTTCCATCAGTGAAAAAGGAAGGCAAAACCTACAAGGCGCGAATGCACTTCGACTGTCATCCCCAGCCCCCAGCGCAGGGCCGACGCGTAGAAGGTGCTGAAGAAATACTTGCTGGATTGACCTGAAGAGACTGAAGGCACTAAAGTCTCAGCTTCTGCATCTTTTCACCAAGCGCTCAATCAGCACTCAGTATGCACCCACCATGAGCCAAGCAGGCCAAGGGCTGAATAAGAAAATCCATATTAGAAAAATGGAAATCTTTCCCTGCTTCAAGGAGCCGCCACCTATTAGCAACAGTAAGCTCTTTCCCTCATGCTTAACAATGTTCATCTCAGTAGCATTTCCATTTATCTGAGGCATTCCCTGGGGAAGTGCACTTCCAACGAAGCAGGGCAAAAAAACACTTTCGACACATCAAAAATGATCGTTTTGGAAAATGGATATTTAAGAATTAATTGTGGGTTGCAAGCCTTTAACAGAACGGATACTAAAGTCGAAGGAACATCAATTCAACCAACACTTCACAAGGACCTCTGATGTGCTAAGGAAGCCCCAGGGATTCAGAGACCCAAAGCGACGCCGGCTCTCCCCTCGAGAAGCTTACATTCTCCACCAGAGGGAAACCCAAGGACCAAGTGCCGGTTATTGAATTCAACAAGAGGAGCATTATCGTCCGATAGTTACGTGGGTTTCAAAGAACAGTTAAGACAAGAAAGAGAACATTTTTAAGAAATTGGCTGGGCCATCTATCGATCTTTAAAATAGCCATTCATGAAATTGAGAGAAAAAGAGATACAAAGGCCAATAAGACAGAAAGGCAGCAAAATAGATGGAATGCTAAACTTGGAATCAGGAATGCCTGAGTTCAAATTCAGCTTCAGATACTTAACATAGCTGTGTGACTTACAGCAAATCACTTAACCTGTCTGTCTCAGTTACTTCATCCATAAAATGAGAATAATGATAGTACCTACAGGGGAAGCGAGATGGATAGAGAGCCAGGCCTATAGGCTGTCCAGTCTCGACATTTCCTAGCTGTGTAACCCTGGATAAGTCACTTAACCCCAACTGCCTAGCCCTTACCACTCTTCTGCCTTGGAACAGTACCAATTCTAAGATGGAAGGTAAGGGTTTAAAATAATAGTTATAGAACCTACAAGTGGGCTGTTGTGAGGATGAAATGAGTTAGTATTTGAAGTATTTTACAAACTTTAAAGCAATATACTAAACCAAATATTTGCATTAGGAAAAGAAATTAAAGAGTGTCTTAGGGAAACAATGAATTACCCAAGACATTTTGAGAAATGAGTTACAGGCCTAAATTTATGAGTTTTTTTTCTGCGATGACATTTCTACAAAATTAGTATCACTAGTTGTAGGGAAGGAGATGTGACTAGATAATTCTTCAGCTGTTCTCAAATGTTTTTCTATTTTATTACAGATTTAATCCATTTTATTCATTTTCTATCAGATAGGAACAACATCACCATTATCTAATGGACATTTCCAACTGGCTATCCCACAGGCATCTCAAACTCCACAAGTCTAAAAAAGCTCATTATCCTTCCCTCTAATCCCTCAACTTCTCCTGACTTCACCATTTTTGTCCAAATAACAACTGACCTAGGTATATAGGCCCACACCCTTAACGTCATCCTAGACTTCATCTTCTCCCTCCCATATAACATACAACTGACTACCAAGTCTTATCAACAAGAACACTTGCAATTTAATGACAATACTGTGATGTGTTGTTACTCATATTTACTTTTTAAAACAACACACCTGAGTGATTCCATACCCATAAGGGCTGAATCCACAGGTCCAACCATTTTAAATAACTGCCCAGGTCCTAAACAGACCAATTTCCAGGCCTGGCTACAGTCTCTAACAAAGCACTGCACACCAGGTTGGATTTTAATAAATATTTGTTGAATTTCATTCCATGTACTTTTAGGATTGTGGGGTTTGGTCTGGAAAGGTTTTAAGGCATTTTTTGGTCAAAACTCTCATTTTAGATAGAAAGAATAATGCAGAGAGATTAAGAGACTTGCCCAAAATCACCCTGGTTTTACTCCCCACCACCCTTGGGGAAGGAGTGGGAAGGGTGCAAAACATTTCTAATGGTGTTAACACAGCAGGGAAGGAATTCACCCCGCCTGCAGGGTCAGAAAGGGAACAGCTGTGGCCAACAGCCTCAAGGAGTAAAGCAGGCAAGCCTCCCCCTTCTAGGATGCTGCTTTCTGCCAAGCCCATTCAAGCAGGGACAAGTCTGGCTTCTCCTGCTGACATTTATGGACTCCCCTTGCACCAAACACTGAAAGCAGTGAAAACTGTGTGCCAGCTAACAAAGGAGAGAGAGGCTGCTGGAATTCAGGGTGGGGCAGGGTCCTCACTGAAAAGCTCCCAAGTCCAAGAGATTCTCCCTTGCTGTGGTTCTTAGCATGCCTGAGTGTTTCTTGCCACCCCGCTCAATCCTGTCTGTCCATTCAAAGGTAGAGCTGCTGCTCTGGAATTCCACCACAGTGAAGACCACCCCAGAGAGTCTGGGATAATGCTGTTTATTCAGCTTCAGCAGACACTGCACTGCCTATCATAGTCCAGTGGAGCTGAACTGTAAGATTTCTGTAAGGAAGCAGGGAGGAAAAAGCATCAAAGGAAGAATAGAGGTGCTCCCTAATGAGATAACATACATCAAATGCTCTGCAAACTTCAAAGATTTAGGACTGTGCCACTGGCAATGTTCAGAGGAATTATGGAGGAGGAAAATGTGGGGAGAAAGCCAGTCTTTCAGAGTTAGGAAAACCCTTGACCTATCTTAAGCTGGGTAGCCCTGGGCAAGCCCCTGACCCCTCTTGGTGCCCCAAAGGCAGTTCTCTACGATTATAATGGCATAGCAAGTACTGTTCTGCATTGATAGAGATGTTGCTGGACATGCCCTACATCAGTGAAACACAGATTCAGACCAAAAAGTCAGATTAAGGACTTTGTTCTCAATTCAGAGGACAATGGAAAACCACAGAAGGTCCTGATTCAGAGGAATCACAGCATCACAGCTACTTTAATAAGCTTCATCTGTCATCCTAAGCATTACCGAGAGGGTATCCTTCATTCCTCTGAGGGGCAAAACAATGATAGCACCCAGCATGGGGCACCCCTGGAGACACATGTCTGTAATCATTGGGATGGGTAGAGTGTTATGGTACAGAAAAGACTTGATTGGTGAAAAAGACCTATTACTGTAGTAACTATTCCAAGGAATCTACGTGATCAGGATCTGAACTGAGCTAGTGGCAATGAGAATTGGAGGAGAGGGAAGACTGGGAGATGTAGAGCAGTTGTTCTAAATCTAGGGCCTATGTAGATATGTAAATAGACTATAATTTAGCATAAATTGGATTCATTTGTAATCATGTGTATATTAATTTAAGTGATTAAAAACATAATTCTGCAAAGGGGTCCATGGGCTTTGCCAATCTGACTGTCTAAAGGGTCTATGATCCAAAAAAAAGGTAAAGAATCTCAATTGAAGAGGAAGAAATTGACAGGAAATGGCAAGTGATTAGATATCAGTGTTGTTGGATGAAAAGTAGTCAAGGATGGCTCTGAGTCTAATGACTTTTTTAAAGAAACATTTCACAAGGAGGCAGCTAGGTGGCTCAGTGGATTAAGATCCAGACCTAGAAATGGGAGTTTAAATCTGGCCTCTGATTCTTCCTAGCTGTGTGACCCTGGACAAGTCACTTAATCCCCACTGCCTAGCCCCTTAACACTCTTCTACTTTGGAACCAATATACAGTATTGCTCCTAAGTCAGAAAGCAAAGTTTAAATATAAAAAGAAGAAAATACTGCAGACTATCAAAAACTCAATTCAATTTAACAAAATTTTTATTAATCATTAATAATGAATATTAATCATTATAAATCAAACAATGCAAGATTCTGGGGCTGCAAAGACACAATGATAAACAATCCTTGCCATATATCCCAAAGGGTCTCATATATACAAAGATATTTTGTATCAGCATTTTTCTTAGTCACAAAGAACTAAGAATAGTCAATGACCATCAGATGAGTAAGCAAAACATAGTGTAAGGATACAATGGGATAATCCTACACCAAAAGAAATGAGGAATATTAAAAAATGCAGAGAAGCAAAGTGTAATGAATAAAGGGGCTGAGACTAGTAATAATACTAGAAGGAGGAAGGTGCTAGCTATATAGAGAGAGGATGGTGTAGGCAGTACCAGGGCTGAGCTTGAAACTGATTATAAGTATAACAAGGATCCAGCCCAGGTTAGCAGAGTGTTAAGTGAAACTCTCTCTCTGCTAGACACCAGGCTCCTTTAAGATGTCAAATCTTCAGCCCTATCCCAAGGAAATAAACTCCTATTGGTCTGTATAGTAGTTTGACAGGAAGTAAGTATGGGACTTCCTGTCCAACCGCAATGGAGTTTTATCCCTGCTGTAGCTGTTCAGACCCTTTCCTGTTTGGCCTTAGATGGGTAGGTAATAAGCACAAAGTTCTCAGTTTAAGGATAAGGGGGTTATTGATAAAAGGAGTATAGGTGGTAAGGTAATGGAAAGAGGGTTAGGAAGTACTGAGAACGAAGGGTGAAGGATTTATCTGACTCAAGATGTTATTAGGTCTTCCTAGATGCTCTTCTGCTGACCCAGGGCAGGTAGCCCTGGGTCAGAGTGGTGTGGTCTCTTTGATAATAAAATAAAATTAATCTTTGGTTAAAGGTTGGTTTACTTTGCCAGTAGTATTAATAAAATTGTTCTGCAGAATTGGTTTGACCCTATTCTGAGCCTAAAATTACCCACGTTCCCACTCCTACCACCTGGTCCCAAGGGGTATGGGGCAAGTGAGAGGTGAGGGGAGAAGTGAGAAGTCAGGGTCTGCCAATCTTATAGCCTGGCCCCAACTGCCAAGTGGCACCAGCCACCTGTCTCATGGCATGTTCCACATTCTAACCAGGGCAAACTGCCAGCTTGCCCCATGCAAACTATGGCAGTATGCATTATCATATTTCAAAAGGAAGGCATAAGAACTGATGCAAAGTGAAATCAGAATCATCAGAGGAAAATCTACACCATCACAAGGTCAATAGAAACAATCTCCTCAAAATTTAATGTGTGTCAATGAAATCAAAATCCAAACTATCAATAAGCACATTAAAAAGTGTTCTAAATCCCTCCTGACTAGAGAAATGCAAATTAAAACAACTCTGAGGTTCCACCTCACACCTAGCAGACTAGCCAATATGACAGCAAAGGAAAGTGATAAATGTTGGAGGGGATGTGTCAAAATTGAGATACTAATACATTGCTGATGGAGTTGTGAACTGGTCCAAAGGGCATAAAAGACTGCTTGCCCTTTGATCCAGCCATAGCACTGCTGGGTTTGTACACCAAAGAGATAAGGAAAAAAGACTTATACAAAAATATTTATAACCCCACTCTTTGTAGTGGCAAAAAACTGGGAAATGAGGGGATGTCCCTAGATTGGGGAATGGTATCTGATGGGGATGGAATACTATTGTACTCAAAGGAATGATGAACTGGAGGAATTCCATGTGAACTGAAAAGACCTCCAGGAAGTGATGCAGAGAGAAAGGAGCAGAACAGAACATGTGTAGTTCAATAGGGATATGATGAGAGTTTTGATGTTGAAGGATCGCTCTACCGCAAATATGAATAACATGGAAATAGGTTTTGAACAATGATACATGTATAATAACCCAGTGGAACTGCTTGTCAGTTCTGGGAGTGGGGAGGAAAGAGCTGGGGGAAGCAGGAATCGTGTATCATGTAACCATGGAAAAATATTCTAAATAAAAAAAGGGAAAAAATGTAATGTGTGCGAGCTATGTGATTCTAATGATGAAGCCTTAGAGAAAAGAATTTTATCCCTTCTCTGCTGAGGGAAACACTACAGGTGCAGAAATTTCATATAATGTTAGAACAGATTAAGAGACTGGGCAGCTTGGGTAACATAGTGTGTGTGTGTGTGTGTGTGTGTGTGTGTGTGTGTGTGTGTTTCCCACCCTCACCTCTCTCTCTCTCCCTCTCTGCCTCCTCTCTGACTCTCTGTCAGTCTGTCTCTCTCTCTCCCTCTCTGCCTCCTCTCTATCTCTCTGTCTCTCTCTGTCTCTGTCTCTCTGTCTCTGTCTCTCTCTGTGTCTCTCTCTCTCTGTGTGTGTCTCTCTCTGTGTGTGTCTCTCTCTGTGTGTGTCTCTCTCTGTGTGTGTCTCTCTCTGTGTCTGTCTGTCTGTCTGTCTGTCTGTCTGTCTGTCTGTCTCTCTCTCTCTCTCTCTCTCTCTCTCCCTCCCCCCATCCTCGAGGAAGAATAGTTCTCAGGGACAGGAAGAGAGAGGAATATTTTTAGAAATAAAGGTGATGGAAAAACAGAAGGCACCAATAAAACATTTTTAAAAGGAAGCAAAACAATCCCTTGTCCACTCTGTGGTGGAAGCAGGAGGAAACATGTATAAGTGCAAATGGAATCATTCTGGAAGAAAAGACTATTAACAACGACGACAGTGATGATACATCACAGCAGATGAGCCTGATAAGAAGTCAGGGAGACTAAAAGGCAAGGTGAAGATGGCAAGCATTCTGGAAAAGTTTAGAAGATTGAAATAGGATGTGTTATCACATTTATGGGATGGGGTGAGGGGGGAGTAAATTACATAGGAGACAGCATGGCCTGGGGATAAGGGCCAGCACCTGAGTTCAGTCCTTTCTAACATTTGCCTGATGTGTGATTTTGGCAAATCAGTTCAAATGAACTCTAAAGAGTTGTTAGGAGGAAATGAGAAAACCCATGGAGAGCATTTTGCAAAACCGAAGGCACGATATGAATGCTCCCTGTCATTATTGTCATTACTATTATTGGGGGGAGGGAGTTGAGTCATCTCAGGTGTAAAATTAGAAGAATCCCAAGAATGCACAATCAGAAGGGACTTCCAAGACCTCTAATCCAATGCATAAACCAAAGGAATTTCCCCCATGGAAGCCCTGACAAGTTGCGATCCAACATCACACACCCTTGCCTCTCCTAAGCAGCCCTTTCTACTTTGGGATAACACTAATGGCTAAGAAAGTTTTCCTGGTGTCAAACCTAAATTTTTTTTAAACCCTTACCTTCCATCTTGGAATCAATACTGTGCATTGGCTCCAAGGCAGAAGAGTGGTAAGGGCTAGGCAATGAGAGTTAAGTGACTTGCCCGGGGTCACCCAGCTGGGAAGTGTCTGAGGCTAGATTTGAACCTAGAGTCTCTTGTCTCTAGGCCTGGCTCTCAATCCACTGTGCTACCCAGCTGCCTCCCAAACCTAAATTTTTAAAATGAAAACTTCCACCTATTTCTTCTGGCTCTGCCCTCTAGAGCTATGAGGTACAAATTTAGTTCACTTGTCCTATGCTGTGATATAGAAATATTTTTTTTTTGTAAATAAAACCCTTACCCTTCCCCATCTTAGAATCAATACTGTATATTGGTTCCAAGGCAGAAGAATGGTAAGGGCTAGGCAACTGGAGTCAAGTCACCTGCCCAGGGTCACAGAGCTAAGAAGTGTCTGGGGTCAAATTTGAACCTAGGACTTCCCATCTCTAGGCGTGGCTCTCAATCCACTGAGCCACCCAGTTGCCCCCTCCCCCCATCCAAAAAATATTATTCTTATAAAATTCTGGAGATATAACTCTTGAAGCCTTTTGGGTAGAGCAGGGGTCGGCAACGTATGGCTCTTTAGCCATATCTGGCTCTTTT
The DNA here is from genome assembly GCF_016433145.1 of Gracilinanus agilis. Lineage (NCBI taxonomy): Eukaryota > Metazoa > Chordata > Mammalia > Didelphimorphia > Didelphidae > Gracilinanus > Gracilinanus agilis. The sequence continues at coordinate 4,135,628 of NC_058131.1, read as the reverse complement.
GAGGGCCGCATATGGCTCTTTCTGCAGGAGCCATAAAGTCCATTTTTTTCAGGCACTGTTACAGGAGCAGCACTGTGAGCACTGCACGGCTCTCACGAAATTACATTTTAAAAAATGTGGTGTTTATGACTCTCATTGCTGACCCCTGGGGTAGATCCTCCTCACTATCACAGTTTTAGATCAGGTCCAAAGATTCATACCTGATTATGCATCATATTAGAAAATGTCTTGTTGAAACTGGGTCTATTTCCATCACATCAGAAGAAGCTATAATTTTGGTCTGAAATTCCTTCTTTATAATAGGAATATCAACGACATTTAGAAACGTTGAAGTTTCTAAATTCCATTCCCTACTTTAGCTCAATGTAGCCTCATAATGACACTGTGGGGTAGGTACTGCAGGTACCAGGATCCCCATTATATAGAGTAGGTAAATGAGGTCTTCCTCCACTGCGTCACATTCTTACTATTCTTACTATTCTTACAGTCTCAGTTATTTGGATCAAGAATAGGCCCGCTTGCAATACTAAATTTCTTGGCATTTTACTTTTGCAACAATTATGTCAAAACGCCCAAATGTGAGTCTAGGACAAAGCATACATTTAATTGTTAGAATCTGTTGAGGAACTTCTATAACAACTTCATGACAATTATTTCCCTTTATAGTCTGCTACATTTGTACCTGGCAGAGTGGTCCAGCTGTGGCAGAGCCTAAGGTGTTGTGGATCTGGAGGCAGAGATTGAGGTGCAAATCTTGGCCTGGCAGTGAATTAATCTATGTGACCTCAGGCAAGGTATTTTCCCCTTATAGCTCTCAGTTATCTCAGCTATCCAAGGAGGAGGCTGGATTAGATATCCTCTAGGGCCCCTTCCTCCTCTCACCATAAACCTCATGGGGGGGGGGGGGAGGGGTGTTCCTTCATGATAGAGAAAATGGCAAGAGGAAGAATGCAAAAACTGGGGGGAGTCCTACAATCTTTTGTGCCACATATTAGCTACAATCTGGAATATTAGCTCATCTCTTTTGGGCCTAATTCTTCACCTATAAAATTATGACATTGGACTAGATGGTCTTGAGACAGCTGGTGATACTTAAGTACTTGATCTCAAGTTGGAAAGACCAGAGTTCCAGACTCATACATTTACTCGCTGTGTGACCATGGTCAAATCACTTCACCCCTGCCCACCTCAGGTTCTTCAAATGTGAAATGGGGATACCATTGGTACCTACTTCCCAAGGTTGTTGTGAAGATCAAATGAAATATTTGGAAAATGCTTAACCCCAGACATGTCATATTTCTGTTGTTTAGTTGTGTCCAACTCTTCATGGCCCTATGGACTTATCTATAGGGTTTTCTTGGCAAAGGTACTAGGGTGATTGCCATTTCCCTTTCCAATATGTATCCATTTTACAGATAAGGAACTGAGGTAAATGAGGGTTAAGTAACTTGCTCAGGATCAAACAGTTAGTAAGCATCTAAGGCAGAAGTTGAACTCTACTGACTCCAGACCTAGTGCCTTATCCACTGCACTACCCAGCTGCTCCATGCCTAGCACACAGTAGGTGATGTTAGCTTTCATCATAACCTCTAATTTCTTTCATGCCCTAGAATTCTAAAAGAGTTTTCTGCTCTAATCTTTTATACTATAGATTCTTTCTTTTGAAAAGGATGCATTTAGCTTACAAAAGAATAATATATAGGGGGGCAGACTCAAGATGGCAGTGTAGTAGCAGTAAAAGACAAAACTGCTCGGACTATCCTTCCATACCAATCTTTAAAAAGAGCTTCAACAAGATAGGAATCCACACCCAACAAGACAGAGTCGCAGGGCTCTCCTGCTGAACACAACTTAAAAGGTAGGCAGAGAGAGTCAATTTTCACAGGATAAAGGGGGGACCAGAAACAAAACTGCACTCAGAGAAGTCCTGCCCCCCCCCCAACACACACCTACCATACCAGGATCTACAAGGTAGAATTAGAGGTAGGCTAATTCTAAGATCCAGAGACGAGGGCCATACCTGCAGAGGAGCACCTCAGACACAACCACTGAAGACCCATGCCCCAACAACAGCTGGTAGAGAGGACCAGGGGTCTATCTGGCTGGACACCTTTGGGCCTCAGCAGCTGGCTACATGAAAGACTTAGCCCCAGGATAGATTGGCTCAACCAGCCTATTTCAGTAAGCCAGCAAAGGAGAGCTCACAGCCCACAGGCCAAAAAAAACAGGCTGAGAAAATTAGTAAACAGAAAAAGAAGGTAACTGGGAAACTTCTGTTGGGGAAAAGACCAGAGAGCAGAGCCAACAGAGAATGATGGGATACAAGGAACTATAAGCAAAACCTAAAAAAAAAATCTGGAAATTGGGCTCATACTCTGAATGAATTCAAAAAAGAATTCAAAATTCAAATAAGACAAGTTGAAGAAAAATGGGGGGGGGGGGAGAAAATAGCTTAAAAAGCAAAATTTGTCAACTGGAAAAAGAGGCAAAGAAATCCAATGAGGAAGAGAGTGACATGAAAAAGAAGAGTGGACCCAAATAGAAAAAAGAGGATCAAAAGATCATGAAAGAAGTTCAGTCTTTAAAAATTAGAATTGGCCAATTAAAAGCTAATGAGACATCAAGAAACAATAAAATGAAATCAAGAGAACAAAAAATAGAAGAAAATACAAAATATCTCACTGAAAAAAACAACTGACCTAAAAAAATAGATCTAGGAGAGACAATCTAAGAATTACTGGACTACCTGAAAGTCATGACCAAAAAAAAAAGGCCTAGATACCATATTACAAGAAATTATCCAAGAAAACTACCCAGATATCCTTGAACAAGAGAATAAAATAGACATTGAAAGAATCCACAGACCACCTCCTTCAATAAATCTCCAAATGACAACTCTAAGGAATATTATAGCCAAGTTCAAGAGCTCCCAGGTCAAGGAGAAAATACTGCAAACAGTCAGAAAGAAATAATTCAGATATCATGGAGCCCCAGCCAGGATTACACAGGATCTGGCAGCTTCCATGTTGAAAGACTAGAAGGCCTGGAATATGATATTCTGGAAGGCAGGGAACTGGATTTACAACCAAGAATCACCTACCCATAAAAACTGACTATATTCCTTCAGGGGAAAGTATGACCATTTAATAAAATAGAAGATTTCCAAACATTCCTGAAGGCCTGATGTAAACCAAAAATTTGATGTCCAAATACAAAATTCAAGAGAAGCATAAAAATGTAAATAAGAGAAAAATTTTAAGTCTTCAATAAGGGCAAATTATTTATATTCCTGTATGGAAAGATGATATCTATAACTTAAAAATTGTTATAATTATCAAAGAAGTTAGAAGAAATATACATAGAGGATGTGGTAGTAAGCTGTTTAGGATATGTCAAAAAAAACTAGTGGTGAAAAAGAGGATAGTACTAAGAGAAATGGAAAGAGAAAAGTAATGTGGGGTAAATTATATCATATAAAGAGCTGTGGAGTGGGAGAGAAGACTAATACAATGGAAGGGGAGAAGAGGATAGTGATGGGTAATACTTAAACCTTAATCTCACTGGAACTGGCTCAGGGAGGAAAGAACAGCCAGATTCACTGTGGTATAGAATCCTGTCTTACCCTAAAGAAAAGTAGAAGGGGAAAAAGAAATGCGGTAGTAATTATGAGGGAGGGGCAAGGAAGGGGACCGATTTTTTTTAAACCCTTACCTTCTAGCTTAGACTTAATACTGTGTTTTGGTTCTAAGACAGAAGAGCAGTAAGGGACAGGCAATGGGGTTGAAGAGACTTGCCCAGGGTCACACACCTGGGAAATGTCTGAGACCAGATTTGAACCCAGAACTTCCCATTTCTAGGCCAACCTCTCAATCCACTGAGCTACCCAGCTGCCCCAAAGGGACTAATTAAAAGCAAAACACTGGAGGTGAGAGAAAGAGTGAAAGGAGAAGGATCAAGATTAAAAGAGGAAATCAAAATACTAACAAAGGGACCACAGCAATATAGCTAAAGATTATTCACTATGACCAGGTGAGATTTGTACCAGGAATGCTTAAATGTCAGGAAATCCATATGTATAAATGATGATAATAAAACTAACAGAAAGCACATGATTATCTCAATAGGCGCAGAAAAAGCCTTTGACAAAATACAACATCCATTCCTATTGAAAACACTAGAAAGCATAAGAATAAAAGGGCCTTTCCTTAAAACAATATTTATTTATTTAAAACTATCAACAAATATTTGCAATAGAGATAAATTAGAAGCCTTCACAATAAGATTAGGAGGGAAGCAAGGACACCCATTATCACCATTATTACTTAATATTGCACTAGAAATGCTAGCAGTAGCAATTAGAGAAGAAAAAGAAATTGAAGGAATTAAAGTAGGCAATGAGGAAATTAAACTATCACTCTTTGCAGATGATATGATGGTCTACTGAGATAATCCTAGAAAATCAACTAAAAAGCCAGTGGAAATAATTAACAATTTTAGCAAAACTGCAGGATAAAAACAAACCAACATAAATCATATGCATTTCCAGAGTCCAGTAGCAAGAGTTAGAAAGAGAAACTCCATTTAAAATCACTCTAGACAATATAAAATATTTGGGGATCTCTCTGCCAAGACAAACTCAGGAATTATATGAACACAACTACAAAACACTTTTCACACAATTAAAACTAGATCTAAACAATTGGAAAAACATTAATTACTCGTGGGTAGAATGAGCTAATATAATAAAAATGCCGATCCTACCTAAATTAATGTACTTATTTAGTGCCATACCTATCAAACTGCCAAAAAACCATTTTATAGAACTAGAAAAAAATTAACAAAATTCATCTGGAAGAACAAAAGATCAAGAATATCAAGGGAACTAATGATAAAATGTGAAGGATAGTAGCCTAGCAGTGCCAGATCTTAAACTGTACTATAAAGCAGTGGTCATCAAAACAATCCTATACTGTCTAAGAGATAAAAGGGTGGATCAATGGAATAAAATATGGGTAAATGACCTCAGCAATCTAGTGTTTGATAAACGCAAAGATCCCAGCTTTGGGGATGGATAAGAACTCACTATTTGACAAAAATTGCTAGGAAAATTGGAAAAGAATTTGGCAAAAATTAGGCTTATATCAATATCTCACATCCTGTGCCAAAATTAAGTTCAAAATGGGTACATGACTTAAACACCAAGAGTGGTATTATAAGCAAATTAGTTTAAGGTAGAATACTCTACCTGTCAGATCTATTGAGAAGGGAAGAATTTAAGAACAAACAAGAGGTAGAAAACATTACAAGATGTAGAATGAATAATTTTGAGAATATTAAATTAAAAAGGTTTTGTACAAACAAAACCAATGCAACCAAAATTAGAAGGGAAGCAACAAACTAGAAAAAAATTATAACCATTTTTTTCTGATAAAGGTCTCATTTCTCAAATATATAAAGAACTAAGTCAAATTTACAAGAAATCAAGTCATTCCTCAACTGACAAATGGTCAAGGGATATGAATAGACAGTTTTCAGATGAAGAAATCAAAACTATCAATAATCATATGAAAAAATGTTCTAAATCACTCCTGATTAGAGAAATGCAAATCAAAAACAAATCTGAGGTACCATCTTACACCTAGCAGATTGGCCAATAAGACAAGCAAAGGAAAATAATATATGCTGGGGGGGGGCGTATGGAAAAATCGGGGCACTAATGCATTGCTGGTAGAAGTGATCTTGCCATTCTGGAAGACAATTTGGAATTATGCTCAAAGGTCTTTAAAAGAAGGGACAGTTGGTTAGCTCAGTGAATTGAGAGCCAGGTCTAGAGACGAGAGGTCCTAGGTTCAAATTTGGCCTCAGACACTTCCAAGCTATGTAACCCTGGGCAAGTCACTTAACAGTCACTTAACCCCCATTGCATAGCCTGACCACTCTTCTGCCTGGGAACCAATACACAGTATTGATTCTAAGATGGGGAAGATAAGGGCTTTAATTTTAAAAAAAAAGGGGGGGGGGCTTTAAAAGAATGCCTGCTCTATGATCCAGCAATACTACCACTGGGTTTGTATCCCAATGAGATTTTTAAAAATGGGGATGGAACTGCTTGTTCAAAAATATTTATAATTATGCTTTTCATGGTGGCAAAAAAATTGGAAAATGAGGGTGTCCAGTGATAAGGGAACAGCTGAACAAACTGTAGTATCTGTTGGTGATGAAATACTATTGTGCTATAAGGAATGATGAACTGCTTGATTCTTTAAGAACTGGAAAGAACTCCATGAACTGATGTGGAGTGAAATGAGCAGAACCAGAACATTGTCCACACAGACTGATAAACTGTGGGACAATCAAATGTGATTTTACTATTAATAGCAATGCAATGATCCAGGACAATTCTCAGGGAATTTTAAGGGGGAAATGCTATCCACATCTAGAGAAAGAACTGTGGGAGTAGAAATCCAGAAGAAAACATGATTTATCACTCATTTATATGGGTATGTGATTTGAGCTTTGAGTTTTAAAGGATTACTAGATCACAAAAATGAATAATATAGAAATAGGTTTGAGTGATAATATATGTATAACCCAGTGGAATTGCTTGTCAACTCTGGGAGGGGGAGGGAAGAGGGGAAGGAGACATGAATAATGTAACCAAGAGGAAAAAAATTAAAAATATTTTATAAAAAAATAAAATAATATATATTTTCTTACCTCCTCCAGAAGGTGAATAGAATAATTCATCATCTGATGGACTTGAAGAACAACAGTCATGAGGTCCTTCCTGTTCTCCATCCTTGTGGATTTTTTTCCACTTAAATGAACTCTGGGCCTTCTTGGGCCTATTAACACTTGGGATTGTATCACAGGGTAAAGAAGGTGCACCTATTTTTTCTGACGAGACAGTTTTCGATTCGTCATTTATCCCCTGGTGTACATCACCTTCTATAGAATTATCTTTGTCAAAGTCAACTTTCTCTCCCTTGACTCTTTCTCCAATACTTGAAGTTTCTGCTTCCTTACCAATTTCATGAAACATGCAAAGTTCTTTCAGTACAATATCAAAATCACTCTTCATTTCAAACTCACTTATTGTCTTGGTTTCTGTTGACAAACATTCAGCTGTTATGTCTGGAGAACCCTCATTATTTCTTGTGGCTAAATCAGCTCCAAATTTATGGTTAAATTCTGTCTTTGAATGAAAAAGTCTCGAATTTGCTGAAGTTTCTGCTTCCTTACCAATTTCATGAAACAGGCAAAGTTCTTTCAGTACAATATCGAATTTATCCTTCATTTCAAAGTCACTCATTGTCTCGGTTTCTGTTGATAAACACTGAGCTGGTAAGGCTGTTGAATGCTCATTATCTCCTGTGGTGGAATCAGTGTGAAATCTGTGGTCAAATTCGGTGGGTTCATTCTTTGAATGAAAAAGTCTTGAATTTGCTAAAGCAATTTCTTGCAGAAGAGTCAGGTGCTCATTTCTATCAGTTGTGTTACTTTGAGTAAAATGTATCGGGTCTATTTCTCTAGCATCTTCTAAATGCGATTCCCCTTTCATTAATAGGTTCGATTTCGGCTCTCTCTCTGCCTCGTTGTCAAAAAACTGGTAACTGTGTATTACTGTTACACTTCCCCTTCTAGGCTGTTTCTCATTCCAAAATAAGTCCTGTATTTGTTCCCTCTTTTCACTTAAGAAATCCCTAACGAATTCTCCCTGGGTTTTACTCCCATTATTTGGTCCGGGGTTTGCCCATTCCATCCGTGGCTCAAAATCCAAGAAACAATTAAACTGGCCTTTAAAATCCAGACTACTAAAGACTTGTTTCTTTTCCATTGCTCTGGCCTGGGTAGCAGAATCTCTTTTTTGGAGATGTTCAGTTGTGTCTCTTGGCTTTTCTTGAATAAACTGCGGGATGTGGCAGACGTTAAGCTCATTGAGAGTCTCTGTGCCCATCGCTTTTTCAGAACTTTCAATATTACTGTGATCTCCCCTGGCCAAAGAGCCACTGCCGGCGGCACCAAAATTATGGCTGGGGGCGGGAACTTTTTCATCCGTATCAAAAGCTGGCAGGCCTGCGTCTTTTGGGACAATCCACAAGGAACTGGCCTCTTTTTTGAAATCTCTATGGGTGGCCTCGGTAGTTACTAGGTGGCGCCTTCCAGGGACTTGGGAAACAAAGTTGCCGCCTTTAGGGTTGGGACACTCGCTAACTCGATCCCGTCTGGATTTGGGATTAAACGCACAAGTGGAGGTCTGAGCCGTGGTGAGAAGCAAGTTCTTTCCCTGTTCTCTGGGGGGTTTTCTTTTCTTGGGCTCCAGGGCTCTGGCTCCATTCGCTTCCTTCGGAGCGCTGGAATCGGTGGCCTTCTTGAATTCCCTGAACCCCCATCCTGGCACCTCGGTCAGACAAAGTAGAACCGGAGCGCCTACCGCGGCACAGGGCTTCAGGCCAGGCACGGCGAGCAGGGGGTGTCTCACTCCCAGTCTGCCTGGGAAGGGCAGGAGAACACTGGCGCTGGGCACGACCCAGACCAAGCTTCCCTGCGGGGGCCTGCCGCCCACTCGGGCCCTTCCCGCCCAGCCCCGGGGGGCCACGCTCTTCTGCACGGGCAGCGGGTCCGGGCCTCTTCTTGCCCAGCCCCAAAGGTCCCTGGGGCCTCTCCCCGCGCTCCCCGCGCCTCTCGGAGCTGCCATCGGCGCTCCCCGGCTCGAGGGCTTCTCCAGGGCCCTGGAGATGCGGAGGCTGGCCGGGACTTGGGTCTCCGGTCCCAGCACGAGTCCCTTCCCTGCGTCCGCGCAGCCCCCAGCACGGCTGGTTGCGGGAGCGGGACTCAGCTGTGTGGCACCCCGAGGCGGGGCGCCTCTGTCCCCACCCAAGAGGGCCCGGCTCCCAGGCGCCAGAAGGTGGCTGCCCCGGGGCCTGCGGGCTCGGGGCCTCCCCCGAGCACCTTCGGCGGCGGAGACCCTCGGGCCACCCTCCGCTGCCAGCAGGGCTCCCCGCAGAGGGCCGGGAGGACCCCTGCAGTACGGCCCAAAGCCTTGGGGCTCCTCCGCGGGACCCTCCCCACGCGCGGTCGTAGCCGCGGCAACCCTGGGCAAGCCTGGCTCTGACTGCACTGAAAGCAAGGCGGGGGCGAGCTTTATGGCGTCGGGGTCCCGGGGACCGCCCCCCTCACCCCTGCCTGCCCGGTCCGGGGCTCCCCGGGGAGTCTGTGAGGAGGCGCTGGCCCCGTCACCACGCGCTGCTCCCTCCTCGTGGGGGGGCGGGGCAAGTTCTGCCAGGGGGTGGGCGAGCAGCTGCGGGGAGGGGGCGGGCCCCTGGAAACAGAGGTACTCCGAGCTCTCGGGCTCCTCGGGGACCTGCCTGCAAAAGGCGCCTTCCTCGAGCCTGGGGCGCTTGGCCAGGGGCAACCCGGGAGGAGACACTGGCTCAGCCTCCATGACAGCGAGCACGAGGCTTTCGAAAGGTGTGACAGGGCAGACAGAGAGGCAGAGAGCACGTGCTTCCCGGACCTGGCGCCTCAGCTCTGCCCCGCCCGCTTCTGCGCCTGCGCAGTCAGCAAAACACCAGGGCGCCCATAAGCCCCACCCAGTCCACCTGGAGCTGCACGTGCCCCTGGCCTCCTATCGGCAGAGTGCGCATGTGCCCCGCCTCCTCTAGTTGCCTCAAACTTCCTCAAGCTTGCTAGCCAGCATCTGCTCATGCCCTCAGCGTGGCCCACCGTCAGCAGATCTCACACGTGCAGCCTTTTCCCCTCCCTGCCCTTAGCCTGGATACACACATGCCCTCGCACATGCCCTCGGCTTCCAGTCAGCAGTCAGCAGAGCACGCACGTGACCTTACACCTTGCGCTTAGGATCCCGCCCCTGCTGGTGCTCAGCCTTTGCCCCGCCCCCACCTACACTTCACGCCTCACCCCTCCGCCCCAGCCTTCAGTCCTCTTTCCACCTGCTTAGGAAGCCTCGGCTGAGGGCGGGGCCAAAAAGTCCCGAATGGTGGGGAGGCCATTAGTCTCCATAACAAAGCCACCTTGTTCCCAAAGCAAGGTCCTTGTCTCCCGAAGCCAGACTTTTACCCTGGCTGTGCCCCCTGCCAGTAATGCTCTCCTGCCTCTGACCTGCCTCCTGGGTCTGTCTGTGGCTCCCGAGCCGCCTCCTGCTCATTCTCTCCCATTTATCCCAGCAGCCCGTCTTTCTCTTTCTGCCCTGTGTGCTTAGCTCAGTGCCTGGCACAGCAGGCGCTTAATACGTGCCTGGATTCTGTGGGGTCCCAGAGGGAAGGCTCCATCCCCCTAAGAGCCCGGCGCTTCCTCGGAAGTGAAGCCCGTGAAGCCCGGGGAGCCCGAACAGAAGATGCCCCAGGCACCTGCTACCACCAGGCAGCAGCTGCTGTAAGTGGCCCCATCTGACAGATGAGGAAACTGAGGCAAGCAAGCTCAGCGACTGGCCCAGGGTCACCCAGCTTCTAAGTGTCTCTGGCCCAGATCTCTCCCCTTTCAGACCCACCTCCTGAGTGTGTCCTGAAGGGTCCCAGCATCCCCCGAGGGTACCCCCAGGTCATCCACCTTCTCCTGACAGACGCCAAAGGGCAGGCACCAAAGGCGGCAACCGCAGGACTCGGTCAGACTCCCCGACCGCAGTCTCCCTCCCCCTCCACCGTCCCACGCAGGTCTCGTAGGACTCGTGGCATCTTCCCGTCCCTCCCCAAAATTCAGGGGCGAGCCAGTCCCCTCCATCCCCGACGGCACCACCCTGGACCTGGGAGACGTCATCCATCCAAGTGAGCGGAGCCTGGAGCGGGGCAAACCGTGGAGAGAGGGGAGGTCCTGGATTCAGGTCCGACCTCAGCTAACCTCCCTAACTGCGAGGCCTGGGCGGCTTTTCTGCCTTGGACCCAGGACTATTGAGTATGACGCGGAAGGTGAGGAAGCGAAAATGAAAACGCCTCCACTGACAAAAGGGAAGAAAGAGAAGAAGAGTGTGGAGTGAGCCCATTTCTGGGGCAGGCGCGGTGTGCAGAGGAAGGGAGCCACGGACTGACCAGGATAAACTGTTTTTATATCGATTCTGCGTGCCAGCGGAGAGGGAGGTCCGCTTCCAGGCTGGCCTCTCCTCCCGGTGCACACCGAGGGGGTCTGGCTGAACAAGGGATGGGCATGAGGGGGTGGCAGAAACATGGCCCCCAGCGAGTCCTGCTGAGGAAACTAGAAGGCGAAACCGGAGTCTCCAGGTGAGCTCAGAGAGAAACAGGCAGGGCAGCCTGCCAGGCCAGGCGCCCCCCAAGGACCCAGCACCCCCGAGAGCCCGCCTGGCCCAGTCACTGGCCGCTGATCCACAGTGCAGGGAGCAGAAGCGAAAGAAAAACACAGACTAGCCTCACCAGCCCTGGGAGCCTGGACTACCTACCTCTATGCTGGGGTTCCTTCCTGAAGCTCACTGCCTACTGCTGGCTTCAGAGGGCAAACAGAGGCAGCGATGGTTCTTGTTTGTTTTTTAAACCCTCATCTTCCATCTTGGAGTCAGTACTGTGTATTGGCTCCAAGGCAGGAGAGTGGTAAGGACTAGGCAATGGGGGTCAAGTGACTTGCCCAGGGTCACACAGCCAGGAACTTGAACTTGAACCCAGGACCTCCTGTCTCTAGGCCTGGCTCTCCATCCACCGAGCTACCCAGCTGCCCCTCAGTGATGGTTTCTTGGAGACAAGGGCAGGATTGGGTTTTTTTTGTTTTTCCCCCCCTTTGAGGCTACATATTGACTGCAAGGGTTGTGTTTTCTTGATAGGGGAGCAGGGAAAAAAATATTGTTGTTCATTAAGAACAAGTACTTTTAAATCAATTTTAAGAGAAATTAGATAACACAAAACTATTTTTTGCAGCTCTTTTTGTAGCAGCAAAGGATTGGATACTGAGAAGAGGCCCATTCAGTGGGGATGGCTGAAAAAAGAGGCATCGGATATATGGTGGAATGCTGTGGAGCCATAAGAAATGACACTGGGACCAGTTGGGAAAAGCCTGAACTGACGCAGAGTGAAGTGGGCAGAACCAGTAAAACAGTGTATACAGTAACAGAAATCTACGAAGATCAGCTGTGAAGGATCCAACCCTTATCAGCAAAATCCCAAAGTAACCCCAAGAGACCCAGGATTTAAAAAAAAAAAAAAAAGAAAAGAAACCCGCTATCTAGAGCCAAAGAAGGAACTGGTGGGGTCTGAGGGCACATCCAAGCAGGTCACCTTCTGCTTTATTTCCTTTGAGGCTTTTTTACTGTATTGTGCCATGTCGTTGGTCATAACACGAGAAATATGGAAATGGGTGTTTCCTGAAAGCCTGGTACAGCCTATGTTGGACTGTTGGCGGGAAGAGGGAGAGAATCTGAATCGTATAACATCAGGAAACAATTGTCAAAAATGGTTTCTACATGTCATTGGAAAAATGAAATGTAATTTAAAAAAGAAAAGAGATAGCCTTTTAAATCATACTTAATTGAATTTTCAATTTGGTAAGTTAACGTTCCGGGTCCATTTGGATGACTAGGATGGATGTGGCTGGCATCATCTGCCTGTTCTTAACCAAATGAGAAGCTCTCTTCCTTTTTCCCTGCCATCTGTCCAGAGGAGAGCTGATGGTTAGTTCACCCTCACAGCCTGGGGTAGGGAAAGAAGTGCATTTGCTATTGTTCTTAGAAAACTTGCTTCAAATGTGGGCCCCTCTCTGGGGCTGGTCTAGTCACCCTCTAGAGGATGGCTACTGGTCCCTCCCGTAGATCATTGTCTCCCACTAGCCAATCCCAGCCCACAGATCTTGGGCAGACTGAGAAGGGGATCTGCACGTGGGGTGGGCATTCCCGGGGAGGAAGGGACTGGGCTAAGTTTGGGAAAAGAGGAAGCTCTGAAGCCAGCCACAGAGATGTGGCTGAGACCCCAGGTCTCCCTTTAAACGTCTAGCCCAGCCTATAGAGGAACAGCCAAGGCAGGAGTCCCTTCCCGGAAGGAACCACTCTGGCCAGTACCCCAGCTGGCCGGCTGAGAGTAGCGGAGACCAGCAGTGTCTACTCTTGCTCAGCTGGAACCCAGGTCAAGAATCCATCAGAATCACTGGATAGTTCTAGGGAAATGGGTCTAGCCCCCTCCACCACCCCGCCACAAGACACTCCATCTCCCTCCTTGAACAAGCTGGCCCCTTCCTAAGCTCCGAGGAGTCCGAGCTCAGGCACGGCCCTCTCTGTTGAGGTGGATCCCCAGAGCATGGGAACATCTTCCCTCTCAAGGTTTTAGAGCAGTGATTCCCAAAGTGGGCACCGGCACCCCCTGGTGGGTGCTGCAGCGATCCAGTGAGCGGTGATGGCCACAGGAGCGTTGATCTTTCCTATTAGTTGCTATTAAAATTTTAAAAATATTAATTTCCAGTCATATTTTTTCAGGAAAGGGGGCGGCAGGCCAAAAAAGTGTGGGAACCACTGTTTTAGGGGTGCCCCTGAGGCAACTGATTGCTGTGCTTCCTGCTCCGGAGCCGGCTGCCCTTCAGTGGCTTGTAGACAGGGGTGCGCCCCTCGGGTGCCACAGTCCACCGTATGGGCCCAACAAGTATCTGACATGCTCTCTCCCAAGCACATGGAGTTCCCCGGGGAAATGGCGCCAAGCTTAGATACTCCATGGGGCAAAGGGCTTGCTCCCAGCCTCCCGCTGCTCCCTGTCTAGGGGGCTCAGGAAGTTCTCCCATGCTGCAGACACTAAAGTCCACTCTGGCATGGAGAAGACGGCATCCTCCGGATCCTTCAAAGCTCCCATCTCTAGGCCTGGCTCTCCATCCGCTGGGCTGCCCAGCTGCCCCACCAATGGCGTTTGTGAGAAATAACCAAACCAGCCAGCGTGATCCTTAACTGAATAAATGTAAGAAGAGCCCGAATTAAAGTAAGGACCGGCTAGGGCTGCCCCCACCTCCCCCCCCCCAGGGCTTCTCCCTCCAGGGGGACTTTTCTCCTCCCTCCTGCGCCCACTTCTGGGTGACCAGAATAAAACGCTCCCGGCACAGGCACCTCCCCGCTAGCGCATTCGGAAGGGAGCTGCTCTCTGTGGTCTCACACAAGGCAACTGCAGATGTGGCTGAGGCACCGCCGCCCCCTTCGTCCCTCCTCGTCCTCTTGGAGCGAACCCCCAGAAGTGTGAAAACCCCGGCCCTGCCCCCACCGCGGCTTCGAACAAAGAGCGGCTTCTCTCCCGGGAGGGTCCGGATGCCAGTCTCCATGCCAAGCCTTGCCAGGTGGGGATGTGACGGGGAGGGTTTGGGTTCCAGCACGGGCGGACGGAGCCAAACGGCCTCCGAGATCCCCTCCAACTGTGTCATCCTATGATTCTGGGGAAACATCCCGGGGGAAGCGCTCTCCCCCCGCCCCCACCCCCACCCCAGCCCCCACCGAAATGCCCAACGGCAGATGGAGCTGCCGCCGCTCCTTCAGTGTTTCCAATGGCGCTAACTGAAAACAGCCCCCCGCACGCCCATCCTTCCAAGGGCAAGAGCGATGGGCAGACTCCGAAGCTGCGTTGGGCGGCCCATCGGCACAGGCGAGGCCCATCTCAGCGACACCCCGGGGAGCCGCGACTCCGAGGCAGCAGCTCAAACCACCACGAGGATGCGGGAGAGAGGGGGCAGGGCAGGGAGGAAAGGCGCGCCGCGCATGCGCTTTGGAGCACAGTAGCGGGGAGCCTTACACAGGCCTCGGAGGCGCTTCCCGGCTTGGCGAGCTGCTCCTCTTCTGGACACCCACCGTGTGTCTGCTCCGCAGCCTTCCCCACTGCTCGCTCCACCTCATCAGTGCACTATTATTTGTCTCGGTGTAACAAGCCTGTCAGTCAAAACCTCCTCGTGGGCGCCACGTGTTAGAAAATCGGGTGGGAGCTTCAGCTCCTCCCCACGCCCGCGGGCATTTCCCACACACTCCGCCATTCCGGGCTCTGAAAGGGTCTGCATCGCGCTGGCCGCACCCGGACGGCTGAGCCCACCTCCTCGGCCATCCGTAATCGGCCTTTCACGCGGAGCTGACGTCCCAGGGACACAAGAAAGCAAGAACCCGCTCTGGAAGGCCGCCGCAGTGTCGCTGCCCTGCGAGGGAAGATCCTGGGAGAAAGGAAAAAGCAGCCAGGCCTCCTTAGGCAAACCAGGTTGGCTAACGTAGAGATCAAAGGCACGACTTAGAATGAGGACAGCTCCCACCTGACACTCAAACAGGCGCCCTCAAGGACTAGGCCACGGGGTTAAGCGACTTGCCCAGGATCCCACCGCTAGGAAAGGTCTGAGGTCGGATTAGAACCCAGGACCTCCCATCTCTAAACCTAGCTCATGTGTCTGACTCTTCGTGACCCCATTTGGAATTTTCTCATCAAAGATACTGAAGTGGTCTGCCATTTCCTTTTCCAGCTCATTTTACAGGTGAGGAAATTGAGGCAAACAGGGCTGACACATGCAGGATCACCACATTTCTGAGGCTGAATTTAAACTGAATGCCTAAACATTGCCTCTTAGAGAAATTAAACCAAAATAATACAATCATCACAAGGGGGAGGCCAAAAGACCCTAGAAACTGCCTCCTGCTGTGAGAATTTATTTTTCCTATACTATAAAAATCTGTATAGAAGAGGTGTGGATTAGAGAGAATGGCTATATATTTCTAGTCTGGGTTCTGGGTCAGAGATTCTGCTTTTTACACTTTCTTTGTCCTTAGGAATCCCCATAAATGTCTTCCTTTGAACAGAATTTGGCTAATAAAGTGTGACAAGGCTTCTCTTCCTGACTACATAACCTTCATCACATGGGGAGGAGGAGGGGTAGACAGTTTGACAAACTACCTCCTACTTAGCTGTTTACCAGTTAGAGATGTCTTGAGATGTTCTGAAGGGAGGAGCTGAATGATGAGCTCCTAAAACTCTATTTATATATCTACAAAAATAAACAAACAAACAGATAGATGGATGGATAGATAGATAGATAGATAGATAGATAGATAGATAGATAGATAAATGAATGAATGAATGAACTGCCTAGACTATCAGAGGAGGAAAAGAATATCTAAATAAAACTATTTTAGAATAAGAAATTGAACAAGCCATTAAAGACCTTCCTAAGAAAAAAGCATTTGGACCAGAAAGATTTTCAAGAGAAGTCTGCCAAACATTTAAAGATCAACTACTTCCAATTTTAATTGAATTATTTTAAATAGCAGGTAAAGAAGTTTTTCCAAATTCCTTTTCTGAAAAAAAAAAAAAAGGTTACTGACACCTAAACAAGAAAGAGCAAAAATAGAGAAAGAAAATTACAGACTAATTTCAATAATGAATATAGATGCACAAATCCCAAATTAAATACTAGCTAAGAGACTACAACCATATATGTAATGCAAGGATGCTACAGAAGCTTTTGCTTTTGCTAAGTTCAACTGTAAGCAGCCCTGGCAGTTAGGAGTTTAGAATTTTCAGAAAGTCAGTTGGAGCCTGAGGCTATAAATAGGGCTGAAGTTCCAACTGACGGGCTTTTGCCTTCTGGTTTTGGCTTTGTCTGTTGGCTTTGCTTTTGGCTTTGCTTTTGGCTCTGCCTTGGCCTGTGTTTCTGTCTTTTGGGACATTTGGACCTATCTGATTTCTCTGATCCTCTCCCTGATCTCTCCATATTACATCCCTGCTATTTTCCCTGAATTTTCCTTTGGGCCCTGGGAGGAAGGGTGGGCTTGGTAGTTGGACATCATGTGTTTAGTTTCTGTAGGCAAGTATGGCATCCTAAAACAAGCCACCCCTAATTTAGTGATTTGATAAATACTTTATTTCAAAAGACAGTCAAACCTTCTTGACTGGGAGAGCCAGCCTCTCTCAGTCTAACCCCTCCTGTGACCTTTCCCCCACCATTAGCTTTCTCCCTAGTGGCTGTTACAAAACCCTAAACCCTTCTCTCCTTCTTATTATCCCTGACATTAATAAATCCCCTTTGTTACCTACTCAAAGCCTCTGGTGAATCATTTTATCGAAGATTAAGGCAAGGGCTGAAGAGGGAAGGAATTATTTTCTTTTTATTTCTTGAGGGAACCGCAGGCATCCATCTTGGCAGGAAGTACCTACGGAGACTTCCTGCAGCCATCAATTTCCCTCAAGAGATTTTTAGAAATTAACAAGAGAAGCCCTTCAGCCAGATTTAAATATTTCTGACTGGCCCAACTCCTTTTGTATCTCAGAGATATCATCCCTGTCTGAAGAACCCAGCCTATTTCCTCAGTATCTTCTGTCTCTAGCCTCCAGTGAATAAGCCTGTTTCAGCTGCCTTCCTATACTTCCATCCATTCCCTTACCTTCCTGTACACCACCTACCTCATTCATCCCTACACTCAGCTATCCCCTTCATTCCTCCTCCAATCACCTCATCACCTTTATCCCTCTCTTAACCAAGATTACCCACTTCTTTATAACATATATGTGGTGCAAAAGGTGCAAATCAACCCTGAAAAGCCTTACTGCAGAATATCTGACAGTTGAAAAGGGTTTAGAACCCTGTCTAGAGGCAGTTGATCCTGGAGTCTCGAAGAGAGCAGGAGGGTCAACTGAGTTCAATCTTTGGGCTGAAAACCTGGCCTTGATTCTGCAGCTTTTCTCTTAAGATTTGTAGCTTAGCTAATTCCTCTGGATCTCCCTGACCTCCCCTCTCCCAATCATCATTTCCCTTCCTAATTTCTTGTGGATTTTTGGAACAAGGGTGGATCTGGGTGGTAGCATTCAAACTTTGTAGATCTAGTTTCCCCCTAGTCAAGTAGGGCTTATCCTTGATACAAATTATCTCCTGAATCATTGTATGCAACTTTCCTAACCTTAAAGGCAACAAAACCTCTCAAGACTGAGTGGGGCAGGTCCTTTCTCAGTTTCTCATTCCTGTGTCCCTCCCCCACCTGAAGCTTCTCCCAAGGCAGTTTTTAGAGATACCTTGTATCCCTCTATCCTTTACAATCATCCCTGAAACTCAATAAACCCTGTTGTCATTTAATCAAACCTTTGACTAAATTATTGGTTGAATGATAAAAGAGGGAGAAGGAGAGAGAAAGGAATAGTTTCTCTCAGGGTCTTGAGGGGAGTTGGAGGCATCCATTTTGGAGGAAGTGAGATCTCAATACTTCCTCTGAGCTATTCCTTTGTGAACCTGAGAAACTGACTAGCAGCCCTCTAGTCAGTTTCAAGCCATTTCTGGCTGGCCCCAACCTGTGTCTGTAGAAGGGCCCTTCCTGCCTGGAGGGCTCAGACTGTTTCCCTTCAGTGTCTCTGTCTCAACCTGTGTACCCAGTCTGTGTCTCCCTGCTGCAGCTGCCTGCCCAACTACCTCATCCTCTCCCTTTGCAGCTCTTTATACTTCAGTGTTTTATATTTCCAAACCTCAGTGATTCCCTTATACCTCCTACCACCCCAACTTACTACCTCCACCATTGTACCCTCCTTTCCCACCTTACTGACTTAGGGACCCACAAATCCCATTCACTTGCCTTTTTCCCTATTACAACTACCTTATCACTCAACCTGCTTTAGTCCCTTATCGCCTCCCCTATTTACTCCCTTATTACCTCCCTACCTGCCTTTAGTCACTTATTACATATATCATCAAGATTATACATTGGGACCAAGCAAGATTTATACCAGGAATCCAAGGATGGTTTAATATAAAGGAAACTATGGACATAATTGATTATATTAATAACAAAAGTAATAAAAAAAACCATATGATCGTCTCAATAAATACAGAAAAAGCCTTTGAAAACATATAACGCTCGTTCCTATTAAAAACACTAGAAGCAGAGCTTCCAAGTAAAAGAAAAAATTTTACAAGAAGCCAAAAAGAAACAATTCAGATATCAAGGAGCACCAATCAGGATCACACAGGATCTGGCAGCCTCCACACTAAAAGACCACAAGGCTTGGAATATGATATTCAGAAAGGCAAGAGAACTGGGTCTACAACCAAGGATCACCTACCCATCAAAACTAACTATATACTTCCAGGGGAAAGTTTGGGCATTCAACAAGATAGAAGATTTCCAAGTATTTGTACAGAAAAGACCAGGATTAAATGGAAAGTTCGATATCCAACCACAAAAATCAAGAGAAAAATGAAAAGATTGAAAATGAAATTTTATTCATTTGTAATTGTGGAAAGGAAAACTGTGAATCAAGTTTTGGCATTTCGGCCTACTGAGATGGAGCAGACAATGGTTGGAATGTGAAGGGAAGGGGAGTGACTAAAGTGTTTTTGCCCTCTGAATTATGTCTAATGTGGAGCAAAGTCCTGGAGCTCTAGTGGAAAAGCCTTGCCTCCATTTCCCTTGCCCAGAAGAGAAAGAAGGTTCCTGTTATTGGAGAGCCTCCATTAGAGGAAGAATGAACAACTATAGCTGCAGAGAAGGGGCTGATCCCTTAACTTCAGGGAGTCACCCTGAAGATCCTTCCCATCCCTTGACCCTCCCAAGGATACTTACCACTTGTCAAGATAGATTTTTTTAATTAGATTTGATTAGATAAGAAGAGGATAGATAAGTTGGAGCTGAGTCATCTTGGCTCAGCTGAAGAAAAACAAGAAACCCCAGTAGGGTCTACTCTCCCCTCAAACCTATCACCTTTCTTGATTTCTATAATTATTAAACTACTTGAGAAATAGAATATCACAGTCAGATTCCTAAAGAAGAGAAAGAAGTTCACTCAAAGACACTGGTCCTGTCATCCTTAACTTACCTTACTCAGGGGTCCCTCTCTTGTGGGTTGTGTGTGAGGGAATTTCAAGGACAGCCTCTTCACCACAGAGGGTATTCCTCCCTTTTACCACAACTAGAACTGCTGACTTAGCCAGACTTCCTGCAGACCGAGCAAGCTGGTAAGGGGTGGCTTGTGGATATTGGAGCCCTGTACCACCCTGACCAGGGTGCCCACTTACCTAATCCCTTAGCACGGGGTTCCCCCCATCCCTGGAAGCTGGCTTCTATTCTCCAAACCACCAAGATTTTGGAGAATCCCCTGTGTTTACCACAGTATTAAGGGACATTGAAAAGGGAAGCTGAGAGTCATTTAGTCACTGGTCCATCTCTTTGTGTTATCTCTTCTCTCTTCAAAAATACCCTTCCTCATCTCTGAAATACTCAAAACTCTAGCTAATTCTGCTATTGTTGTTCAGTTGTTTCAGTTATATCCAACCCTTAGTGACCCTATTTGGGATTTTCTTGGCAAAGACACAGGAGTGGTTTGCCCTTTCCTTCTCCAACTTTTTGCAGATGAGGAACTGAGGCCAGCAGGGTGAAGTGACCAGCCCAGGGCCACATGTCTAGTAAGTTTGTCTGAGGCTAGATTTAAACTCAGGTTTTTATGACTCTAAAATTTGGACTCTATCTACTGTGCCACCTACCTGTTGAAAAAACTTTTTGTGACCCTTATTTGGTGAGTTAGGTGGCGCAGGGGATAGAGTTCTGGACCTGAAGTCAGAAAGACTCATCTTCCTGAGTTCAAGCCTCAGACATTGAATAGCTGTGTAACCCTGTATATATCACATTATCCTATTTGCCTTGACTTCCTCATCTGTAAAATGAGTTGGAGAAGGAAATGGCAAACCACTCTGATGTCTTTGCCAAAAAATCTCCAAATGGAGGCATGAAGAGTTAGACACAACTGAAAAAAAATGACTAAACAACTAGTCCTGTCTTTTATTTTTTATTTTCTAAAATAAAATATTTATTTGTAAAAATAAATTAATAAATAAAAATAAAATAAGGTAAAAACACCAGAAGCATACCAGGGATGGGCAAACTTTTTAAAGAGGGGCCAAAGGAAAGGAAATGCTCATCTGTCTGTCTGTTTCTAAGGCAACTATTTCGAAGTTTCAAATTGCATTGTATCCTACTCATTGTATTCACTAGATTAGGAATAATGTCCAGTGGCCAGATAGAATATTTCAGGGGGCCATATCTGGCCCTCAGGTCATAGTTTGCCCATCACTGGCATAAATGGATTTTTTTCTTAAAATGGCACAAAGCATCTACCCAAACCATCAGCAAGCATCATTTGTAGCAGAAATAAGTTAGAAACCTTCCCAATAAGATCAGGAATAAAACAAGGATGCCCATTATCACCACTATTATTTAATATAGCATTAGAAATGCTAGTAATAGCAGTAAGAGAAGAAAAAGAAATTGGAGGAATCAAAATGGGCAAAGAGGCAATAAATATTTGTTTGTAAATGACATGATAACATATATGGAAAATCCTAGAGATTCAACTAAAAAAGTTAGTTGAATCTATCAATCATTTTAGCAAAGCAGCAAGATAGAAAATAAACCTAAATAAATCATCAGCATTTTCATACATTACTAACAAAGTCCTTTAAAAAGACATAGAAAGAGATATGCCATTTAAAATAGCCATAGAAAGAATAAAATACCAGGGAGTATACCCACCAAGACATCCAAAAAGTACACAAACATGATTATAAAACACTTTTTACCTACATAAAGTCCAATTTAAATAATTAGAGAAATTGCAATTGTTTGCGAATGAGCAGAACCAATATAATTAAAACAACAATCCTACATAAACTATTCTACTTATTCAATGCCATTCCAGTAAAACTACCAAAAAAATTATTTCATTGAGCTAGAAAAATAATAATGCAATTCATTTGGAAGAACAGAAGATCAAGAATATCAAAAGAATGAAAAATGTAAAGAAAGGAAGTCTAAGGGACAGTGGAGTGGATCAATGGATTGAGATCCAGGCCTAGAAACAAAAGGTCCTGGATTCAAATTTAGCCTCAGTCACTTGCTAGCTGGGTGACTCTGGGCAAGTCACTTGACCCCCATTTCATAGCCCTTACTGCTCTTCTGCCTTGAAAGAAAGAGAAGGAAAGGAGAGAAAGAAAGGAAGGAAGGAAGGAAGGAAGGAAGGAAGGAAGGAAGGAAGGAAGGAAGGAAGGAAGGGGAGAGGAGAGGAAAAAAGGAAAGAAGGAAGGAAGGAAGGAAGGGGAAAAGCAGGCCTACAAGTACCATATTTTTAAATTGTATTATAAAGCAATAATTATCAAAACTATCTGGTACCAGCTAAGAAATCAGTGAAATAGTAAAAGATTATATTAACTTTGTATTTGACAAGAGAATAGATCCAGGTTTTGGCAACAAGAAATCACTATTTGGGGGAAATTGTAGGGACACCTGGAAAGTAGTTTGGCAGAAACTAGGTATAGACCAATATCTTATACTATTCAGTAAGATAAGAACAAAATGGATACAAGATCTAGACATAAGGAGAGATATAAGTAAATTAGAAAAACAGGGAACATATTACCTATCAGATTTATGGATAGGACAGGAATTTATGAGTCAACAGAAGATAGAGAGTTTTGTGAGAAGTAAAATGGATAATTTTGAGTAAAATTAATTGAAAAGTTTTTGTACAAATAAAAAGAAATATTGCCAAAATTAGAAGAAAAGCAGAAAATTGGGGTGAAGTTTGGTGGGATACCTCTCAGACAGAGGTATCACATCTAAAATATATAGAGAATTTTTTCAGATTCATGAGACTAAAAGCCATCCCCCTGAGCAGATAAGGAAGGAAGGAAGGAAGGAAGGAAGGAAGGAAGGAAGGAAGGAAGGAAGGAAGGAAGGAAGGAAGAAAAAAAGCAGGCCTAATTTTTAGATGAAGAAATCAAAATCATATAGAGGCATATGTAAAAAAGTTCTAAGTCACTCTAAATTTTTAAAAGCTTTTAAATCTAAAAATTATTGATTAGAGAAATATAATAAAACAATTCTGAGATACTTCATATTCATCAGATTGGTTAAATTGACAAAAGGACAAAATAACAAATGTTGGAGGGGATTTGGGGAAATGGGGGCACCAATATACCATTGGTGGACCTGGGAACTGACCCAAAAATTTTGGAGAGCAATTTGGAATTATAACCAGAGTTATAAAACTGTGTATACCCATAGACCCAGCAATATTATTCCTGGGTCTATTTCCCAAGAAGATCAAGGAAAAGGAAAAGAATCTGTATGTTCCAAAATATTTATAGTAGCTCTCTTTGTGGTAGTAAAGAACTGGAAAGTGAGGGGATGCCCACCAATTGGAGAATGACTAAACAAATGATGGTATATGATTGGCATATACTACTGTGCCATAAGAAATGATGGGTGGCCTAATTTTTTTTTAAACGGAAAGAACCACACAGGATAGTGATCAGCAAAAATGAATAGAACCAAGAAAATGTGGTAAACAGCTACAGATTTATTCAAGAATAAATTATGAACTCCAGAACTGAAAAATGGAAACATGAACATTTTATATATAAAGAAAATGGGGTAACACAAATAGATAAAAAGAAGGCAATTTTTCCTATTGTTTATTTTTTTCTGTTAATTCCTGTATCTACCTGATTTATATAGACTTTCTGCAGACTTTAAGCAGAAGCGGTGTCTACCTTCTCTAGAATATCAGGGGAGAGAGTTTATTATTTTGTAAAGGATAACTCATGGGAAGGACTGTAAAATGGAATTTTGAATTTAAATAGCATTTCTTTTTTCTCACTAGAATGCAAACTATTTTAGAGTAGAGCCTATATTGGTCCCTTGTTTGGAGTAGGCACTGAATATAGGTTTGCTGAATTAGTCAAATAGATCTGCCTGATGGACTTTTGGGGTCTTCGGTCCTTGGCCGGGGTCACTAATCTATCACTTTATTGGCTATGGTGCCAGCCTAATCAATAAATTGACATTCTTACCCAAAACGAGTCTCTAGAAATCATTCTAATCATCATGGTGCTAAAATCCTAGCTCAGCGGTTCCCAAACTTTTTTGGCCTCCCACCCCCTTTCCAGAAAAAATATTACTTAGAGCCCCCTGGAAATTATGAAACTATTTATTGAACTCAGAATAGAATGGAATACAAAAAAAGTGTGGCCATCACCGCTTCCCTGGATCACTGCAGCACCCACCAGGGGGCGGTAGCACCCACTTTGGGAATCACTGCAACTAGAGCAATTCTCTTGCCAAATGAGTTACACAGCAGTCCAGAGCAACAGCGATTCAGACTATGTGCTAATTAGCATCTATTAGAGAGGGATTGGACTGACCGCTTGGATTTTTACTATCTCAGTGACCTTGGGCAAGTCACATGGCCGTGGTGGGCCTCCATTTCCTCAACTGAAAAACAAAAGGATCGGCCAGTGGCCTGTTAGGTCCTTTCCAGCTCTAGACCTGTGATATGGGAGACCTGAAGCACACCAAAAACATGTCATGAAACCCAAAAGGGAGCATTCATTAGCAGAGGGCGAAGTCTGTTTGGGCCAACAGCACTGACAGATGAAACTGGAAGGAGCAAAACAAAGACTTGAAAAAGGAGTGGGTCCTCCCGGGTGTGTGTGGCCAGATCTGTTTCCTTCCTCGATGACAATAAAGCCACCACTGTGTGGTTCTGAGTGTGAAGAAGCAGGAAAAGCATGGAAGAAAATGAAATTGGGCAGAGAAGCAGAAGCAAAGCCAGTGCCCAGAGCAGAAGTCGGCTCTACGAGTTTTCAGAGCATCGAGGATTTGAGTTTCCAGAAACTGGATAGAAAGGAAGAGACTAAAGGATTGTGGGAGGGAGGAGGAACAGCCCCTCCAGAACAAAACCAATACAGAACACAACAGTGGCCACCAGCCTCAGCGTTCCCTTTCTTATGGCCACCAAATCTTTATGAAAATGATCTCCACAAATATCCACATTGAGCATGAATTTGGCGGGGGGGGGGGGGGGGGGTCTAGGTGACTCAGTGGATAGAGAACCATACCAAGAAATGGGAGGTCCTGGGTCCTCTGATATTTCCCAGCTGCGTGACCCTGGGCAAGTCACTTGAACCCCACCACCTAGCCTTTGCCACTCTTCTGCCTGGGAACCAATATATAGCATCCGTTCCAAGCCGGAAAGTAAGTGTTAAAAAAGAAAAGAATGAATGGATGGCCGTTTCTTCTTCCTACTACGTACCAGGCACCATGGGGAAAAATAGGAGAAAGCTGTGGCGGACGACTCTCTCCACCAGACCGCACTGCCCTCACGGCCACAGCTGGCTGAAAGACGGAAAGTATTTTTTTATAAAATGGTTTTGACACCCTTTTCCGAGTCTTTGAGCTCTTTGCAACTCTGGGGAAGCCTTTGGACTCCTGGGAACGACGTGCTTAAGTGCATAAATAATAAAACGGGGAAGGAAAAGCGAGGCCTAAAAGGAGGATGTTGAAAGAACGAAAGCGAATAAAATAAAATCCAGGAGCAGAAACAGGAAACCAAATGGTGTGGCGAAGCAGTTGGCGATTGTTTTCCATCGGGACGGCGTCGTGGTAACCCGTCTGGTGACTAGCGGACGAGGGCGATTCCTGTTGGGGGCCGCCTACCAGCGGACGAGCTGTGACGAGAGCTGCCACGTCTAGTGACCACAAGGCAGAGCTTCCGTTGAAAATGTACGTTGCTTCCATCCAGATTCCTGGATCTCCCAGAGCCTCCCCACCCCCCCAAGACTCACCTCCCCAGTGGAGGTTAAGAGCCTCCAGAATCCTTGGCTAAATGCAAGCCCGGCGGCAGTTCTGTTGCTGCCCATCCATTGGTCTGAGGCCAGAGGAGAGACGGGTGTCCAGAGGCTCAGCTTGCTGGAGATGGCGGTGCCGAGTGGGTAAAGGCTCGGAATCCTGCAGCGCCCCTGCACGAGTCCTTCTGCCCCTCACAGCAGCCTCACCCTAACAGCCCCCAGACCAAGGTTGGAGGAAGAGTGCCAGGGGCGGCCCCGCTTGTTCCGTCTACTCTGTCGGTCTCTTGCTTGTCCGTAGCTGGTTGCAGCTCGGCTCCGTTAGAACGGGAACTCCTGGACAGCCGGGTCTGCTTTTCTTTCTCTTCATATTTCCAGGGCTTAGCCCGGTGCCTGGCCCAGCACGGAGTCGCTGCTTAATAAATGCTGGTAGAAGGGCAGCTTAGTGGCTCGGTGGCCAGAGAGCCAGCTCTGAAGATGGGAGGTCCTGGGTTCAAATTTAATCTTAAGCATGTCCTAGCTGGGTGACCCTGGGCAAGTCACTTAATCCCCATAGCCTAGCCTTTACCTCTCTTTTTTTTTTTTAAACCCTCACCTTCCATCTTAGAATCAATACTGTGCATTGGTTCCAAGGCAGAAGAGTGGAAGGGTGGGCCATGGGGGTCAAGTGACTTGCCCAGGGTCACCCAGCTGGGAAGTGTCTGAGGTCAAATTGGAACCCAGGACCTCCCATCTCTAGGCCTGACTCTTGACTCTCCATCCACTGAGCTACCCAGCTGCCCCCTCCTTACCTCTCTTCTGCCTTGGAACTGATCCTTGGCATTGATTCTAAGACAGAAGGGGAGGGTTGTTGTTTTTTTTTTAGTTTAAAAATAAAAGAAACGCCTGCTGTTTGACTGACTGGCCCAGCCCAGAGCCAAACAATGCCCCCCCTCCTCCTCCTCCGCCATCCACCCCTGGGCAGGAAGCAGCCCCCCAAGAGCTTGCATTCATGGGTGATGAGGTGGGTCCCTCCGGAAATGGATGGAGGGAAGAAGGTGGCCTGCAGGGCTCCTGGCAGCGGCACTTCCCTGGCATCCTCCGCTGGGCTCCCTAACGGCCCAGATCCCTTCTCCCCCCGGGGCTGCTCTGCCTGCAAGTCAGAGCAACAAGTGTGGGTGACGGCAGAGTCTCAGGGCCAGGCTGCCCAGGCAGATCCCCCGCCTGGAGGAGGATGACACATCGGCAAAGTGAAGGGAAGGGGAATGTCCCAGAGCATCCATCACGTGGCCCCATCCCGAAGGGGCCTCTGCAAGCAGCAGAGCCTCGCTGGGGATTCCCCGCTCAAAGGCCAGGACAAAGGCATTCCCTCCGGGGAAGATGGGAGCGGAAATCACAGGGCGGGCTGCCCCAGCACCTCTGGGAGGAGTTAAAGCCCAAGCTAGGGCTGAAGCCAGACAAGGGCACCTCTTGTAAAGGTTAGAGAGCTCGAAGCCTTCATTTTTCCCAGGCGGAGTCCCTGAAGCCCCCCAAAAGTTAAGTGACTTGGCTAGGGTCACACTGACAACGAGTGGCACAAGTGAGTTCTTTTCCTACTGAGAAAATGCCCTCTGATCGCTGCCCACCCATTGCACAGACCTTCCCTCTAACTAGTCATTCTGGAAATATTTGAAGCTGGCTGCAGGGAGACGAAACACTCCTAA
Source organism: Gracilinanus agilis (assembly GCF_016433145.1). Lineage (NCBI taxonomy): Eukaryota > Metazoa > Chordata > Mammalia > Didelphimorphia > Didelphidae > Gracilinanus > Gracilinanus agilis. The sequence continues at coordinate 4,108,398 of NC_058131.1, read as the reverse complement.
CGGCCCACCGCTGCCCACAGACCCCCTGATACCAGCCTCGGTGCCCCTCCCAGGGGGTGTTATGGGGAGGAGAAGCGGAGCTGGGGCAGCGGGGAGGCACCGGCTCAGGCGAGTTATTCAAGGAGCAGAGGGGGGGGGGGGGGGAGGGAAGGGGTGTCAGTTATTAAATTTATGGCAGGCTCCTGTGGAGGCATCCGTGGAGGATGACACTGTCCCCCCCCCCTCCCCCCCATCTACCTGGGAGCTACCTGGAGGCAACAAGATCAATAAAGGCTCCGACTGGCCTCCAGCAGAAGAAAGAGCCGCCCCAGGCAGCCTGACCCAGAGCTACTAAATAATGCAGCTGAGAGACAAGCCTTAAAGGGAGTTTTCTCCTGCCAGGCTCTAGCCTAAGGGCTTTACACTTATCTCACTTTTCCCTCTCAAGCCGGGGAGGGCGTGGCTAGTCTTTTGCCCATTTTACGGATGAGGAAACTGAGGCAAACAGTGGTGAAGTGACTTGGCCAGGATCAAATAGCTAGTAAATGTCAGTCTATATTGAAACAGAGGTCTACCTGATTCCAGGCTTGGCGGGCTATCCATCATGCCACCTGGCTCCCTACGTCCCTGGCCTTGGGTCGCCTAGCCCATGTGCTTCCTAACTAGGACTTGAAGCCAGCCAGGATAGCTGGCCCTCCATCTTTGGAGGGAGGGAAGATAAAAACCTTATATTGTGGCCAGGAAATGTGGAGAGAGTGCTGTACCTGGAGTCAGGAAGATGAGAGTTCAAATGCTTCCTACAGCAGCTGTTTGACTCTGAGCAAGTCACTTCATCCCTACCAGCCTCAGTTTCCTCATCTGTAAAATGGGTTTGTAACACCAACTCATAAGGTCGTTATGAGGATGAAATGACACACTAGATGTAAACCTTTTTAAAGCACTATATAAATGTCTGCTAGGATTATATTATATCATTCATCACAATCTTCAAATCATTTTGACATCCTGCTTAAATCAGCCTCTTTGTACCCCCTCCCCCCCCCCACATTGCTCTAGAGCAACGGTCGGCAACCTTTTTGGCCCTGAGAGCCATAAACGCCTGCGGAAGGAGGAGGATGGAGGCGGAAGGCGCTGGAATCTGGGGCAGGGGCTGAAGGGCCCCCTGGGGCACATCCTGGGGCTCTGCCTGGACTGACAGGTCGGAAGGTGGAGCCAGATATGGCTTGAGAGCCATACATTGCCGACCCCTGCTCTAGAGTCAGCAGAACAAATGGAATTCCTCCTTCAGATACTGAAGCCGGTACTGAGCAGCCCTGCCTTCTCTCTCTTGCCATTTATCATGGTCTAATCCCAAAGAATGAATAATCCTTCCGGGGTCCTCAGGTTCCCTCACATTAGCATTCCTGGTGCTATTTGGCAGCACCACCTACACTATTACCTTCATCCTCTTCCCTGGCCTTGCTTCCATCTTCTGGATATTTCTTTTCAGAATCAGAGTTGCTTGGCGAGTCCACTGTGTATTCACATCAGCCTCTAGACACATCCCACGTTTCCATGTTCTTCTCCTCGTTGGAACTCTTTCCTTTGGGTCTTCAAATTTTCATTCAGCGCTGCTGGAATGACTTTCTTGGTAGCAGGTTAGCCTTTCTTCTGACCCCTTAGAAACTGGCTTTTTCAAAGTCCGGAGTCCAGGCAGATTGTGCCAGGATTCGGTTCCTTCCCTCTCCTAAATTCTAGGAGGAAGCGGTCCCTCGCCCCAGAGTTCCCATCATTTGCACCCCAGCAACCAGATCCACCTCTTAAGGAGAATTGAGTGGACCAGAAGAGTTTCCATTTGCTGATGTCTCCACCTTGGGGAATTATCACTAAGGCAAAGCAAGAAGCGATTAACTGCGGTGATTTAGGGAAGGGGAAGGGGAAAAGGGAGGGCAGGAGAGGAACAAAGAGAGGGAGAAGAGAGAATGGGGAAGGAGACAGACTTAGAGAGAGAAGGACATGGAGAGAGATGCCTGGATAATCGATGTCCCCATCACCACCATATTGTGCCCCAGAGCCAACTTGTGATCCGTTTCCCAGGCTCCTCTGCTATTGGCTCTTCCTGTACTCTACGGTCTATTCCAGGGATGGTGAACCTTTTAGAGCCCGAGTGCCTAAACTGTAACCTTCATGCCACATATGAGCTACCCTTCTACCTCAGACAGGGGAGGGAGGAAGTGCTCCCATTGAGCTTCTGGAAAGAGGGGTGGATGATGTGAAAAATTTCCTCAGCACAGTGGAGAGGGGGAAGGGAGCAACCCCCTCCAACAGGTGTGCCATAAGTTTGCCAACATGGGTCTATTCAGTCAACAACCATTTATTAAACTCTTACTATGTTCCAGGGACTATGCCTAAGCACTAGAGATACAGAGAAAAGCAAAAACATGGACTCTGACCTCAAGAAGCCCCAAGTCTGATGGAGGAGACAACCACCATTTGACCAGGTACACACAAAGATAAGGCTTCCTCTGCCAGAGGGTGAACAGCCTGGCCGTCCATCCACAGCTGGGATCTGGAATTTTGCTCATCTCTCCAAGCAAAGAACCACTGCATAGTTTGTGAATGGGCAAAACTTTTTAAAAGAGCCCCTGAAAGGAAGGAAAGCACCTCAAAGGAAAGAGAGGAAGCCCTCCCCTGTGTGGCAGCAACAGCCCTGGAGCAGATGGAGCAAGCGAATGCATGCTGTTTTGTGACATCAATTTCCCCTCCCAAGTTGACAGGAAGGAGGAAAAGGCTAAATGGACCAGCAGTGAGGGCTCTGATTGCTGTCACCAGGACTGCTCGTTGGGCAGCTGGAGCTCCTGAAAGGAGCAGGTCTGTGGAAAGTCTGAGTGTTCACTCACTCTGCTAACAGTTAGACATTATTGACTTCATCGACTTCTTCTGATTTCCCGTGCTCGATCCAGTCATGATCATTTCCTTGGGCTCTGCGGTATCCAATAAGAGTGTAGGGACAGCTCCAGATGTGACCTAGAAGACAGAGACTGTTGCCAGCTCAGGGCTGAAATCCCCATCTCAGCCCATCGTTTGAGAGTCTGCCTCTCTGAATGGAGACCATAATTGGAAACAGTGAAAATCTCAAGAGGCAGGATTTCTTCATTTAAAGTGAATTTGTTAACTCACACCCAACACAAGCTAGAATGGCCAATTCCCTCCAATCCAAATGGGCACCTCTGGTGTATTTCCTATATACCCCTTGTGATCTCATCCCAAGACAGCCCTGATTGGTAAATCGCCACTGAGGAGGTGGGCTTAGAGACCCGACTCCTTCCTCCTTACTTCATCACAGGAAGAGGCAGAGCTTAAGGATACCAATAAACCCCCTCCTACCTGGGTTACTAGCTGGATGACTGCAGTCCAAGATGGCTGCTAGAGCGCGCTTACTTTTCTTACCCGAGAGAGTTCACGTTTACAGAGAAATAAGAAGGTCTCCAGCTTGCCTTTCCCAAAGGCAGCCCAATGAAGTGCCTGGAGACCCAGATACTCTATCACTCTGGTTTGGGAGCTGGCTGACCTGCAAAACCCAAGGCTTCGCATAAAAATTATTACAATTCAATATTGATTTTCCACATAACCATAAGACAGACATCCTTACAGTTCATAATGATGTTCCCAAGAGCAGGTTTACCCTGAAGCAGAGCCTTCCAGGCTGCCCCATCAGGAAGAGGCTAACTTTGTGTGTTCCTCTATCCCTGAGGAGTCTGGCTCACTAAGAGCAGCTGGGCTTTAGGGGCCACCACAGGGACAACTAGCATTACTCAAGGTACATGCAGATTAGAGAGGAAGGAGGAAGGCTTTAGCAGCTGTGGGAACCAGAAAAGGCCTCTAGCAGAAAACAGCACTTGAGCTGAGAATTGAAGGATACCAGAGATTCTGAGAGAAAAGAGAGCATTCTAGGCATGGGGGACAGCCTGGGCAAAGACACAGAGATGGGAATTGGAGCATCATATGTAAGGAATGACAAGCAAGCCAGTGTGGCTGCCCTGTGGTGTGGGAAGATGAATAAAGTGGAAGAAGCCTAGAAAGGTAGGAAAGGTTGGGTTGATTCTGACCCATTAGGCAATCATTTGGGAAAGCCAATACCAAGAGCTAGGGTTATACCCTAGAGCAGCGGTTCCCAAACTTTTTGGCCTATTGCCCTCTTTCCAGAAAAAATATGACTTAGCCCCCTGGAAATTATTTTTTTTATTTTAATAGCAATTAATAGGCAAGATAAATGCACCTGTGGCCATCACCGCCTCCCTGGATCACTGCAGCACCCACCAGGGGGCGCTGGTACCCACTTTAGGAATCACTGCCCTAGAGCTAGACACCCTAGGATTGTTGGACTCTAGTTGGCATGAAGCTGGGAGGTGTTCTGAGATGTCTCAAATTGTGTGGAAGACCCAGGGAGATTAGGGTCCTCACTGCTTGGATGTGGGCACCCGCCCCATGTCACGTGGGCCACATGATATTCTGGAGCCATTCGTGGGAAACATGAATTCAATTTGATCTTTTTACAAAGCTTCAAATTAAAGAAGGGCTTTCTGAGAGATCACTAATCCATCCCTATTAAAGCTTTTGAGAGTCCTGGGCCCTCGGTTCTCTTTTTCGAGGCAAATATTCTGCAAACTCATTCATTCATCCTCTTCTTTAGAATCATCATTCATGCCCTTCTTCCTCTCCTTTACAAGTAACCCTGGATACAATGGCACCTCTTGGCAATATATGCATAAAGGGGAAATCAAGGCCAGAGGAGTAGATGTCATTGGAATCATCCTTAGAGTTAGCCTCTCCACTGGTCGTGACATCACACTAGAAAACATTTTTCCCTGCCTTCTCAGTAGCTCATTCATTCCACTCTTACACCTGTAGTACATCAGCTGTCTTGCTGGCATTTATTGTCATGATTTAAGCCTAATGGACTTTAGCTGTTGCCCTGAATGTCATCTTCTACATGTCCTCTGCCACCATCGTCATCACTTATGCACAGCAATACCCTTGCTGAATAAATACCACGAATGCGTGGCTTTGTGGAGGTATCATAAGAGGATGCTTTTAAAAATTCATCTCATTTGGGAGCACCAATATAAAAGGAATCTGTTCTGGCCAGTGAATCACATTTCTCTTCATTTCTATTCCAATCATTTTTTTCCATTTTGTTTCTTTTTTCCAATCAATATCCAACAAATATCTATGGTTCATTCAGTATGTAATCAGGACTTTCTCGTGGCCGGTGTGGCATGGCTTGGCAAGAACCTTCAAGTACATCCTCTTACATTAGATATTTCCATCCACTGTCTCTCTGAGTTGACTCGATCACCAATTAGGGAAGCAAACCAGCCCAGAAAATGCAGCAGGGCACCCTAAGGAAAGGTAGGAAGCTGCATGTGCCAAGCAAGTCAAACTAATCCCATTACCTTGACTACCATCTGCCCTTAGACCCAATGGAGACAGGCTGGAACTGTGAATCCAACAGCCTTGGAAAGAAAAGCGTTCCCACAATCCACTGGTATTGCTTCCAGCCCAGCCACCAGGGCTGTGATTGAGGGAAGAGATCCTTGTGGAGAAGGGGCCCACCTTCTTTACCACCTTGCTCACAACTGCCACCCACAGGCAGATCAGCACAGGAGACATGAGTGGCAGCACCTCCTGACCACGAGTCCTGCTTCTAACCAAACCTTTGCAGCCATTATCCATTCATTCCTTTATATTGCCAGGTCTGAGTTCCCAGAGAGAGACCACCATCATCAGTTGGTTAAAATTCAAATTTTCTCAGAGTTCTAGGGGGAACTCTGTTGGGGTAGAGTGTGGTTGCACACCCCCTCCTCACGCTTCTTATTCCTGAGCCCACACCAGTCTGCTTTCTATTTTTCAACCACACTGATGCCACCATTAACTTTTTTTTTAAACCCTTAACTTCTGTGTATTGACTTATAGGTGGAAGAGTGGTAAGGGTAGGCAATAGGGGTCAAGTGACTTGCCCAGGGTCACACAGCTGGGAAGTGTCTGAGGCCAGATTTGAACCTAGGACCTCCAGTCTCTAGGCCTGGCTCTCAATCCACTGAGCTACCCAGCTGCCCCCCACCACCATTAACTTTTAAAACATAAGACATTTACTTAAGGAAAAGGCAAAACCAAAAATATTCAGAATATGGCGGTTACTTAATACCTAGCATTTTTATGGTGCATAAAGGTTTGCAAAGCACCCTACAAATATCATTTCATTTGAGTTTCATAATAACTCTGGGTGATAAACGCTATTATTATTTTCACTTGACAGATAAACTGAGGCAGATAGATATTAAGTAGCCAATACAGGGTCACACAGCAAGGAAGTATCTAAGACTGGATTTGAACTTGGATCTTCCAGATTCCAAGACCAGTGTTCTACCTTCTGTACCCACCTAACGCTAAGTCTGTATTTTTTTTTCACAATTCATCCCAATTCACACTAAACCTGGATCACATTTTCCAACCATTGCACATATTATCTGTGGGGAAAGTGGGCACATCCTTGCAGAAACATATCAAGAGAGGTATATGAATGAGAACAATTCCCGAGTTCAGGGGACTTTAGACTAGAAACCTTAATGCCCTTCATGCCCTCACTCTGCCCCACAGGAAGATGGTTCATTACTAACTTGCTCATCTTCAGCTCCCCCTTTCATCTTCTGGGCAAATCCACTCTTCTGCTCTTGAGCTGATAAAATGGCAGCAAGCTCTTTTAACTCTCAAGCATCCTTAAAATGAGCCGAGATCCTTATGCTATTGGGCTAGGTGGTTCTCTTAAGCCAGGGAGGTGAAAAACTACTAGTTTGATTCTCTGGGCAATGCAAACAAGCCCAGCCAGCTCCTTGCTCAACTAGAAGCTACTTTGAACCATCAGCTTCTCCAAATAGCAACATTCCAAGTAAAACTCCTCGGGCGGGCTCTCCAGACAATGCGAACAGCCAGCTCTTCATTCAACATTCTGTGGTCGTCTAATCAACTTCCAACATAAATTAAGCAATGCGTAATGAGCAGCGGAGAGCATCCTGGTCATTGTCAGACGCTTCATCCTTCTCCAACTATAGGTGGTGCCAAAGGACAAGAAGCAGAATTTCGCCGGCTTCCAATCGCCCTTTCTCCAGACAAATAGCCCAAGCTTTCCCATCGGTTGATGGCTCATGCCAGAGTCTTCTTATTCAGTTCCATTTGCCTTCCTAACTGTTCTTCAGCTCCAGATGGCAGCCTCTTCCACACTCTCAGTGGCGCAAATTAGAACCTCCTGGGGCTTGGTGACTCATCTTTCCCTCATGAGGTAAAACTCACAACGTTCATTTTTCTGTTGGTAGTGAACAAACAGTCCTTATTTGTTGTTCAATTGTGTGCAACTCTTCATGACCTCATTTGGGGTTTTCTCAGCAAAGCTACTGGAATGACTTGCCATTTTCTTCTCCAGTTAATTTTACAGATGGGGAAACTGAGGCAAACAAGGTTAAGTGACTTGACCAGGGTCACACAGCTAGTGTCTGGGGTCACATTTGAACTCAGATCTTCCTGACTCCAGGTCCAGCACTCTAGCTGCAGTTAAATCTATGGCAAGACTAAATAAATACATTTCTATTTGACTTTGCTACCACTCCTTGCTGAATCATCACTCACAAAGGTCCTTCTAGCTAGCCTCTGCTTAAAGACTTCTAGTGAGGAAGACTTCTCTCCCTCTCATCCCCTTTCGAAGACCCGGCCCTGCTAGGAAGTCTTCCTTATAGCGAACAAAATCTTCCCTTTCCTGAAACGCCATTGGGGCCAACTCTGAAGACGAAGAAGAAGCAGCCTAAAGAGGGATGGCAAGAAGGACCCAGGAAAAGGAGCAGAAGCTGAGGAGGAGCCCCCAGTGCTCCTCCTTCTCTGGGCTCTGAGAAGAATCTGTTTTTCCCTCCCTTAATCTTTTTTATTTCTCTTCTTTTCCAGACTAACTAAATTTTTTTTTGTTTTTTTTTTGTTTTTTTTTTAAACCCTTGTACTTCGGTGTATTGTCTCATAGGTGGAAGATTGGTAAGGGTGGGCAATGGGGGTCAAGTGACTTGCCCAGGGTCACACAGCTGGGAAGTGGCTGAGGCTGGGTTTGAACCCAGGACCTCCCGTCTCTAGGCCTGACTCTCACTCCACTGAGCTACCCAGCTGCCCCCCCAGACTAACTAAATTTTAATGCAATTTTAATAACTGTACCCTGACATTTTGCAATCCGTGTTCTCTCCCTCCCTCCCACACCTCCCACTCCCCCAAGACAGCAGGTGATGTGATATGGGCTGTACATGCATCATCACCAATACATAAGGCCATGTTCATCATGTTGGGAAATAAGACACACATCACGCACACTAGAGAAAAAAATCACAGGGGAAATAAAGTGCACAGCAGAATGCTTCCACCTGCATTGAGCTCTGCGGTTCCTCCACTGGAAGTGGCTTATGGCCTTTTTTCATCCATGAGTCCATTGGAGTTGTTCTGGTTCCTCCCCTAATCTGTGAAGAATTCTACTCAGCCTTGTAATGGTCTGTGATCGAAGGCTCTCTGGTGGCTCTGCCCCCGGGGGAGGAGAGGGCCATTATTGGGAAGAGGGGCAATAAGCCAGGGAAGGGAGAAAAGCCTCCACAGCGGACCGTGAATGGTCATTCAGAGCACCAAGAAGCCTTTGCCACAAAGGCGACACTAGCTTAAGCCTCGAATGGCAAATGAAGGATCTGGGACATTGTCACAAGGACAAAAGGGAAGCAAGAAGACTTTTGAGGGAGATGGACAAGAATAAAAGTTTGGGTGAGATGGATTAAGTGAATTGGGTTCTGACTTAAGATGAGCGCAGCACCTATTGGAGCTATGGGGAGAAGATGTATTCTTTTTTTTAATTTTTATTCATTTTTAAAGATTTTTCCATGTTTCCATGATTCATTTTCTCTCTCTCCTTCTCTCCTCACTCCCAGAGCCAACAAGCAGTTCCACTGGATTGTACAAATGTTGTCCCTTGATACCTATTTCCATATTCTTCATTTTTGCTATAGAGCGATTTTTTTAGGCCTGAACCCCAAATCACATCCCCATATATACATGTGAAAAGTGATGTCATATGTTTTGCTTTTGCATTTCTACTCCCGGAGATATATTCTTTTTTTTTATTTTATTTTTATTTTATTTTTTTATTTTAAACCCTTAACTTCTGTGTATTGTCTTATAGGTGGAAGAGTGGTAAGGGTGGGCAATGGGGGTCAAGTGACTTGCCCAGGGTCACACAGCTGGAAGTGTCTGAGGCCGGGTTTGAACCTAGGACCTCCCGTCTCTAGGCCTGACTCTCACTCCACTGAGCTACCCAACTGCCCCCTCCGGAGATATATTCTTAAAGAAACAATAGATAGAAGTCATTACAAGAGATAAAATAGACAATCTCATTCAATGAAATTGAAACACTTCTGTCCAGACAAAATTAATACATACCACTTTGTTTCCTGGCATAGAAGGTTCCTCCATCATCCAAAGACCATGCGCTGATTTATTTCTGCCAAACTTGCCCCGAGAGCTTCTGCTATTTCCTTACTTTGGAGGAAGAGGCTGGTGGGAGAGGAATGGATGAAGGGGGAGACTGGAAGAGTCTGGCTACTCTTGGCTTCTCAGTCACCCAAAGGAAGGCTCCCCCAGATTGGGCACTTGTGGCAGGGGGATCCACAATAGGTCAGGTTCAGAGTCTAATCCCAGAGCAAGACTAACCAAGGGTGCTCTGGTACTGACACAATTTCCCTTGTGGGCCTTCCCCTGCCCCTCCCTAGATCCTCCCCTGACTGGTTCTTCACTCCATGGGGCACTACATTAGAGGTGAACCTGCAACACATCCTGGCTGGAGATGGAGCTTTTTCCAGCTCACAGAGGATGGGCAGTGAGGGCCTCTGCCTTTCAGCTAAGCTGGAGGTGCACATCAGAGGGCCACAGGGAAATCGATAAATAGGTTCAGTTTTGAACTAAGGAGAGAATATTCTGCAATAAGAGGGGCATCCAGGACCAGGGCTGCTGCAGACTGATTCAGACCAAGGTCTTGAACTTCAGGACTGCTGCTGGTGCTCCTTGTTTTGAGAAGCCAGGGCTGAGCCTTTGGGCTTGTACTGAAAGCTGAAGTCAAGGTGTCTTAATAAAAAATCTGGGACAGGGGGCAGCTGGGTAGCTCAGTGGAGTGAGAGCCAGGCCTAGAGACAGGAGGTCCTGGGTTCAAACCCGGCCTCAGACACTTCCCAGCTGTGTGACCCTGGGCAAGTCACTTGACTCCCATTGCCCACCCTTACCACTCTTCCACCTATGAGACAATACACCGAAATTAAGGGTTTAAAAAAAATCTGGGACAAAGAGAAACTGAGGCACAAAAGTCCAAGCGTAATCTATTTATTGACAAGGCTAGTAATTACCAATAATAGAGGTCATTGGGCCCTAAGTGACCAGAGACTCGCCTTAAAATCAAAGCAGCTTTTTATACACTTTGGTTACATAAATTCATTACATAAGGTCCACTGGAACCAAACTAAACTCAAACTGTGGTTGGTTAATAGTGACACTGACTTGCAAAACAGGAGCCTTCATAGTCATAAGGAAAACACAGAACCAAACATCCTCTGGGAAGTCCTCAGACACCCTCCCTTCACCAGAGAGACACAGTGCTAGGAAAAACCATCTCCCGATGGGTTGAATCATCCTCCCCATCCATCTTCTTTATCTCCCTCAAGATACAGGTCCAGTTAGTTCTGGGCAAAGTCTTTTACAAATTTTTCTACCAAAGTCTGTACAAAATAACGACAAATCTAAGTCCTAGAAACTGATTGCAGAGCTTACTAGAACTCTTGACTATTAGTCAATCAAGAAACAATTTCACAAAGGTGACATTCATGCTTTCTGATAACTTCTGCTCATGGGAGATGGTACCTGCTGAATAAGCCATATGTATCAGGCCTGGCTCACCTGTAAGGCTCATGTTCTTAGTATAATGTGATTTACTGTGTTGGGAGAAGGTGTGACCAGTGAGTTTGTGGTAGAAAAAACAAGAAAGCTCAAAAAGAGGGCTGCTGTCCTCTGGAGAGTGCGCCAGGAAATGCCCCTTTCTCTTTCAAGAGACCATAGCAATGGAAGGGGGGTGGTTACTGGGGAACCTGCCTCTTCCAAAAAGGTTACAGTCAGTAGTCTTTCTTGGCCTTCAGAGGAGCATGGAACAGTAGATGGGAGTGATAAAGAGACAGATAGACAGACAGACAGAGAGAGAGAGAGAGAGAGAGAGAGAGAAATAGATATATAGGCAGACAAATGGATAGATAGATAGATGGGTAGAGAGATAGATAGAGAGATGGATGGATAGATCAATCAATAGATAGATAGATAGATAGATAGATAGATAGATAGATAGATAGATAGATAGACAGATAGATAGACAGATAGATTGACAAAATGGATAGACAGACAGACAGACAGACAGATAGATAGATTGACAAAATGGATAGATAGATAGACAGACAGACAGACAGACAGACAGATAGATAGATAGATAGATAGATAGATAGATAGATAGATAGATAGATAGATGGGTAGAGAGATAGATAGAGAGATGGATGGATGGATGGATGGATGGATGATCGATCGATAGATAGATAGATGGATGGATGGATAGATAGATAGACAGACAGGCAGATAGATGGATGGATAGAAGGATAGATGTATATATATATATATATATACATATATATATATATATATATTACATATCTGTATGTGTCTGTGCGTGAGTGTGTGTGTATGTAAAATCTTTTATGTGTCTAGTTATATCCCCTTCCCACTAGAATGCGGCTTCCTTTAGGACAGGGACCAATCCCTTTAGACTTTTTTTGTTCTCTCAGCACTTAACATAGTACCTAACATATAGTTGTCACATTACAAATCCTTATTGCATTGATCTAACTCCTATAGTCCACTTACTGGCCCTACCCAGTGTTCCACTGGCCTCTGAAGACAAAGGAACTGAACTCATAGAAAGTTAAAAACCAGAGCTGTCAAATTTATTTTATTTTTGCTAAATGCTAGTTTTTTTTACAAGGTAGGGAGGAAATCAGGAAACCCCAATGTTTCTGCATCCCAATTCCCTTACTAGTTCTATTGGAAGGCTCATATTGCATGCTGGGCAGAACCTCTTGTCTGCTTCCTTTCCCCCTGGCCCAGCTATCAACTGGCACGTGTGCCCAAAGGGCAGGTGGAATTGCCTCTTGACTCTTTCTCAGCAAAAAGGAGATGAAGCTGCCTTCCTTATCTCCTCCAGCCAGAGCCCTTGGCTCAGTTTCAAGAAAGAAAAAAAGAAACCAATTTTAGTCCCTCGAGTCTTCAAACTCTAACCAGAAATTTAGTCTGGCTGGTGACCTAAAACAGAAGGGCTCCTGTCCAGGGGACCCCAATCTAGACAACTTCACTTTCCTAAGAATGTCACCCTAGGAATTTTAATTGGCTTATTTGGCCTTGAATCAAGTCACCCTTTCAACAGGTTTCAGAAAGCAAAGAGATCCAGGCTATGGGCTCTATCAGACCTTGCCCACAGATCTGCTTCCTCCTCATCTGACATTTGGCTTTCCCTCCCTCCCAGGAAGTACGGCCCACTCACATTTACATTTGTGCTGGACTGGCTTGGAAGCTTACAATGTGCTTTACTCATGGCAGGCTATGAAAGAGGCAGTATAAGGATGGTCACCCTCATTTCACATGCCCCAGGTATAGGGGCCCTCCTCCTCCAACTCCCCCCTCCAATAACCAAGTGACTTTAGATTGACTTTGTAGATATTTTGTATTCGTGCTCCCTTCCACAATACAAGCAAGGACAATACACAAAGAACTCATGCCATGCTTTCCATAACCACAGAGGAAGTGGGAGTCACTTAGCTAATTCATCAACTAATGAACCAGCAAGGGAGGATAATATAGAATTGTCTCATCACTCAAGCCACCAGCCAAATGGTTCCATCGGCACCTTCCTAGGGTACCTGCCTGGCTCAAGTCTCTCCATCCTCCATAAGCTGTCAGATCCTTCCTCAAAGGCAGGTGTGACCATATCACGCCCCCCCCCCCATTCAACAAACTCCAATGGATCCCTTTTGCCTCAAGGATAGAGTATCAATTCTTGTTTGACTTTTAAAGCTCTTCATGACTGGCCTCTTTCTACCTTTCTAAGATTCTAACACCATGGCCACCTCTCACCCCATGCTCTCTGCATTTCAACAACACCGGCCTCTTTGCCATTCCTCAAACAAGACACATCTTCCCAAGCTAAATGTTTTTTGTTATTTTTTCAGTCTTTAACTTCTGTCCTAGAATCAATACAGTGTATTAGTTCTAAGGCAGAAGAGTATCAAGGGCTAGGCAACGGGAGTTAAGTGACTTTCCCAGGGCCACACAGCTAGGAAGTGTCTGAGACCAGACTGCAACTTAGGACCTTCCATCTCTAGCCGGGCTTGGCTCTCCATCCAATGAGTCATCTAACCACCCCCTCACCAAGTATTTTCACTGGCTGTCCCCTCTCTCCTCCTCATCTCCACCTTCGAGCTTCCCTACTTTCCCCTACGTCCCGGCTAACGTCTCCCCTTCCACAAGAAGGGTGCAGTCCTTCATTTGAGGTTCTTCCATCTGAGACGATCTCCAATTTCTTATTATTATTTTCTGGGACTACTGTTGTTTATATATCATCTCTCCATGAGAATGGGAGCTCCTGGGAAGCAAAGACTGTTTCCTGCATTGAGGGCAGTGCCCAGCACATAAGGGATGTGGATAAATCCGAGTTGAGTGGGACCTGGCTAAAAAGAGTGAGAAGCTGAAATGATCATATGTACTGGTTGTCCAGTTGCACCCTCCTCAGCACCACCCACCCCATCTGAATCTCCTCGGCGTCTACACACTCGATAGGAAAGAAATCTAAAGGAATTAGGGAGGAGAGCCTGGAAGCTGGGGACACAAGGGAAACTTTCCTAGAGAAAGAAGTCCTGGAGCTGAATTTGGAAAGAAATGAGGAATTCTAAGAGACTGAGATGAAGAGGGCGTTCGTGCCATCCATAGGGAGTAGTTGGGAAGAGGCACAGGTGAGGGAGATGGTGTATTGAGTATATGAAATAGCAAAAGGGCTCCAGACTATGTGAAGGGAAATAGAGTTTGGGCCTGGAAAGGGAGCCTGTAGTCAAGCTGCCAAGAGGCTGTAAGTGCCAACCAGGGAAGTTTATGTCAAATTCCAGAGACAAAGAGGAGTCCCGGGAGCTTATCTAGAAGAGGAATGATATGGTCAGACCTTCCCTTCAGGAAGATCACTTGGGCAGCTGTATATAGGATGGAGTGGAGAGGGCAGAGATGAATCAGAGAGATTATTATAGGAGGCTGTGAGGCCTGAAGCTGGAGCAGAGATTGTGGGAGAAGAGAGAAGGCAGGACTAGGAGTACCCCTGGAGTACAGAGAATCAATTCAATTTGAAAATCCATTAGGAGGGAGTGGAGGAGGAAGAAGAGACCCTGGTGTGATCCAGGATGCTAGAAGGAGGCTGGTACCATCAACAGCAAGTGGGAAGGTGGGAGGAGGGTGAATTTAGTGGGAAAGATCATGAAAGATCCCTTTTCCCCATCTCTCTTTCCCCTGAGTGAAGGGTGCTCCACACAACTGGCAGAATTGCAGAATGTTCATTGAACAGGACCTCACTGACCATTTTTTCCAACCCATACAGGAAAAGAATTCTCTTCGCAACATTTTGGATCAGCAGAGAACCAGGTTCTGTTTAAGAAGAACTCCAAGAGAGGGGAAGCCAGCACTTCTTGAGGGATCCCCTTTGGACAGCTCCCAGAGAGAGGATGTTTCCTGGAGCCTCAATCACAGGCTCCTTTGTGACTTCTCCCCATTACTCTTGGCTCTGCCCTGTGGGGCCAAACAGAACAAATTGAATATCTCCTCAACATGACTGTCCTTCAGATACTTGAACTCAGCTCTCATGTCCCTCCGAAGTGCTCTTTTCTCTGGTCTAGGCAGCCCCCACTTCCTATAACCACCCTTCTAAGAAGAAATTTGGAATGTTTAGCCTAGAGAAAAAGAGAAAGTTGGGGGGGGGAGGGGAGGAAAGGAGAATTCTGGCTCTCCCAAGGAGATGAAATATGCTGCAGCCCCCTGCTAGAGTCATTACAAACATTAATGGATTTTTAGCAAAAGCTCCACAACTCTCGCACTTCTCTAGCAAAAGCCTGTCTAACAGACCTGCATTATCTCAGGGTCCAGAAGAGCCTTGCAACAACCCAGGGCGATCTGACAGGCATTTATCTGAAGGCTCTGCCAGGGGCAGCAGGAAAGCTTTTCTAGTTTTCTCCCTCGAGCAGAGATGTGGGGATTAACTCATTTTAGCCTCTGAAAGTTGGAAACAGCTGCTGCAAGGTGATGAGAGAGTAGGAATGGCACTTTGGGCAAGGAGTAGGGTTGAGAGAGGGGAAATAAGAGGAAGAGAAAAAGCCCTGCCTAATTGGGGGGCATGAAGAAGTGTCACCAGAGATCAAGTGCCCAGGGTTAGTGTCTGCAGTGGAAAAGGGAGGAGGCCTGAAGGCCAGCTTCTGTCCAAGGTGCTGAGCCAGGCTTCCGGCTTCCTCCTGAGCTCTTGCACACAGGCCTTGCTCACTCTCTTCTTGGTCATAATTTCTCCACTTTAATGTAGTCCTGGCCCAGCCGGTGTAATCTTGGTCCCTTGTTCTCTTCCTGCTGGACATCCTACCTCTCTTCGTGGACATCCTTGGGGGAGGTGCTCTCATTAAGTGACAAAAGGCCCCGAGGTCAGAGGAGAGATGACCCCACAGGTCGCTGGAAGGCCTGAGCAAGAATGTCCACTGTGTTTCTCTTATACCTCTAGATAAGGAGAGATCCCCTTTCCTTAGCTCTTTAAGGTTCTCAAAGCACTTTACAAACACTATCTCATTTTGAGCTCAACAGGGAAGTATTATCACCCTTATTTTACAGAAGTGGAAAATGAGTCTGGGAGTGGTGAAGTGATTTGCCCAGAGTCACACAGTTAAAGTGCCTGAGGCAGGATTCAAATTCAGGACTCAAGCACCTACTGTTCCCAGTACACTCCATTCCTTCTCAACTCTCCCCATTCCTTGGGATAGGGAGTCCCTTATAGCATAAATAAACAAAAAATGAACAAAAAGCTAGATAAAGAAACCAAAATAACAGCAACTAGGACTTCAGGGTTTGGAGGATACTTTACAAAAATTCTCTTTTGACGTTTACAACAACCTTGAGAGTAGGTCAGTATCCCCATTTTACAGGTGAGGAAATTGAGGCAGACTGAAGTGAAACGTACAGGGTCTCATGACTAATAAATGTCTGAGGTCAGGTTTGAACTCAGGCCCTCCTGACGCCAGCCCAACACTCTGTGCCCTGTGCCAACTCATTGCTTCTACCTTTAGGCATTCTCTAGAGTCATCTGGAGTCCAGTTCAGGTATCCTGTCCCATAGGACATCCTTCCTGATCCCTCCTCCCCATTTCATCGAGTTCTCCCTCCTGCCTGAAGTTACTTCATTCACATGTGTATTTTGCATTGACTTCTCCGTGTACATGTTGTCCTCCTATTAGAATGTAACTGTCCAGAGAGCATTTTTGGTTTTGCCTCTCCATTGTGGCACCTAGAAAGGGCCTACGGAATGCTGCTGGGACTCAATGGAACAATCGATCAACCAATCAATCCACTTTCCTTCTGCAGGAAGAGCTCCCTAATGATCTCTCTCAGACTATGACTTCTTCCAGCCAGCTCATTGCTAGTCGTATGCAATAGCATGGACAGTCCCAACACATAGCTCTAGATTAGCTTTTGGGTGACCCCAATGTGCTATTCCCTGACCCAGAGAAGTGTGACATCCCTGGAAGATAAATGCTGTTCAGCAGATCGGCCTTTCGATTGACAGAGAAACTGAGGATTCTTCAAAGCAAGTTCCAAATAAGATCCGCCCTTCTCCCAGAATTCAGTAATAAGCTCGACTTATCTTCTCTCCCCGGCGTATGGGAACCATCCCTCAAGGACACAGAATCCCTCGGATTAGAGCTGGGAGAGAGCTTTGAGCATGTCTGGAGAGGCTCCCTTCGGGGTTACCTTCCTCCATGATACTCCAATCATTCATTCTTCCTCCTCTTCAAAATGTCTTTGAGCTTTGCCTGCTCTACCCTTCACCACCTCCCCTTTTCTCTGTCCTGTGTATTGAAGCATTGCTTTATTTGTCTGTGTTCGGGTAGAACACGAGCCTGTAAAGAGCCCGGATTCCTTTGTTGGTGTCTCGGTCTCCCCGTGCCCAGCAGAGCACCAGGTGCACAGTAAATGCTTAACAAACATTTCATGAACTGTAATCCCCCAAGGATGAACTCAACCCAAGGTAGATCGTGTGATTTGGCCAAGCTTGCCCAGGCAGTAAGTCACAGAACCAGAAGCTGACGCCACGTAGAGCTCTTCCAATGCCCCCGGCTGCCTACCTTGAAGCAGGAATGGCTTCTGCAAAAGCCCTACTAACGCTGCCTTTGAGGCTCAGAGGCGGCCTCAGCTTCAAGCCTTAGAGTCCCCCGAGAACCAAGCGCTTAGGTCACTTGGCTCTCTTCACAAATCTGGTTTGAGTCAGAGGCAGGAGTTGAACCCAAGCCCTTCCTGCCTAAAGGCCAGATCTCTAACCACTGTGCTCTGCTGCCTCCCTGGGGGCCTTTTCCATGCCAGAGTGTTTCTGATACTTTATGTCACCCTAAACATCTCTTCCTCGGGCAAAACAATCCATCAGCGAACATGAATGAGGTGCTTCCTCTACACTAGTCACAGGGTTCAGTATTGATTCTTTAAACAGCTTGTATGGCAAAGTCTTGGATACTCTCCTCCTAATCCATGTCCTTCCTGAGAAGCGAGCTTCAGAACAGGAAACAATAGTCAAGATGTGTAAAACTGGAGCAGAGCAAAATATTACTCTCAGAGTAACGTAATATCGTACCTCATGACTCCTAAATGTAGCTTAATTATGGTAGGGTTTTGCTTTGACTCTTACCCTCTCCGACCCAAAGAGCTTGGGAACTTGAGACTTCTTCTTGAATGGTAAATTGAAGCGGCTTAAAGACTTGAGACATGCTGCTATGGCTCTGACTCACCAAGGAGCTAAAAGATAAAATATCCTTGAAGCGATGGACTAGACTCAGAAAAGAGCTCCCAATACTTCACTAAAAGGAAGAAGCTGCCTAACAATTAGAATGCAGCAGAAAACAGACAAGTGATAGCAGGAAGAGAACCAACAAAGACCAGCATCGACCCATTAAGAAAGCAGCATCTGTCAACGCAGCTGAGAAAGATGCTTAGCAGGTGGGACACCAGGAATTCTATGAGGAAGTAGCCAGGGTTAGCTTTGGAGGCAGAGAGAGGCATCACAGAGGCTGGTGTTAGACGCTGCATGGGACTGGTAGGGGGCGCAGTGGATAGGGTCCTGGAGTCAGGAAGCTCTGGGTTCAGACCTGGTCTCAGATGCTTTCTAGCTGTGTGACCCTGGGCAAGTCATTTAACTACAGTTGCCTAGCCCTTACCATTCTGCCTTAGAATTATTACTAAGAGAGAAAGTAAGAGAAAAAAAGAATGAGGGATATTAGTCTGGAGAAGAGGACTTAGTTGGGAATCAGGATGGTTTAGGGATAGCTATGTAGCTCAGTGGTGGGAATGCCTGGAATGGAGTCAGGAGGACCTGGGTTCAAATGTGGCCTCAGGCACTTCCTAGCTTTGCGACCCTGGGTAAGTCACTTAAGCCCAGTTGCCTGGCCCTTACCATTCCTCTGCTTGGAAGTGATACTTCTATCAATTCTAAGACAGAAGGTAAGAGATAGTTTTTAAGTTGCCTCTATAAAGTAAGAATATAAAGAGCTGAGAAGTCCAACTAAGAGCTTCTACGTAAAGGCAGACATCTGCAATCGATGTGGAGGGTTGGTCTGACTGGAGAGTTTCTGATGCTGAGGGCTTACAGGAAAAAGCAGCTTCCTCTGCTATCTGAAGAGGTGACTGGCCAGAGATGTCTTTGCTCTCTATTGTCATCTACAGTTTGAAAATAGGAAAACCCCTAAGAGGCCAGCTTGTACTGCCCTTCACTACTGTCTATGGCTCAAGAAGAAGAAAATCTTCAAAGTCCACGGAGCTGTCCTGAAGAGCACCGCAGATACCAGACTTTAGGAAGCTATTTTTCATTGAAAGAGTGTCACACTGCCTTAGCACCCAGCCAGGAAGTAGACAAGGGAAGTTCTGCCAATCCCAGGCTTAAGCTTTCTAAAGCTAAAAATAGCACCACCATTTCAACAACCTGAGAGGAGTGGAGAAGTTGCTTCTCCTAGCAGAAGGGAGAGGCTCAGAAGACGTGGTACAAAGACAAAAAGACCTGCATTCAGTAGTTGTGAGTTGCCCTCAGTACATGCGTTTTCCTATACTTGTGTCTCACTGCTAGGTTTCTGTCAGAAGATGCCTTTCTTCCCCCTTGGATGCTGTGTATGCTGGTGGGAAAGCGAGCCACATACTTATAGGTGGACTACTATGATGTTATCACTTAACCTTGTTAGTAAATATTTTGTGTTTAGGTGCTAATGGTATTATATTAGGTGATTTGTTTAAATGGTAACACATTGGTGAGGGCTCAAGAGTTTCAGCTGTATAGTTTTATCCTCATCATTATTACCTCTGGGACCCTGAGAGTGATGTGACTGTGTTCCTGCACCTTTGGATAACTTCCTGGAATATTGCTATAAGCTCAAATTGGATGAGTGAAACAATTCCAAATCAGGAAGAGAGTTGGAGGGAGGAGGAAGAGGAGTTCAAATTTGACCTCAGATACTTCTAGCTGTGTGATCCTAGGCAAGTCACTTAACCCTGCTTGCCTAGCCCTTGATGCTCTTCTGTCTTAGAAGTGATATTAAGACACAAGGTAAGGATTGAAAAATGTGTGTGTGTATAATTCTTATTATTTGATATGCTATAGCCATATAACATCATACCTGATGACTAACTGATATCATCTGTGAGCCACAGCATCCATAGAACTAGACAGACCCCCACCACTACCCTGGTCATGGGACCAATGGGCATACCTTCATCTACTCCCACTAAAAAACCCAGTAGGGGTCTCTGTGGGTTGCATGTTCGTTTTATTCACTCAGAAATCCTTGAATTTATTCACACTGAACCATAGTGGTATATCTAGCCTGGAAAATCCTAAACCAAAATGGGGTCCCTTTCAGCTACGGCACTAAAATTATCAATGGCCTAATATGAAATGAACAAAAAATATCCATTCTCTTTAAGAGATTGATTTTAAATAAACTTCAAGACAGATCCAAGAATGTTTCATTCATTTTTCATTTGGAAGAAACTGGCTTTGTGGCAAAGTTGGAGGCAAGTTGGCACTAGCTTGAAATTTACTGTCCAGAATAAAGATTCAGGATTCCCAGAATAAATGAATGGAATTCGCTTTCTCAGATTCCAAAACCTTTTCTTGCATGTTAGAATCCTAAAGGCTGGCGGTGACTTTGGGCCATTGGTTTCCGTTCTCTGCACACAAGTAGGGAAAGTTTAAACTCTTCCAGAAAGTTGTCTGCTTTTAGTGTATTTGCAGTGTCTAATGTCAGCTTGTAGAAGAAAACTATCATAGCCTTTCTTGGTAGTCACTCCAGTGACTCAAGAATAGGACGTTCTGTCCCTCATAAAGCCAAGAACCCTTTGAGCTGCAAGGAACCAACTCCCTGCCAACAAGTGCTTGCCTCCCCTAAATTACCCTTTCTGAACTTCAGACATGGTCCCAGGTTACAGAGCTAGTTAGCAGTGGGACTGGGGTGGGGCAGCTTTCCTGGGGTCGCTGACCAATGCTCTAACCTGCACATTTCGCTGTCCTTCTCTTCTTGGAGTAAGGAGATGCTTGAGGCAGGGAGACCAATTACTGCTTTTTCAATCGTCCAGGTGAGAGATTAAGGGACTGCAGAAGCCATCAAACTCAAAAGGGAAGATCTCCTCTATCCCATCCTGACCCTGAGAAGGGGCCGTCCAGCTGGTGCTTCAAGGGTACAGGGAATGGAAACCCACCACTGTGCTGGTCCTCTTTAGAACAGTTCTAAGGCTAAAATGTTTTTCCTGAAATCAAGCTCAAATATTTCTTTTCACAGCCTCCCCATCCCCCAGCCTCATTTGCTCCTGGCTCTGTCTCCTGGGACCAAAGAAAACAGGTGGCATTCATCCCTCTATCCCATGGCAATCCTTCTGATCCCTGAACAGAGCTACTGTGTCTACACACACACATCCCCCACCTCATCTCTCACTGTACATGTACACACACACACACATACGACTCCTCTTCTCTAGGTGAACTCTAGGAACTGCCCAGTTCCTCCACTTGACCCTCATACAATATAAACTCAAGGTCCTTCACTGTCTCAGTCATCCTCCTCTTCTCCAGCTTAAACCATGATGCCCCACACTGACCCCAACACTCCAGAAGGGGTCTGACCAGGTCCGAGGACAGGGAGACTCTCATCTCACTATGGCTATTGCTACATTCCAGACTTAAACAGTCCAAGATCCTTGGCTAGCAAATTTGTCATTGCCAAGTTCAAGACACATTAAGTAATTCCCATCAGGGAGACTTGCAGGGAAAGAATCCAACTTGTCTCTGAAATCTATTTCTTCTTTGCCATCCTGTCCACCCTCAGGAGTTCCAGGAATAGGTGGGGATGACTTGAATGACCGCGTGCAATTTCCAGAGAGATGTTCTGAACCTGAACTTGGGAGAAGTACCCAATTCTTTGTCAACTGAGAAAGAGATGAGGGTAAACAGGAAAGCTTTAGGAGGGACAGGACAGCGGTCTTCAGGCATTGGAAGGACCGTCCTCTAGAAAAGGGATCAGGCTTGGTCTGCTCTACCTCAGCAGGCAGAATTAGAAGCAATAATCAGAAACTGTGGAGAGGCAGAGTTAAACTGATATCAGGAAAATCCTCCTGACCAAGAATTATCCCAGGGTGGAACGCCCCACCTTGAGAGGTGATAGCTTACCCAGGGCAGGTGTGGGCTGGATGGGTATTGGTCCATCATGAGGCAAGGGAAGACTTCTGACTGCAGCTTCCATGAATCTGAAAGAGAAGGGACATTGAGAACTGGAGTCACCATATTCAAAGCTGGTGTCAGGGATCAGAGGGGTCTCTTGGCAATGGCCTGGCGATTCCTGCTCCCTGGATAAGCTTTTGAGAATTCACAGTTGACAGAATAGCACAAAAGACCAGGTGAACTGGAAAGACCTCCAGGAACTGATGCAGAGCGAAAGGAGCAGAGCCAGAAGAACTCTGTACACAGAGACTGATACACTGTGGTAAAATCGAATGTAATGGACTTCTGTACTAGCAACAATGCAATGACCCAGGACAGCTCTGAGGGATTTATGGTAAAGATGCTACCCACATTCAGAGGAAGGACTGCAGGAGAGGAAACATAGAAGAAAAACAACTGCTTGAACACATGGGTCAGGGTGGACATGATTGGGGATGTGGACTCGAAACTCCCACACCAATGCAACTACCAACAATTTGGAAACTGGTCTGATCAAGGACACATGACAAAACCAGTGGAAATGTGCATCGGCCATGGGTGGGGGGAGTGTGGGGGGTGAAGGGGAAAGCAGGAGCATGAATCATGTAACCATTTTAAAAATGAATACTAATAAATTCATAAATTCATAATTAATTATATATAATGTATATAATATATAATATAATGTATAATAAATTAATAAAAATTAATATTAATAAATTTAAATTAAAAAAAGAAATTTAAAAAAAAGAAATAGCACAAAAGAGAGAGGAAGGGCCTCCTCCATCTGTTATGGACTCAGTGGAACCAAGCCACCTATAGGCCTGGGCATGCTCTGTGGCAGGTTAGCAGTAGTTGGAACTGACCAGTAACACCTGAGGCTATCCACTCAAAGCAGAGAAAATAGAGCATTGAAGGAAGGGGAGCCATGATGGTGTAAGGAGGCTCAGCTGTCTTGATGAGACATGAGTACTACCTGAAGCTTCCAAGGACTCAAGAAGGGCAATAGCTACTGGGAGCCCTAGCAGACAAGGAGAGCACTGGCTTCATTGAGGATGTCTTTACTTCTCAATAACATAGCTATGGTTTCTCTTTTCTTCCATCTTTTGATCACTTTTCTTTCCTTAATTCTGTGAACTGCATGCTTGCAGAAGGAGTCAGCATCAGTCTATGATACAATGACTTTCCAAGGGGTGACTTTCCAAGACCTTGTGGAGAAAAGTTCTGGCAGGTGCTGCTCAGTTGCCACGTCTTCAGGCAGAGGCCCAGTGACTGATTTTGTGACTGGTGTTTGAAAACCTAACTGAGAGTGGAGAGGTGCTCATCAGATGGGTTCCAGCCACCTGGCGAGGTCTTCTTGGCCAACACCCCTCATGAGGACCATCTCTTACAGCATGGCGGACTTGCAAGCTGGATCACTTGGGTGGGAGTGGTCCAATGAAGTCACAGATCTTTTGAAGTAGTGAGCTACAAATCCCTTTACTGAAGTTCCTGACTCAAGAAGACTGAGTCATTTCCACTGCCTAGAATCCAATTATATTGGCAGGTATGACCTCTGAAGCAAAGCTTCTAAAAGAAGGCACATTCCATAATGCAGTTTAATTCAGGTAGAAGTCAAATTGATAAGCTCAAATAAAAGAATGTTAGCTTGTGTCAGTCACACAGTGTCTCTTTGATTGTGGTGCAAACTTTCCCCCAAGTCATTGATGACTCATAGAATTTAGTTAAACTCAATTTAAAAAGTAATTTATCAGCACCTTCTATGGCCTAGACTGAGTCTATGCCAGATGAATTGGCAACAAAGATGGGAGCCATGATTACTGTGATTCCATTTCAATGTTTCATTTCCACCTTATTCAACTACTGCTCATCATCATTTCAGAACTTAAAATAGAAATCACAGGCCATGCTCTCACACTGATCTCAACTTACAGAAAGGTTTCCAAGGACTCTGTTCTACTTCAACCTTTGGTCAATATTTTGCCTGTTAACTAAAGTGAAGACAGAGAGAACTGAAGGAAAGGCTAAGGTGCTGGATAGCTAAAGCCAGATTGTTGAAGCATTTGCCATACTGGCTCAGTGAGCCATTAGCTAGCAAAATGAAATGTGCCACTTCATCTTCTTTGACCTTTCTGCAGTATCTGACTCCCTCTGCAGCACCCAGAAAACCAACCACTATACCTTCCTCTTTGAGTCTCCTTCCCCACTTGGCTTCCATTCTGTTTTTCTCTTTGGCTTCTTCATACTTCAGTGACAACTCCTCTGGCTCCTTCTATGACCTCTTTCTATTCTTTGCTTTCCCAAATCTAAGCATTCATTAAAGTTCTGAATTAGACCTTCTCTTCCCCTTTCTTCCTTCTCTCCTCTCTCTCTTCTCTTCTCTTTCTACACACTTTTCCTAAATTTTCATTGCTTTTGGTTTCAACTATTGCTTCCACTTATGATGCTTAAATCCTTATCTGTGTCAGGTCCAATTAGTCAACTAATAACTCCAGGGGAGAAAATTAGAGGATTTTCCTCATTGGAAATAAATGCATTCATATGAAATGAATGAATATTTACCCCCCAAAAATTGACCCTGATGAACAGACCAATAGTTCATTTAACCAGCCCAATCACAGAAAAATAAATTAAACAAGCCATCAATGAACTCCCAAAGGAAAAAACTCAAAGTGGCATCAACCATTTGCAAAGAGAATTAAAGAAGGAATCTTACCCAATGGCTTCTGTGACACAAAGATAGCTTTGATGATGTCTAAAGCAAGGAGAATCAAAACAGAAAAGGAAAACTATAGGCCCATATTCCTGCTGATCACTGATAGGATGAACAGAGTATGCAAGAGAGACTAGCACTTCTGGTGGAAGGCTCTGTCAAGTCCTTTCTTTCAGAACTTCTTTCCTCTTTTAATGTCCAACGACCACCTGGCTCTTACTTGTGGCTCTAAGAAGTTGCAGCATGGACAGCAGCCAAACCCAGGAAACAGCCATCTTGTCAGGCAGGCTAACCTAGATTGTGGTAACTGAAAGGCCTTGAACCCATTGGGGATTTGAGGCGGGGGTATATGTCTAACTCCGGGCATGTGAAGACTTCCCCTAGAAGAATGAGTGATGAGAACAATTTGTTCCAATGGCCCAGAAGGTGGCCTAAGCTGTCACTATGGAGCTTTTATAACTTGGTTAGACATCAAAGAAGTCAAGTTCATCTTCTGCATCCCAAGCCATCACCAGTCATCCTGATTTTTGTATTGTCACTGGACTTCCATGACTCTAGAAGACAGACTGAAGCCAATGGCATTGTGCAACTCTTCCTCCCTTACATCCAATTCAAGCAGGAATCAGAAGCCATTATCCATAACACTTTACCCTCAGACACTGACATTTAATAGGTTTTATCATTGTAAGGAGAAGAGTTAGAAGGGATGTGAGAATGATGAAGGTGAAATGTGGCACAGAGTGCTGGACCTAACATAGACTCATCCTCTCCAAGCTAAAACTTTTATATTCAAAAAAGCTACAGCCTCAAGGCAGATACAGGGGCAACAGCTTAGGACATTGCTCAGGGCTCAAACAGTTTGGTAGCGACTTGGAGGGAAGCTGAGCCAACACATGGCTGGCAACAATGGAGCAGAAAAGAAGTGGACAGCTTTCAGGGATTTGGTGTGTGGCACCACATTCACTCCTCTGGGCCAGAATACTCACAAACATCAGGATTTTTCTGATGAAAATGACGGGGAAATTCAGAAGCCACTAAATGAAAAGATGAGAACTCCTCAGGGTTTCCCAGCAAGATAGCTCAGCCACTGTTTAACTCCATCACAAGTAAAGAGTAAACAAAGCCTAGAGGGACTCAGTATTCTTGGCTAGTAAGAAAGCAGATGAAATGCAATTTTACCAACCCAAGGTGCTTCTATGATGCCCTGGAGGCTACTCCTACACAGGTGCTGTTTCCTATGCCTCATTTATACATATTCACCTTCCACATGAAAGCTCATAACATGCTCCCCTGGACATTTTTTTAGGCACTGGAACAGCTACTTTCCTCTAGAATTACTGTGTATGTGTGTTGTCTTCCTTTGTGCATGCACAAATGTATAATATATGTAATAGATTTATAATATATTACATGTCAGTGCACATATATATATATTCTTCTATTTCTTGGCATGCATTTTGTATATGAAAAAGGAAGGGGGCACAGCTGGGTAGCAGCTGGGTGGCTTAATGGATTGAGAGTCAGGCCCAGAGACAGGAGGTCCTGGGTTCAAATCTGGCCTCAGATACTTCCTAGCTGTGTGACCCTGGGCAAGTCACTTAATCACCATTGCCTAGCCTTTACCACCTTTTTGCCTTAGAACCAATACATAGTATTGATTCAAAGACTGAAGGTAAGTGTAAAGGTTAAATTTAGTGGTTGGACTTAAATTATATAAAATAATGTGGTCACAGAAGT